>NW_027331949.1:2873754-3218913 GCF_048418815.1 Hemitrygon akajei
GCCCCACGGTACATTGTCGATGATCACCCTGGGTTCTCGTGTGAAGTAGCGCGGAATGCTTTTCAAACTGAACAGGATACCGGTAGTGGTTAGAACCGCAGTCGCAGTTTTCCCGGTGCAATATTTCGCTTTCAGCTTCTGACAGCAAATGGCAACAAACCGATCAAAGGTGAAAGTGACGGTGAACCAGACAGAACAGTCTGTGGCTGCGTATTTCAGTGCTTCGATAATTCTGCACGACCAGGTGATATCCAGGAAACTATCGCGAAAGTAGTAATACTTCATCCGGTATAAAATGACGTAGCTGACAATGGTCAGTAGATCCGCCGTTGCCATGGCAATCAGGTAGCGAGTGCTGCATGTGGATAGGCCACACTTTCCTCGGGACAGGATCACTATCGCCAATAAATTCACTGGAGAGAGAGAGACTGTTAGTCACTGAACACAGTTTCCGTGACTTAACACGGGCTAGGGTTTCAACCAAAGATCAGGAGTGTTGGAGTCGGTTAGTGGCTGAAACTCCAGCAACGACCGTCTGTGCCCAACCTGCCTCACTCGGGCCCTACTGCGCCCAATCGGCCTCACCCAGGGGTGAAGAGAAGCCGATGTGTGGGTAAGCTCGGGTTTAAATCGAACTGCCAAGCTAAGACAACGGGTGGAACTGTCAAATCAATGCTAATAGCGATTCTGGTCTCCTATTGGGTTGGTTTCATTGTTTTAACCGGGACTGACCAGGCCTCTGGAAACACTGCTAAGGGATCCAGAGGGAAGGCAGGGACAACTCAGTAGCAGAGCGGCTCCGTTAATAGAATCAGTTCAATTCGCTAACACACAGCAGCAGATCAGTGGAACACACACAAAATGCTGGAGGAAGTCAGCAGGCCAGACAGCATCTATGGAAAAGAGTACAGTCGACGTTTCGAGCTGTGGCCCTTCTTCAGGCATACATATTACTGTATCTGTTGCATTCTCATCTTAATTCCACATGTCCTGAAGGATCCCGGCCCGAAACGTCGAATGTACTCTTTTCCATTGATCCTGCCTGGCCTGCCGAGTTACTCATGCATTTTCTGTGTGCTGCTTGGATTTCCAGCAGCTGCAGATTGTCTCTGATTTGTGAGTAAATCCGTGCACACTGGTTCAGCTCTTCAGCCTGTTACTGGGCAACAGGCCGCGGAATCCGACTGTTGCAGACTCCACAGTAAAAGCTGTCCACATGGCCAGGGGTTCAGTCTGATCAATCAGCCAGGAGAAATGAATCTGACAGTCTGAATCCCTTCCAGTCACACATTCCCAAGAGCAGCCGGCCCCAGCACTGGCCCAACTCTGGGCATCGTGCCGCTGAAAGGCAAGAACAAATTTCGAATGGATCCCGCGAGTTTGAAGAAAAAGGGCTTCAGTTTCGGTTGTCGGAGAATGAAAAAAAAAGGCAGTGAGCTGACAGGATCAATATCATTGACGTACATTTCTGCAGCGATTGTCATGATATATGCTTATAAAACGATAATAAACAGGTAAACAGTGGTTAGCACACAAAGGTACCAAACAGAAACTCCTCTGCTCACTCACCAGGAATTCCAATGATGGCAATGATCACGTAAAATACTTTCTCCAGACTCTTATACCTCGCCCACATTTTCTCCACCCAGCGATGCGCCCCCGCACCCTGTGCTGGAGGTGAACGTTCTGAATGAAATGCTGAAGTAGCCCCTCACCAGGGGTTTTATAACATTTAATGGTCTCTACGGGGAAAGATTTAAATAGATTAAAACAAAATAATTTTAAAATTATCTACAAACTGATTACGTCAGTCCACCGAATTCCCCGAGGAATGATGGTTAATTCATTAAATGAATTAATAAATTGCAGATAATGGAAATCATGACAGCAAAAGACCATAGGGCCATAAGACACAGGAGCAGAAATAGGCCTTTCAGCCCATCGAGTCTTCTCCACCACACCTTCCTGGCCAAACCTGGATCTCACTCAACGCCATACACCCAGCCTTCTTGCCAAATCCTTTGATGCCTTAACTGGTCAACGTCTACCTTAAATATACCCACGGACATGTTCTCCACCGCAGTCTGTGGCCGAGCATTCCAAAGGTTCACAACTCTGCGGCCAAACAAACCTCCTTACCTCTTTCGGAAAAGGTCAGTTCTCAATTCTGAGGCTGTGTCCTTTGGTTCTTGATACCCCCACCACAGGAAATATCCTCTCCACATCCAAACTGTCCAGTCCTTTCAGCATTCAGTAAGTTTCAATGAGATCCGCCCAAATTCTTCTAAATTCCAGTGAGTACAGGCTCAAAGCTGCCAAACTCTTCTCATACGTTTTCCCCTTCATTTCCACAATCATCCTTGAGAACCTTCTCTGGGCTCCCTCCAATGACTGCACATCCTTTATCAGATAACGGACTCAAAACTGTCAAGAATATTCTGAGTGCGGTCTGAAAAATGTTCATTATTATTTCTATGTTTTTATATTCTATTCCCCTTAATCATTGCCTTTGCCCTATTTACTACAACCCATAAATTGACCTTCTGGGAGTCTTGCACGAGGACTCAGAAGACCCTCTGCATCTCTGATGTTTGAACCTTCTCCCCATTTAGATAATAGTCCTCATTATTGTTCCTTATACCCGCATCAGACATTTCCCAATATTGTATTCCATCTGCCACATTTTGCCCATTCTTCCAATTTGTCTAAGTCCTGCTACAATAGCATTCCTTACTCAGCACCACCTGCCCATATTCCTAGCTTCATTCACAAACCTTGCCACAAAGTCATCAATTCAATTATCCAAATCATTGACAAATAATACCAACAGTAGCAATCCCAATACTGACCCCTGAAAACACCACTAATCCTTGGCCGCCAACCTGAAAAGGCCCATTTCATTCTCATTCGCTGCCTCCTGCCTGTCAGCCATTCCACCATCCATTCCAGTACAATTCCTGTAACACCATCGGATTTTATGTTGGTAAGCAGCTTCACGTGTAGCTCCCTATCAAATGCCTTCTGAAAATCGATGTATCCAATGCCTCTCCTTTGTCCACCCTGCTTGTTACATCCTAGATGAACTCAAACAGATTTGTCGGGCAAGTTTTCCCTTCACAGACCATACTGACATTGACTTACACTTTCATTAGTCTCCAAGGACCCCGAAACATCATCCTTAAATATAAGACTCCAACACTTTCCCAAACACTGACGAGAGGCTAACTCCTTTCTTTTGTCTTCCTTCTTTCTTGAAGAGTAATGAATACTCTTGGGAGCGGAATATTTCAGGCAGATGGAGCCTTTAACCAACATTGGATACTTTTTATATAATGTAGGTCATCAACTTCAACAACTTTCAATCAGCTGGACTACCCAAATGCCCGAGGCTCTGTCAGCGCTACTGCCTGCTGAGTTTTAAGACTGACAGCGGACTTTGTCTAGAGTCGAGCAATTAATGTTCTACTGCCCTTACTCTGCATATGAGCTCAGATATGCTGCAGCTTTGCAAAAATTCCGAGAAGTGGAAATTTCTTTTCCTGGGTTGTAAATGGACGATTTTGTGAAGGGATATTACTATTCAAGGGCAAATAAAGAGTCGAATATTAATGTCTTCCCCTTGGAGTTCAAATCAGGTCAAACAAACCGGGTAGTAGGTGATATGTATGACATGCATATAAAGAGAGAGAGAGAGCGAGAGAGAGAGAGAGAGAGAGAGAGAGAGAGAGAGAGAGAGAGAGAGAGAGAGAGAGAGAGAGAGAGAGAGAGAGAGAGAGAGACATCAACAGCTTGCATACAGAGGGTGGGGTTACACAAATGAACACCTCTGGAGACCGCCAAACCCATACACAGAAGGCCAGATCACTTCCGCCTGTCATCAATTGGATGCCAAACTCGAACTATTGAAATTAAATGTCAAAGTTCAAAGTGCGTAAATGTCAACATTCACAACGCCGAAGTTCATTTTATCGCGGGCATACTCAATAGATCCACAGAATAATAACCACAACAGAATCAACGAAAGACCGCAACAATTTGGGTGGTCAACCAATGCCCAAAAGACAGCAAACTGCAAACAGAAAAGAAGAATATTCATCATAAAAAATAGCAATACATATCGAGAACATGAGATCAAGCGTCTTTGAAAGTGTCCATAGGTTGTGGGAACATTTCAGTCAGGAGGCTAATTCTGCTCCTATCCCTTATGATCTTATGGTCTGAAAGTCTAAAGAGAAGTTCAGTGAAGTTACCCCTTTCGTTGAAGAGCCTGATGATTGAGGGGCAATAGCTGTTTCTGAACCTGGTGGTGTACTTCCTCCTGATGGCAGCAGCAATAAGAGAGCACATCCTGGATGGTGGGGTCACTGATGTCAGATGCCCCTTTCCTGCGAGAGCGTTTCGTGTAGATGTGCTCAATGGTGAACTTGGCCATTACTTTTTGTAGTGTTTCCGTTTAAAGGCATTGGTGGTTCCATAACAGGTTGTGTTGCATCCAGAGAATATACTCTCAACTGTATATTTACAGAAGCCTGTCCAAGTTTTTAGATATCAGCCTGACTCTTTGCAAACTCCAAAGGAGGCAGAGGCGCTGCCGAGTTTTCTTCGTTATTACACTTACGTGCTGGACTTAGGGCAGATCCTACAAAATAATTACACCGAGAAATTTAAAACAGTAATTTGAATGTCACATGGTGAGCTGGGGAAGCCTTTGGCATAAGCTGGATATCTTTAGAGTCTGCACTTGAAACCAGTCTTACTGCACCACCGTAATACGTTCACACTTCGAGTTTCCTAACTCCCCTGTTTTTCAGGTTGGAAAGTTCGTGTAAACAGCTCTACAGGCCAATTGGAAGTCTTTGGCTTGGTTGTCTTTCAGTAAGACGATATTATTGCTGTGTAAACCCCAACCTCCATCTTTAACGAGGGCATTCCATCGGATATGGTTTATATCGGTTAGTGTTTAAGGCCCTTGCAGTCAGCACATTCAAGTCAATCACAAGGTGTACTTAGTTACATACCCTTCTACTCAATATCAAAGTTTCATTTGAATGTTCCATCTGTCCGAGAAAGAGTTTCTTGGTCTGAAACTTACTTCCACAAAGAAAAGTGCTGAAGCTAAATGCCATGGCCTATACCGCGTATCTAGACATCTACTGTGTGATTGAATACCTATGCCTGAGGCAGGTGCTCTCTCGGGAGCTTGTCCGGTTTGTTGGTTTGCTGAGGGACTGATGAATGAGAAAGCTGTGACTGCGATCGACCCAAGTGATGAAGTTGGTTCGGTAACTTTGGTACAGAATGTACGTTCCATTTAGAGGGATAAAGGTGGGGACCCAGTGCCGGCATTGCTTTATCCTTGTGTGGGTACAAGCGGTAAACCTGGCACCACTATGTGGGGGCATAAGATGCCTTTACCCATCTGAAATCGTTCACGTATCGGGTATTAATTAAGGGCTATTCCAAACATGTTGCGGAGGTATTAACGGGATAAAGAGGTAACATACTAGAATGAACTAGGTCCTAGCCTGCCGCTGCCAGATTTTCTTTGATCTTATAAAGTGTTAGTAAGTCTTCGTATTGGGTATGTGAGTGTTTACTCAATACATTGCCAAGTTCTCCGTGGATGTCCCGCCACTTTTTTTGTTAATAAATCCGCTTATGTATATGATATGTAATTGCGCACACGTGCACATGATGTACCGAGTTTTATAAACATTTATAAACATTTCTAGGAATAGCTTGATATATTTGCGAATATAACTGGCCCAGAAGGCGTGTAACCTCCCTACATTCTGGCAGTGCCACTTCAGACAGTGCAGCGTTCTGCCTGATTCGAGGTTCCAAACTGTGATGGGGAAGTCAGAACGGCTGCCGGTAGAGGAACCACTCCCTGTATTCCTCTTTTACTGACTGTACTCACTCTTTTGTAATAATTCCAGTACAAGTTTCCAAGCATCTGTTCTCCAGGTTTCATTGGTATCTCACGACTTAGCGCTGGTATGGGCCAGTGTAACGGCAGGGGACAAGATGCCTGTATTTTGCAGTGCTAGATGGAGTTCCAGAGCACCTTTCGGGAGCACCCTGAGTTGGACTTCTGCTAAATACTAGCTTTCTAAAGTAATACTTTTGGTATAATCCAACCTTGGATACCAACTGTGATGACATTGGTTTGGCTGTTCACAAAGTCCGCAATTCAAATGCAGCTTTTCGCCCCATCCGATATGGTTAGGTACAGATACACTCACAAAAGGCAGGTTATACTGTAGACCCCTTCAACGGCTTCAAAAGCTATCATTACTTCCCTGTTTATTTTCCACCAAGAGACGATCTGCTAATAGCCACGATTTGGACAGTGGGTCCCCTCTTACGACTGCGGTGGAGATACATACAGCTAACAAAGTAGTCTAAGCACAGTTAACTTACTTTTAGTAATGCACGCTGAAATGCCGACAAAGTTCTTAAAACACATTGAAAAGCCACTGAAAATTTTCTAACTTATAAAAAGATCTCAAGCGATTTCTAAAGCACAAATAATTCACAAAACCCAGGTAAAATTAGTATAAGCTAAAAAGGCATACTCTGCCAACGAGTTGCAGACCGACAGATTCTCCGTCGCAGAAACCTAGTCTTTCTGTCATTCTTCTTGTTGCTTCTTGACCTTTTCGAACACGCCAGGCAACCCTTTAACATTAATACTTTATTTTGCCACTAGGCTGGCTTTGGAGAAAGATTATTTTTTCAGATATCTCTTCAGATATGCAAGGGACAAAGTTCCCAGACACCCACAGCTGATGCTGTGAAGTTGTGAAACATCCAACTATTAATCGTTCAAACATGTGATGTGCTCAGTTATTGTATCAGTCTTGTCAAGCTTCCTGAAACTAAATAACGGAGACGACGTTGTTTAGTAGAATAATTCCATTGCCTTACATTGCAAACAGCCCCCAGCCGTAGGCCGCAACGTGTGTTCTATAAACAGTGCTGTTTGTTTGCAAAGCTGTTCTTTTAACTTCAGATTGAATAATGCTTGTCGTTTACACTAAAACTGAAAACAGACCACCGTTTATGTCTGTAAGTTGAAGAAAGAATATTGGTTGGATCTTGAACATACTCAAAAACGACTCAAAAACAAAAGATCCCTACAGGTGTCGGCTGCTATCCAGTAATGTTGACCTTTACAAAAAAAAAAAGAAAAAAAAACACTCGTGCCAGACTGGTCAGTGAACATCCATCACAAGGACTGCAATTGAAGTTAGATCAAACATAGTTGAGATGAAGGCCGCAGATATCAATGATGTGATTCAACAATCAGTTCACTGAAGTATTTCCCAGCAGTGTCAAGTTGGCACGATAGCCTATTCGCTTCAAAAGTACAATCGAAAAAGAAAGAAATGAAGAGAAAGGGAAGTTACTAGATACAAAATGAAACCAGAATTCCTGTGTTAGGTACATGGATCATCAGCTGATGGAAAGCTGGAGATCTGCGGGTCCATTCGTTAAATGCCAGGCCTGAAATGGATCTAGCTAACCTTTGCCGTTCATCCTCTTTCCGGAAGAAGCAGTGCACACAGTCCATGTCTCGGGTCGTGACCACGTCCAATACACGTTCCGACACGAGGGATAACACATGCTTTCAATCCACCCCAACAATGGCTGATATCTCTATCAAATGATGATACTGTGGCGACCCACTTCCTAGCGCACTCGAACCGGCTCACAAATAGCCAGCGTGCCGGCATAAAGGCCAGTCCCAAAAGGGCGCCAAGTCTGCTTCACCAGCAAGGGGAAAAACCCGCGCGGGACTGTGAAAACGTGCTCCCTACAGCATCCGCACCCGGGGAGGGCGGGATCAGGAAGGCTTTAAAGCGAGGCCGCGAAGTTCGAATAAAATCTTTTTTGTAACTGCAGTTCACCGACTCCGTGTCGTTATTTCAGCGCTGCGTGTAGCACACCGCTACAGTACGTTGATAAAAGAAAATAGAGTTTAATGTAAATTTCTACTTGGAGAACGACAGGGTGAATATAACGAACAAAGCAAGAAGCTGAAGCTCGTTAACAGAAACAAAGTAAAACTAAATACAATAATCATCTCTGCACCTTCGAACCAACCGGAAATTAAAATCGCGCAGTTAAAATGAATATACAGCAAACGTTTCCGATTGGTTAGCTTACTTAACCTCAACAAGTCCCAGAGGGAATAGTCTATCTTAGACAAATGATCCGTAACTTCAAATCGAAGTGTATTGACTTGCTGTCGTGGAGATAATTCCGGCCATTTCAGTGGTAATTCTGTCTCTGACATTGGAAAGACACCTGGGGCGGATTTCTTTATTAACAGTAATGAAAGCTCTTGAGTGTGTCAGTGGAATTCTCATGCGCCACCTCTGACGGAATAACTTTCAATACGTCCGTGGACAGTTATAACTCATTGCAGAGTGCGGACTGCTCTCTTGCGTAAATATTATCGCGTCACTACGTGGTGGAAAATAATATTCACTCAGAGATCTTCCTTCACTGCCTGTCATCTAGCTCAAATGCTCAACTCAGTTGCAAACTCTGTGAGCACATCGCTGCAATGTCTATTAAATGCAGCATGACGCGAACACAGTTTGACGCTGCAAACACCTTCAATTGAAATTAGACACCAAGTCGTAGACGACTGCTGCCCTTCAAAGAGATCAGCTACAGCACGATGCATCGGGTCTAAAAATTCGTCACTCAGTATTTTGATTTATGGATATTTACGTAAAATACTGTCTCCAGTCAATGATCCCGCTGCTTGTCAACGATTACTGACCTATGCTCAAAGTCCAAGATCAAAATTCAAATTAAGTTTATCATCAAATAACCTACATTGCATGTCAGTATTTACTTCCTTGGGATGAGTTTTCTTACATGGAATCACAGTGGAACAGAGAAACACAATAGAACCAATGAAACAGTACACTCAAGGAAAGACTGGCAAACGATCAATGTGAAAAATAAGATAAACGGTGCAAATAAAACAGGTAAACAAATAACACCGAGAAAATAAGGTGTCTAGTTCTTCAAAGTGAATCCTTAGGTGGTGGTACCTTCTCAGAGTTGAGGTGAGTGTAATCATTCAAGTTGTTTCAGCAGCCCAGTGACTGAAATCTAATAATTGTTCCTTAACCGTGTCGTGTGAGACCAAATGTTCATATACCTCTTTCCCGGTTGAAACAGCGAGAAGACATTATGTCTTGGATGGCCAGGGTTCTCCATGGTGGCTGCTGCTTTCTTGTGGCAGTGCTTCTTACTGATGGCATCGAAGTATTTAGCTGTGATGGACTGGACTGTACCCACGAATTTTTGACGGCTTTTTCGTTCGTGGGTGGTAGTTTTTCCATAAGAGGCTAATGTGCAATTCTCCGTGACCGCTTCACTCCCGACATAACCTTGAACCTTGAAATAGAATTCCATATGTGAGATGTAAAGGCAGATCCATCAGATAGGTGGACCATCGCTGTTTAATTGTAGAGATGATACGTCAAATACTTGGACAAAGAACGTGTTCTTCTGCGTATTTAATATCTAATATAATTTTGTTTTACAATTTTAAAGTTGCAAAGGGTTTAAGCTTTCTTAAGGAGATTTATCAGAGTCGGAATAAAAATAAACTGGACAAAGTATAATATTGCTGGATTATTCCCCCTTCAATTGAATCCGGGAATCTTAAACTATCTGCCCACCTCGTCGTCTCAGTTCCTGTCAGGACGAAAGAAGCAGTCCGAAAGTACCAGAATCGAACACGAAAACCTGATTTTATTCTCGGGGGGCAAAAGTCTACCACACTCTCTGAGGGATAGGCTGTGGTGCTAAACATTTAGTGGCAGGTGGGAGTCTGGCCCTTCGTGCCCGTCACAAGAGCGCTGCAAGCAGGCATCGAACGTTCGTGGGCAACTCCCATTGAATATCCAGTCGAACGCCATAACCACTCGGGCACCGCAGCTTCAGCTGCATCGTCATTTATTTTCAGTAATGAAGAAGATAAACCATTAATTTCAATGCAAGAAATATCGGAGGAAAAGTGGATGAGCCCAGGGCATGAATCAATGCCGGTAATTATCATATCGTAGCCATTAGTCGAGATAGCTGCAGCAGGGGCAGAACCGGTAGCTCAGTATTCTGGGGTTGTTGTTTTAGGCGCCACAGAGTGGCAGGGATTAAGGAAGAGGGATGGTGTTACTAGTCAGCAAAAACGGCACTGCAGTCAGGACAGTCTTGGGAAACTGAAAGTTCTGAAGTTAGACAGGTCACCTGTACTGAATGGTGCATTGTACATTGTTCTGAAAGAGGTGGTTGAAAAGATCTTGGAGGCATTAGTACTGATTTTTCAAGAATCATTAGATTCTGGGATGTTTCATGAAGACTGAACGTTTGCAAATATCACAGCACTCTTCAAGACGGAAGAGAAACAGAAGAAAGGAAACTATAAGTCAGTTAGTCTGATCTCAGTGGTTGGAAGATGTTGGAGTCGATTATTAAGCATGAGGTCTCAGGGTACTTGAGAGAACATGATAAAATAAGTCAGAGTCAGCATGGCTTCCTCAAGGGAAGATAGAAACATCGAAACATAGAAAATCTACAGCACAATACAGGCCCTTCAGTCCACAATGCCTTGTCGAACATGTACTTACTTTAGAAATTACCTAGGTTTAGCCATAAGCCTCTATTTTACTAAGCTCCAGGTACCTATCCAGGAGTCTCTTAAAGGACCCTATCGTATCCCTGTCAGTTTGACATCAGTGGTGGGTAAATTAATGGAAAGTATTCTTAGAGATAGTATTTATAATTATCTGGATAGACAGGATCTGATTAGGAGTAGCCAGCATGGATTTGTGCGTGGAAGGGCATGTTTGACAAACCTTATTGAATTTTTTGAAGTAGTTACGAGGAATGTTGACGAGGGTAAGGCAGTGGATGTAGTCTATATGGACTTCAGCAAGGCCTTTGACAAAGTTCCACATGGAAGGTTAGTTAAGAAGGATCAGTCGTTAGGTATTAATGCTGGAGTAATAAAATGGATTCAACAGTGGCTAGATGGGAGATGCCAGAGAGTAGTGGTGGATAATTGTTTATCGGGATGGAGGCCGGTGACTAGCGGGGTGCCTCAGGGATCTGTTTTGGGCCCAATGTTGTTTGTAATATACATAAATGATCTGGATGATGGGGTGGTAAATTGGATTAGTAAGTATGCTGATGATACTAAGGTAGGAGGTGTTGTGGATAATGAGGTGGGTTTTCAAAGCTTGCAGGGAGATTTATGCCGGTTAGAAGAATGGGCTGAACGTTGGCAGATGAAGTTTAATGCTGAGAAGTGTGAGGTTCTACATTTTGGAAGGACTAATCCAAATAGAACATACAGGGTAAATGGTAGGGCATTGAGGAATGCAGTGGGACAGAGAGATCTAGGAATAACAGTGCATAGTTCCCTGAAGGAGGAGTCTCATGTAGATAGGGTGGTGAAGAAGGCTTTTGGAACGCTAATTTATAAATCAGAGCATTGAGGTAATGTTAAAATTGTACAAGGCATTGGTAAGGCCAAATTTGGAATATTGTGTACAGTTCTGGTCACCGAATTATAGGAAAGATATCAATAAATTAGAGAGAGTGCAGAGACGATTTACTAGGATGTTACCTGGGTTTCAGCACTTAAGTTACAGAGAAAGGTTGAACAAGTTAGGTCTCTATTCATTGGAGCGTAGAAGGTTGAGGGGGGATTTGATCGAGATATTTAAAATGTTGAGAGGGATAGATAGAGTTGACGTGACTAGGCTGTTTCCATTGAGAGTAGGGGAGATTCAAACGAGAGGACATGATTTGAGAGTTAGGGGGCAAAAGTTTAAGGGAAACACGAGGGGATATTTCTTTACTCAGAGAGTGATAGCTGTGTGGAATGAGCTTCCTGTAGAAGTAGTAGAGGCCAATTCAATTGTGTCATTTAAGGTAAAATTGGATTGGTATATGGACAGGAAAGGAGTGGAGGGTTATGGGCTGAGTGCGGATAGATGGGACTAGATGAGATTAAGAGTTCAGCACGGACTAGGAGGGCCGGAATGTCCTGTTTCCGTGCTGTGATTGTTATATGGTTATATGGTATCCGCCTCCAACACCGTCACCGGTAGCCCGTTCCACGCACTCACCACTCTCTGTGTGAAGATCTTGCCTAACAGAGATGCAGAGAAATTTCCAGAGGTTGGTGAATCTGTGGAATCTATTACCAAAGACACCTGTGGAGGCCAGGTCGTTGGGTGTATATAAGGCAGAGCTTGGTAGATCCCTTGATTGGACACGGCATCAAAGGTTACGTGGAGAAGGCCGGGGAGTAGGACTGAGGAGGGGTGAAAAGGATCTACCACGATTCAATAGCGGAGCCGAATCGATGTCTGCTCCGACATTCCATCATGGCTGATCCTGGATACCATTTCACCCCTACACCTACCTATTCTTCATATCCTTTGATGCCCTGACTGAGCAGGAAACTATCAAACTCCGCCTTAAATATACCCAGGGATTTAGCCGCCACCGTAGTCTGTGGCAGCGCATTCCACAGGTTCACTTCTCCTTGATCAAAACAAATCCGGCTTCCCTGTGTTCCAAAAGACCTCCCTCAATTTTGAGGCTGAGCCCTTTAGTTCTGGATACCCCCACCACAGGAAACATCCCACCCACATCCACTCTATCTGGTCCTTTCAACATTCAGTAGGTTTCAATGAGATCCCACTGCATTCTAACAAATTCCTGTGAGTACAGGTCCAAAGCTGCCAAACGCTCCTCATATATTAACCCCTTCATTCCGGAAATGATCGTTGCAAACTTCCTCTGGACTCTCTCCAACGACAACACACCCTTTCTGAGATATGGGGCCCAAAACTGTTGACGATACTCCAAGTGCTGCCGGAAGAGTGTCTTATAAAGGCTCAGCATTATCTCCTTGCTTTCATCTTCTAGTCCCCTTGAAATAAATGTCAACATTGCATTTTCTTTCCTTACTACAGACTCAATCAGTAAATTAACATTCAGGGAGTCTTCGACGGTGACTCAAAAGTCCCTCTGCCCCTACAGTCAGCACGGTTGCTCCTGTTAACAAACCGCTTTTCCCAAAACTGTATTCCATCTTCCACTTTTTGGCCATACTTCCAATTTGTCCTACTGCAATCGCATTGATCCTCAGCACTCCACTCCATTGTATCATCTCCAGACTTTGTCACAAGCCGTCAGTTCCTTAATCTAAGTGATTGACAAACAATGTGAAGAGCAGCAGTCCCCATACTGACTTCCGAGGAACACAGCTATTCAACAGGCAGCCAAGCTTTTATTCCCACTCGCAGCCTCATGCTTGTCAGTCATTCCACAATCGATGCCAGTACCTTCCCTGTAACGCCATGGGATTTTACCTTGTTAAGCAGTGTCATGTGTGGCAACTTGTCAAACGCTTTCTGAAAATCCAAGGAAATGCCATCCACTGCATCTTATTTGTCCACCTTGTTTGTTACTTCCTCGGAGGACTCTTAACAGATTTGTCGGGAAAGGTTTTCCATTTCAGAAATCATGTTAACTCTGACATTTTGTCATTTGTCTACATGGACCCCGAAACCTCATACTAAATAATAGACCCCAACATCTTCCCAACCAGTGAAGCTTGGCAAACTGGCCTACAATTTCCTTTCTTTTGCGTCCCACCCTTCTTAAAAGAGCGTAGTGACATTAGCAATGTAATGTTGACACATTTTTCTAACACAATTGAGGCCTCAGTTGGAGTATTGTGAGCAGGGTCGGGCCCCTTAACTTAGAAAAGAAACGTGCTGAAACGTTCTGATGGTTTAAAGGGAAAATGTTTCCATTTCTAACTATCTCGGTACCCTCATTCACTGAACGTCACCTCACTGACACCTATTGAATGGTGAATGGCCTTGATGGAGTGGACGTGGAGACGGTGTTTTCTATGGTAGGAGAAACCAAGACCAGAGGACACAGCCTCAGAATGGTGGGGGGGGGGGGGGGGGGGAGGGACGGGACTTCTCTTTAGAACTGAGACGAGGAAGAATGTTTTTAGTGAATTATGAAATGGATAGAAAAGATAGAGAAAGGAAGGTTGTTTAAACCGGTAGCTGAGACGAGAGCTGGCGGCATGAGCCTCCAGATTCGGCGCAGTAGATTTCGGACGGAGATCAGGCGGTAGTGCTTTTCCCAGAGTAGTAAAACAGAAATGTTTCAGAAACAGAATGAAGAAACCTTCGGCATCTGAGTGAGATTGCATTCTTGAGTCTCCACACGGGACCTGCATGACTGACAGTAGTGAAGACCAACAGGAAGATGCTGCCATGAAAAAGGAAACTCTTCATTGCTCCTCTAAATGCCAGCGGCGTAAAGTTCAGTAAATAATTAAGTTGTGGTTTGGCGTGGCTTATTTCTTTGTATAAATTATGGGCAAATTATTTCAATAAAACTTTGTAGCACTTATCATTCTTATGTTTCCGATGTAATAAGGTGCTGTTGCAAAGAGTTATATACACATGTATATAGACATGCCGATGAAAATTACCTTTAACCTGAACTTAAAGATTCCTAGGACCGCTGGGACTAAAATTCTTTCCCAAAGATTGGAGCTAGAGTAATGATTCTGCCCTGGATGAACCAGAGGCCTCTCGCGTGTAAAGCGAACGTGATAACCATTACATCATAGAAAGCGTGCACCAAGCTTATTTTTCCACGCTGTGAGCACTGCCCCGAGATGAGTTAGACACCCCACCACCCAGCCACCGCCCCAATAACGATCTATTCTACCCGAAGCCAAAAACACAATGATGACTTTGAGGATCAACGATGATTAAGTTACAGAGAAAGTTTGAACAAGTTAGGTCTCTATTCTTTGGAGTGTAGAAGGTTGATGGGGGACTTGATAGAGGTATTTAAAATTATGAGGGGGATAGATAGAGTTGACCTGGATAAGCTTTTCCCATTGAGAGTAGGGGAAATTCAAACAAGAGGACATAAGTTGAGAGTTAAGGGGCAAAAGTCTAGGGCTAACACGAGGGGAAATTTCTTTACTCAGAGAGTGGTAGCTGTGTGAACGAGCTTCCGGTAGAAGTGGTAGAGGCAGGTTCGATTTTGTCATTTTAAAAAAATGGATAGGTATATGGACAGGCAAGAAATGGAGGGTTATGGGCTGAGAGCAGGTAGGTGGGACGAGGTGAGAGTAAGCGTTTGGCAGGGAGATGAAGGGCCGAGACGGCCTGTTTCCGTGCTGTAGTTGTTATGTGGTTAAATGGGTATATGAACGATTAAACTTTTGTCCCATATTAATTTATATTAGGTAGTTCGAGGGACGAGCTTCTGCAAAGTGAGTTCAGGGCGTTTGATGCGAAGGTAAAGAGAAGACCTCCAGTCAGCCAGCATTGCTTCCCGTGCCACTTGCTAGTGAGGCAAGAAATAGTTCCATCCAGTTTAACACTTGAATAATCCAGCTGATGTCGCAAGAGCTTCAGAATTTTGGGTAATTCGGCTCCCTTCTATGGAAGTGGGGGAGGGGGAGTGTCTGTTTCAGAAGAAATAGTTTGCACCCAAAATGGATGGGGACTGATGTCGAAGATGGAAGGTGTGCTAGTCCTGTCCAGTGAGTTGGTGGTGGCAGGGCGGGTGGTGGTTAAATTAGAGTTGCAGAGGGATGGAAACAAGTGTGCTGGAACAGATTGTGGAGACCGATATTGTTCAGATGTCAGGATTCAAAAGGTTGAATGTTGTGATTCTGATGTTCTGAGCTGCGTATGTTTTTAATGCCAGAAGTATTGTAGGAAAGCTGATGAGCTCAGGGCATGGACCACGTGGAATCATGATATTGTAACCATCATTGAAACCTGGTTGCAGGGAGGAAATGACTTGCAGCTCAATACTCCTGGTACAGAACCACCGATGTGCATAAACCTATTTATAATCTCCACTTGCAGTAAGTATCCAGAGATAGTGGCACCCATTCAGTGCTGCTTCGGGACTGCACGGATCAAACTCTGCTTCAGAAAAGCAACCTGTCTGGATGGAGAACGTGGAAATCACGTTGGGTTTCTGGCTGCTTCTCACCTGATTTTGGAGCACATCTTTCCGTGATTCCGTGGAATTGCTCACGCCAACAGCTAGTTCATTCCTATCGGTCTACTGTCCAATTACCAAAAATAGCCCATACGTTATGCCGAACCTAGAGAGCAAAGAGACAGTGAAAGCACAGCTTGCACTATAGATCGGATACCAGGAACGGTCAGAGTTCGTCTGTAGTCGAGGTACTAAGTTCCAAGAAAGATCAAGGGACTGTGTTAAGCCTACAACCCAAGTTCCAGGAAATAAAGGAGGTCCTGTGATTAGCCGAATGCCAAGGTACTGAGGTTTGTCCTCAAAACCTCCTGCAACCAGCCAGTCGAATTCTCTTCAACATCATATCAAAACCAAGGATCCCTACATACTTGCTCTATACCTTTTATTCTGACAGGCACATGGAAGCTTAGTAATCTCACAATTGCGCTTTTGAAGACTTCCCACTCACCAGGTAAACCTTTGCCAGAAAACTTCCAGTCCCAAACCACACTTACCAGATAAGTACTGATACCATTAAGACCTCAAACCCTGTAACAGACCTATCATTTTGCGTATTTACTTTGAAACGAATGTCAGTGTGGCCACTGAATGAGCAATGTTCCTCCGCAGTAACATCTGTCAACAACCCTGCCTCTTTACATAATAGCAGATCGCACATTTACTCTGTCGGATTTTTACGTACTTATTGTGGAAACTTTCCTCAACACACTTGAGAAACAGAATCCCAGCTAGTCGTTTTACAGCATGGGATTCCCTGTCAGTAAGTAGACAATTAAAATTACCGACTATAACAGCATTGTGTTTCTTGCAACAATCTGCAATCGCTTCACAGATTTGTTTTTCTAAATCCCTCGGACTGTCGAGTGATCATACCTTTCGTATTTCTCATTTCCACCCACAAGGTCTCACTAGACGAGTTCACCAGTCTGTTCTGACGGTATACAGTCCTGACATGTTCCCTCACTAGTAACGCCGTATCTCCTTTTTAATCCCTCTGGATATGTCATTTCTAAAGCAAGGGAATCTCGAAATATTTTGCTGCCTGTCCTGCTGCTCATGAAACCAATGTCACTGACAGGTATAATGTCATGTCACACTCATGTGCTCCAAGCGATGGCATCTTAAACTATTCAAACTTTCCTGACAACGCAGATCGTCAATCCTTGTCACACGCTTGCAAAATTGAACTGTTCTCTTTCAAGCTTTTTGATTTCTTTGTTTTTGGTAGGTGCTGTCAGAGTTTGCGGGAGGCCTGACAAAATGTGGGAGGCCTAGGTAGCATGGGCCGTTTGCATATTTACTCGAAAGCACAAGAGGGTAGGCTTTTTCTGATCAGTGTGGAATGTTTAAAGGCGACGTGTATTGTAAGTATTTAAAGCAGAAATTGATAGGCTCTGGGTGTATGCTACCAGAAACTAAAGTGAGTGCACTCTATGGAAAAAGAGTGCAGAGGAGATTTCCACGGATGTTGCTTGGATTGGAGGGCATGCCTTATGAGAATAGGTTGAATGTCTAACAAGAGGGTGCATAGTATTAAGGGGCATGAAAATAGGTATCGAGGGGATATCAGGGGTAGGATTTTCACACACGAGAAAATCTGCAGATGCTGGAAGTTCAAACAACACAGGGGTTGGTGGAACACAGCAGGCCAGGCAGCATCTATAAGGAGAAGATACTAAGAGATTTGAAAGCAGTGGGGGGGGGGGGGGAGGGGGAAATGCGAAATGATAGGAGAAGACCGGAGGGGGTGGGATGAAGCTAAGAGCTGGAAAGGTGATTGGCGAAAGTGATACGGAGCTGGATAAGGGAAAGGATCATGGGACGGGAGGCCTCGGCAGAAAGAAATGGGGAGAAGCACCAGAGGGAGATGGAGAACAGGCAGAGTGATGGGCAGAAAGAAAGAGAGAAAAAAAACAAACAGCTAAATATGTCAGGGATGGAGTAAGAACGGGAGGAGGGGCATTAACGGAAGTTAGAGAAGTCAATGTTCATGTCATCAGGTTGGAGGCTACCCAAGTGTTGTTCCTACGACCTGAGTGTGGCTTCATCTTGATAGTAGAGGAGGCCATGGATAGACATACCAGAATGGGAATGGGACGTGGAATTAAAATGTGTGGCCACTGGGAGATCCTGCTTTCTCTGGCGGACCGAGGGTACGTGTTCAGCTAAAAGGTCTCCCAGTCTGCGTCTGGTCTCACCAACATATAAAAGGCCACTCCTGGAGTACCGGACGCAGTATACCACACCAGCCGACTCACAGGTGATGTGTCGCCTCACCTGGAAGGACTGTCTGGAGCCCGGAATGGTGATGAGGGAGGAAGTGTAAAGGCAGGTGTAGCACTTGTTCTGCTTACAAGGATAAATGCCAGGAGGGAGATCAGTGGGAAGGGATGGGGGGACGAGTGGACAAGGGAGTCGCGTAGGGAGCGATCCCTGCAGAAAGCAGAAGGAGGGAGGGACGGAAAGATGTGCTTGGTAGTGGGATCCCGTTGGAGGTGGCAGAGGTTATGGAGCATTATACGTTGGACCTGGAGGCTGGCGGGGTGGTAGGTGAGGACAAGGGGAACCCTATCCCGAGTGGACATTGTCTCCTATACCATCACCAACCTTATCATCTCTGGGGATCTCCCATCCACTGCCACCAACCTCATAGTTCCCACACTCCGCACTTCCCGTTTCTACCTCCTAACCAAGATGCACAAACCTGACTGTCCAGGTAGACCTATTGTCTCAGCTTGTTCCTGCCCCACCGAACTCGTTTCTGCATACCTTGACACTGTCTTATCCCCCCTTGTTCAATCTCTTCCCACCTATGTTCGTGACACTTCTCACGCTTTGAATGTTTTCAATGATTTTAAGTTCCCTGGCCCCCACCGCCTTATTTTCACCATGGACGTCCAGTCCCTATATAGATCCATCACCCACCAGGACGGTCTCAAAGATCTTCTCTTCTTTTTGGCTTCCAGACCTAACTAATTCCCCTCTAGCACCACTCTCCTTCGTCTAGCGGAATTAGCTCTTACTCTCAATAATTTCTCCTTTGGCTCCTCCCACTTCCTGCAAACCAAAGGTGTAGCCATGGGCACCCGCACGGGTCCCAGTTACGCTTGCCTTTTTGTTGGCTTTGTGGAACAGTCCATGTTCCAAGTCTATACGGGTATCCATCCCCCTCTTTTCCTTCGCTACATCGACGACTGCATTGGCGCTGCCTCCTGCACGCATGCTGAGCTCGTTGACTTCATTAACTTTTCCTCCAACTTTCACCCTACCCTCAAATTTACCTGGTCCAATTCCGACACCTCCCTTCCCTTTCTTGATGTTTCTGTCTCCATCTCTGGAGACGGCTTAACTACTGATATCTACTATAAGCCAACAGACTCTCACAGCTACCTGGACTATTCCTCTTCCCAGCCTGTCTCTTGCAAAAATGCTATCCCCTTCTCACAATTCCTCCGTCTCCGCCGCATCTGCTCTCAGGATGAGGCTTTTCATTCCAGGATGACGGAGATGTCTTCCTTTTTTAAACAAAGGGGCTTCCCTTCTTCCACCATCAACTCTGCTTTCAACGCATCTCTCCTATTTCCCGCATATCTGCCCTCACCCCATCTGCCCGCCACCCCACTCGGGATAGGGTTCCCCTTGTCCTCACCTACCACCCCACCAGCCTCCATGTCGAACGTATAATTCTCCGTAACTTCCGTCACCTCCAACGGGATCCCACTACCAAGCACATCTTTCCCTCTCCCCTCTTTCTGCAGGGATCGCTCCCTACGCGACTCCCTTGTCCACTCGTCCCTCCCATCCCTTCCCACCAATCTCCCTCCTGGCACTTATCCTTGTAAGCGCAACGAGTGCTACACCTGCCCTTACACTACCTCTTCACCACCATTCATCGCCCCAGTCAGTCCTTCCAGGTGAGGCGACACTTCACCTGTGAGTCGGCTGGTGTGGTATACTGCGTCCGGTGCTCCCGGAGTGGCCTTTTATATGTTGGTGAGACCCGACGCAGACTGGGAGACCGTTTCGCTGAACACCTACGCTCGGTCCGCCAGAGAAAGCAGGATCTCCCAGTGGTCACACATTTTAATTCCACGTCCCATTCCCATTCTGATATGTCTATCCATGGCCTCCTCTACGATCAAGATGAAGCCACACTCAGGTTGGAAGAACAACACCTTACATACCGGCTGGGTAGCCTCCAACCTGATGGCATGAACATTGACTTCTCTAACTTCTGTTAATGCCCCTTCTCCCCTTCTTACCCCATCCCTGACATATTTAGTTGTTCGTTTTTTTCTGTCTCTCTGCCCATCACTCTGCCTGTTCTCCATCTCCCATCTCCTGCTTCCCCCCTCTTTCGTTCTCCCGAGGCCTCCCGTCCCATGATCCTTTCCCTTCTCCAGCTCGGTATCACTATCGCCAATCATCTTTCCAGCTCTTAGCTTCATCCCACCCCCTCCGGTCTTCTCCTATCATTTCACATTTCCCCTGTCCCCACTATTTTCAAATCTCTTAGTATCTTTCCTTTCAGTTAGTCCTAACGAGGGGTCTCGGCCCGAAACGTCGACGGTGCTTCTCCTTATAGATGCTGCCTGGCCTGTTGTCTTCCACCAGCATTTTGTGCGTGTTGTTAGGATTTTCAGACAGTGTTATGGGTGCATGGAAAGCACTCCCAGCAACGGTGGTGGTGGAAGCGGATACAATTGGGTCTTTTCAGAGCCTCTTAGATAGGTACACAGAGCTTCGGAAAATGGAAGGCAAAACGGTAGGGTAATTCTAGGCAGTCTCTAGTAAAGTGGCATGGTCGGCAAAACAGTGTGGGCCGAAGGGCCTGTATTGTGCTGTAGAATGTGCTCGCCTTTTTTTTTAATGCATGCCTCTGTATCCTGAGGCTGCGCACTCTTGCCCTGGACTGTCCCACCATGGGAAACTTCCTTTCCACATCTTCTTGGTCTAGGCTTTTCAACATTACAAAGGTTGCAACGAGATTTACGTTTCAATCAGTTCTTGTACGAAAAAGAAAGTATTACATCACAATTCACTCCATTGTGCCTATGCTAGTTCTCTCAAAAGAAAAGGTTTTGAATTGTACACCTACCCCTGAGATACCAGGCACGATTATTTGATTTCAAGCAATTAGTTTATTGATCATTATAGAAGGTCTTTCTTGTGCCTCCCACTCTCTCCCCTCGCTGTTCCCCTTTTCCCTACTATGATTGCCCTCTCCCTGCCTCCTTCCCACTCTCAGTCCACAACAGAGACTCATATCAGAATCAGGTTTATCATCACTTACATATGTCATGTAACAACCTAGATCCTTTTTCATATGTCATGAATTTTTCTTTTAGCAGCAGTACAGTGCAATACATAAAATTACCACAGTACTGTGCCAATGTCTGAGGCACTCTAGCTATAAAAATATTCCTAAGACTTTTGCACCATTCTGTATAAGATGACTAGAGAGCAATATGTTACGTATTGGAATTGAGGTGCTTTTTATGTGGATTTGGAGTTAATAGCTAAGCAGGGAGAGGTGTAGAGTAATTAATAATTGAGTAATATTGTAAATGAATTTGATTAAGCATTCTTTGTTTGTTTACATGATTCATTATGTGTTATACGTAAGAACTACATAAATGGCACACATTATTACATCACCGCATCATATGTGAGTAACTGACTGAAAGGAAAGTGTAAAGTAGACCTGTATCCTGGCTCCTGTGCTTTTTAAAAATTAGTTTCTGGAGTTACAAAACATAACAACTGCCACACAGAAAACAACATGTAAGGAACTTTGTTGTCCTGCAGAGCCCTTTGAAGTTCAGGTTTCTTCAAGTTTTACTATTGCACATGTGAAAGTTCATTTGCAAGCACTTACTAAAAGTCCAAAAAGTACTATCATCAAACAAGATTTATATGTCCAAAGTAATAGAAACGAATACTGCAGCATTTTGTACATCATTTAAGTACCCATCCATGTCCAATTGCAAATATCCTTCTCCAGTTTTGAACTCCTACCCTATGGCTTCTGGAGGAGTAGGTGCAGGACACGCAGATTACAACTTCAGTCACTACCTTAACTCTCAATGAACTTCAACAATCTCTTGCTAACACCTTTGCAAAATATCATCATGAAAATAATCAATGTCATGTGCATGGAATAAAATGTGAAGAAATCATGGGACAACATGTCAGGATTTCTCCCAAGAAATTATACAGCACCCAAACAGTGGTTGTTTGAATACCATCCAAATTATGTTTGTGACAGACAATCAGTCTCCAACATGCAGTATTTCTGTAATTATATTCAGCATACTTTTCTGCTGTTCAGCAATGCACCCATTACAACGCTAGGCACTGATTGGATCAGTCTGCACTTCTGAAATTGATTTTTCACGACTCCTCATGTCCACAATTGTCTAATATGCACTTGTGTCATACTGAAGTGTATGCAAGTTCATTGCATTCATTGCATACACTGCAAGTTCATTGTTTTTCCTGCAACATTCTCTGAAGTATAAGTATCTAAGCTGGTCAGGAGTGCTATGAGTTTTGCCATCCAGTGCATCTCCTGTTAAGTGTTGCAGAGCTGATGGGACCATTTAATGTATATGTTAGACTATCAAGTAAGACTGCTTCAAGTTACTATTCTGAACATAATAATTTCCTGTTAATTGCTGGCTCTGACCACTCAAATGGACATGGTAAATATTGCAGTCTCCCTCTCACAATCTAATTTGATAGTGCTGAGGCTGAGGTAGTTGGTTTACAAACAGAGGCAGTGTGTAGTGAGACTGTTAGCAAAGAGTGGCTAATGACAGGGGAAAATTGCAGTCAACAGGATAAGTTGCAATGTAAAAGGCAGAAAAAATAAAAAGTCATTAGAAAGAGATGACACAGGATTGGAAGGTGTTAATATTGTTGTGGATAGAGCTAAGGAACTGCAAGGATAAAAAGATCCTGATGGGAGTTATATACAGACCCCCAAACGTGAGTAAATTACAATGGGCAATAGAAATTACAATGGGCAATAGAAAGTGCACGTCAAAAGGAAAATATTATGATATTCAATGTGGATTTCAATATGCAGGTAGATTGGGAAAATCAGGTTGGTGATGGATCACAAGAGGGGGGAATTTCTAGAGCACCGATGAGATGGCTTTTTAGAACAGCTCATGGTTGAGCCCACAAGGGGATCAGCTATTCTGGATTGGGTGCTCTGCAAAGGAGCAGAATTGATTAGCGAGCTTAAGGTAAAGGAACCCATAGGAGAAATGATAATAATACGATAGAACTCATTCTGAAATTTGAGAAGGAGAAGCTGAACTCAGATTTATCAGTATTACAGTGGAGTAAAGGGAATTAAAGAGGCATGAGAGAGGAGCTGGCCGAAATTGATTGGTAATCAATACTGCCAGGGGTGAAGGCAGAGCAGCAAAGGCTGGAATTTCTGAGAGCAATTCAGAAGGTGTAGGATATACACATCCCAAAGAGGAAGAAGTATTCTAAAGACAAGGTTATGTAACTGTGGCTGACGAGAGAAGTCAAACCCAACATTGAAGCCAAAGGGAAGGCACATAATAGAGCAAAAAAATAGAGAGAAGTCCGAGGATTGTGATGTTTTAAAAACAACAAAAGGCAACTAAAAGAGGCATAACAAGAAAAAGATGGAATACAAAGGTAAACTGGCCAATAATATTAAAGAGGATAACAAAAGTTTCTTCATATATATAAAGTGTAAAAGAGTGATGACAGCAGATATCGGACCACTGGAAAATGATGCTGGAGATGTAGTATTAAGGAACAAGGAAGTGGCAGATGAACCGAATAAGTATTTTGCATCACTGTTCTCTGTCGAAGACACTTGCAGTGTGACAGAAGTTTGAGTGTCAGGGGACAGAAATGTGTGAAGTTGCGATTACTAGGGAGAGGGTTCTTGGGAAACTGAAAGTTCTGAAAGTAGCTAAGTCACCTGGGCCATATGGTATGAACTACAGGGTTCTGAAAGAGGTGACTAACGAGATTGTGGAGGCATATTTCCGGCGGAATGGAAATTACAAACGTCACTCCGCTCTTCAAAAAGGGAGAGAGACAGAAGAGAGGAAATTATAAGCCATTTGGTCTGACCTCAGTGGTTGAGAAGATGTTGGAGTCGATTGAGAAGGATGAGGTTTCGGGATACTTGAAGGCACTTGATAAAACAGGGCATAGTCAGCATGGTTTCCTTAAGGGAAAATATTGCCTGACCAATCTCTTGAAATTCTTTGAAAAAATAATAAGCAGGGGAATCAATTGATGTTGTGTACTTGGATTTTCAAAAAGCCTTTGGCAAGGTGACACACAGGAGAAGGTATTGCAGGAAATACCAGCATGCATAAAGCATTGGCTGATAGCAGGAGGCAAAGAATGGGAATAAAGGGAGCATTTTCTGTTTGGCTGCCAGTGACTAGTGGTGTTCCACAGATAATTATGTTAGTACCACTTCTTATTATGTTATATATCAATAATTTGGATGATGGAAATGATGGCTTTGTGGCAAAGTTTGCGACTAATACAAAAATATGTGGAGGGTTAGGTAGTTCCAAGGAAGTAGAGAGACGACCGGACTTAGATTAGAAGAATGGGCAAAGAAATGGCAGATACAATAGTGTCAAGAAGTGTATAGGTATGCACTTTAGTACAAGAAATATAAGCAGAGACTATTTTCTATGACTATGAAGAAGCTTAACACTGTGTCAAGGTGAAGTTGAATAAAAGAGATGCATTAATGGATAGGAGCAGAGGCACATGTATGGTGAGTTGGTTAAATAGTAATATGCTGGAGTATTTTTTGATATGCAGGTGGGTTATTATGTACTTCAGGATATTGGTGAATGTTCTGCAGTAATGAGCTTTGCTAATCTAATGGTGTTATCAAATTGCTTGTACCCCAAATCCTGGTGTGGGAATGAAACACAGTCTTAATTCTGACTTCCAGGCTACATCCAGCCTTCATGTCCTGACAAATCATTTCCTTCTGTTAGTAAAGAATATCTTGGTAGGCTCCTGTAGTGTGCTATATGATTTCAAGGGAGGATTCTCTAAATTAACTTGAAGCCTGAGAAACGTTCATTCATTTTTCAACTCAATTACTGTCTAATCACCTCCAGGACACCTAAACTGTCAAGTCTGCAACATACTTAAAGTGGTGGAGCAGGTGTATCATCACTGGGCTTTTAGTCAAGCTGCTCAAGATATCTCAAAAATTATTATTAATAATTATAATAATAGTAATAATACTAATAAATTCACAGCACAAATTGCCATGGTTTAACAAGAAAAACTCCCAGCACTGCTCCCAAAGTAATCAAATATTAATATTCAGCCCCATGGCTTTAATAATAATAATAATCTGATCCTGGAGTGAATTTAGTCGATATACAAGTTTAGGGTTATGTACATCAATCAGTCTCACTGGAAGTTAAGCACTGAAGAATTTATCACACATTAAGTTTAATGAATGGAATGTCTTCCATTTTTTATGTCACATAACTCCAAAAGTTAATTGAAAGAAAAACATACAGCCTGGAAAAACTCATGTGCATTTAGTTTTACCGAGTACAGCCCCAAAGCTCTCAATCGTTCCTCGTACAATAACGATAATGCTATCATTCCCAGAATCATCTTTCTGAACCTGCTCAGAAACCTTTCAATGCCAGCACCTACTTTTTTAGATGTGGAGACCAAAACCGTTCACAATACTCAAGGTGAGGCCTCACCGGCGCCTTCTAAAGTTTCAAAATCAGATCGCTGCTCTTGCATTCTAGACGTCTTGAAATGAATGCTAAAATGGCATTTCCCTTCATAAACACAGACTCAACCTGCAAGTTAAACTTCAGAACGACTCCAAGACCCTCTGCATCTGAGATTCCTAGATTTTCTCCCCGTTTAGAGAAGTAGTCCGCACAATTATTGCTACTATCAAAGTGCATGAAAATGCATTTTCCAACATTGTATTTCATTTGCCCCTTTCTTGCCCATTCTCCTAATCTGTCTATGGCCTTCTGAATCCTACCTGCTTCTTTAACACTATCTGCCTCTCCACTAATCTTCGGATCATATGTAAACTTGTCAACAAAGCTATCTATTCCACGATCAAAATCAGTTATATACAGCAAAAGCAAGTGGCCCCAACACAGACCCCTACAGAACAGCACTAGTCGCTGGCAGCCAAGCAGAAAAGGATCTTTTTATTCCCACTCACTGCCTCGTACCAATCAGCCAATGCTCACCACACCAGTAATTTTCTTGTAATACCATGGGCCCTTCGCATCGTAAGCAGCCTCATGTGTCGCACCTTGTCAAAGGCCTTCTGAACATCCAAATATACAACATCCTCTGCACTCCCTTTATCTATCCTACTTCTAATCTCCTCAAAGAATCCCATCAGGTTCGACAAGCAAGATCTTCCCTTATCGAAACTAAGCTGACTGTCCAGTCTTGTCGCGTATCACATAATACTCCAGAACAATTGGCTCCAACATCTTCGCAATCACTGAGGCAAGGCTATAATTTCCTCTCATTTCCTCATCCTTTTTGAAGGAGTAGAGCGAGATTTTCTATTTTCCAGTCCTCTGGCAATATGCCAGAGTCCAGTGATTTTTAGAAACATAGATACTTAGAAAACGTACAATACAATACAGGCCCTTCGGCCCACAAAGTTGTGCCAAACATGTCCTTACCTTAGAACTACCTAGGCTTACCCATAGCCCTCTATTTTTCTCAGCTCCATGTACCTATTTTTGAACGATTATTTCTGATGCCACTAGCATCTCTAACGCTACCACTTTCAGAACCCTTGGGTGCAGTTCATCAGGTCTGGATGACTTATGTACCTTAGGTCTTACAGGTTTTTGAGCACCTTCTCCCTGGTAAGAGTAACTACACTCACTTCGCTTCCTTTACACCCTTCAACATGTGGCACTCTGCTAGTGTCTACCACAAAATACTCATTTAATTCATCGGTTAGCTTATCTCCCGTTATTATATTTCCAGCCTCATTTTCTAAGAGTCCTATATTCATTCTCATCTCTTAGATCTCTCATCTACTATCCTCTTTGTTTGCCAGCTTGCTTTCGTATTTGATCTTTCTCCCTACTGTTTATCATATCAGTTAATCTCTGTAGGGTTTGGAAAACTTCCCAATCCACCGTCTTATATAATATATATTTTATGTCCTTTCTTTAGCTTTTACGTTATCTTTGTCAGTCACGGTTGTACTATTTTGCCATTTGAAAGTTTCTTCATTTTTGTAATCCACCTTCCTTTTTTTTGGAAACTCACGCCATTGCTGTTCTACTGTCATCTTTGCCAGTATCTACTTCCTGTTTATTTTGAGCATCTTCTTTTCATACCACTGTCACACACAAAATACCGGAAGAACTCCATGGAATCGAACAAACTCTTGTTTCCAGCTGAGACCGTTATTCAGGATGAAGCGGTGCCCTGATTTTCGACAGGTCACGGAGGAAAGTAGGAACAACTTAGTAAGCTGAGGCTGAATGGCTTCGTTAATGCATTGATTCAACAGCGCAGTTCAACTCGATAACACATGTCAGCAGATCCGTGGACACTGGTTCAGGTGATCATACACAATTATTGGCCAACAGACAGTGGGATCCGACTGTGACAGACTTCACAGGGAGACGTGAAACAGAGGACAAGGGGATCTCTCTGATCTAACTCAGGAATGGTGAACATCGCAGTGTAAACCGTTCCCAGTCTCACGTTCCTGGAGAGCTTCCTCTCCCCAAAACATGTCGTCAAAATTCAATAAACACATTCTCTTGAGATCCATTAACAACTTAATTTTCGCAATCGACCTCCATGTTAAAATCTCCGATGACTATCATAACATTACCCTTTTTGACATAACTTTTCTTTTTCCATTTGAAATCTATGGTATATATCACAACTACTATCTGAAGGCGTGTATATAATTTCCTTCAGTGTCCTTTTACCACTGCAGTTTCCTTACTCACCCCACAAGGATTCAAGAGCTTCCGATCCTGTGTCACGTCTTTCTACTGATTTGATGCCATGCTATACAAGCAGAGACGCACCATCCCCAACACAAAACTTCCTGTAGCTGCAATACAACGTATAACCTTGGACATTCAGCTTACAACTCTCACCAACCTTCAGCCACGATTCAGTGATGGACATAGTGTCGTACCTGACAATCTCCGAACGTGCAACAAGATCGTCAAACGCGGAATTGTGAGTTTTCTAAACTTCGAATTGCCCGTCAAAATAAAAGGTAAAAAGAACAAGTGTAGGGAATCGTGGTTTTGAAGATATCTTGAGAAAAAGAAACGAGCTGAGCAGGTATATCCGAAGGAAGAAACGAAATGCTTTTGTAGTATCCAAAATGTAAGAGAAGGCCTTGGAAGGAAATCAAGCGAACAAAAAGAAGGCACGATATTGCTGTAGCAGAGAAGCTGAAGGAACATTAATGTGTACACAACTAAACCTATTTCAAACGCACAGTTCTGGATTCAGCACAGACACAAGGACGATTCATGAGATTTTAGAAAATTAAGGAGGTGCACCTTCTCGTTGTGATCGAACAACCCTGCACATATACTGTTGCTAGTGTCATGGATGGTTGCATCATGGCCTGGCGCAGCAAGTCGAATGTGCAGGGACACCAGAAGCGCGGACTCCGCCCAAGATTTCAGCTGTTTTTCTCGATCTCCATCATTGCAAGTGCCTACAGGGTGCGCCACATGGAGTAGGCAGCATTCATCCTCACAAACTCTCCAGCATCCAGGCCATCCCATCTTCCCGCAGCTACCATCGAGTTGAAGCTGCAGGAGCATAGATTTCCGAGCCACCGGGATATAAATGTAACTCCCTTTCAATCATCCAAACCTAACTAATATTGAAAGGGCGAGACAGATTGAGAGGGTCGAGGATAAGAGTCCGTAAGCTCAGAATCGAAGTACGTCCCTTTCGAACAGAGATGAGGGGTAACTCTCTTTAGCCATAGGGTAATGAATGTATGGGGTTTATTGCCACAGAAAACTGTAGAGGCGTCTTTGGATATATTTGAAACAGGGGTAGTTGGATAATTAATTCTTAGAAAGTGACAAATGATTATGAACGGCCTTGAGAATGGGTTTGAATGGCCAACTAAATTAACTGTGAATAACAATCCTTGACTAAATGGTGTAATTGTGCTCTTGTGCCTGATGATCTTTGTAGCTTTATTTCCAACAGGCACATTAAAACATCGAGAGATACAGAGCAATGCATCTTTTCCGTAAACGAATAAAACTGTCGTGCATCTGCCGGGGCTGTCAGCAAGTACTCTCATACTTGCGGCTCAGAAACGGATGTCCACAGCCGGAACTTGGGAGAAACCCGGAGCACCCGGAAGAAACACACGCAGCTGCGTATAACTAAGCCTTACACACATTTAAATGGTTTTCGGAATGGACTAGACGGCCGGTTTCCGTGCTATATATTTCTTTGTCTATAACTCACAACGGTGGAAGTGAATCCCTAGCAGCGGTCGCTGGCGTCGTAATAACTGTACGCCAACCGCTGTTCCTCAGTGTACCAGAAGTTCAATATTTAACTATCCATGAGACTCTGCTCCCTGGCCCTCATGGGATGATGTTGATCAGTGGAGAAAGGAGAAGCGGTCACTGACTGCGGTATCTCCACTTTGCTGACACAATCAGTTCATTCTGCGGGCAGTAGTGATGGAACCTCCTGGTGCACTGCAGCACAGCGGTTAACGTACAGTTATTGCACCAGCAGCAGTCGCCGCCGGGTTCATTTGGACAGGTCAAACATGATGGCAGTATATAGTATTAATGTTATGACTCTTGGCAGAGTGGAGGATCACGGGATCTTGGGGTTCGAGTCACTAGGACAATCAAAGCCGTTGGGCAAGTTATTCTTAGTGATCTTAGAATAATAGTGCATAGTTTCCTGAAGGTGGAATCTCATGTGGATAGGGTGGTGAAGAAAGCTTTTGGTATGCTGGCCTTTATAAATTAGAACACTGAGTATAGGAGTTGGGATGCAATGTTAAAATTGTACAAGGCATTGGTAAGGCCGAATTTGGTGTATTGTGTACAGTTTTATCACAGAATTATCGGAAAGATGTCAACAAAATAGAAAGAATACAGAGAGGATTTACGAGAATATTACCTGGGTTTCAGCACCTAAGTTACAGAGAAAGGTTGAACAAGTTGTGGGAGATTTTAATTTTCCACGCATAGACTGCGAAGCCCATACTGTAAAAGGGCTGGATGGTTTGGAGTTTGTAAAATGTGTGCAGGATAGTTTTTTGCAGCAATGCATAGAGGTACCAACTAGAAAAGGGGCAGTGTTGGATCTTCTGTTAGGGACTGAGATAGGTCAGGTGACGGAAGTATGTGTTGGGGAGCACTTCGGGTCCAGTGATCACAATACCATTAGTTTCAATATAATTATGGAGAAGGATAGGACTGGACCCAGGTTTGAGATTTTTGATTGGAGAAAGTCTAACTTTGAGAAGATTCGAAAGGATTTAGAAGGAGTGAATTGGGACAATTTGTTTTGTGGGAAGGATGTAATAGTGAAATGGAAGTCATTTAAAGGTGAAATTTTGAGGGTACAGAATCTTTATGTTCCTGTTAGGTTGAAAGGAAAGGTTAAAAGTTTGAGAGAGCTATGGTTTTCAAGGGATATTGGAAACTTGGTTAGGAAAAAGAGAGATATCTACAATAAATATAGGCAGCATGGAGTAAATGAGATGTTCGAGGAATATAAAGAATGTAAGAAGAATCTAAGAAAGTAATTAGAAAGCTAAAAGAAGATAGGAGGTTGCTTTGGCAAGTAAGGTGCAAATAAATCCGAAGAGTTTCTACAGTTATATTAATAGCAAAAGGATAGTGAGGGATAAAATTGGTACTTAGAGAATCAGAGTGGACAGCTATGTGTGGAGCCGGAAGAGATGGGGGAGATTTTGAACAATTTCTTTTCTTCGGTATTCACTAAGGAGAAGGATATTGAATTGTGTAAGGTAAGGGAAACAAGTAGGGAAGTTATGGGAACTACGACGTTTAAAGAGAAGGAAGTACTGGCGATTTTAAGGAATATAAAGGTGGATAAATCTCCGGGTCCTGATAGGGTATTCCCTAGCACCTTTATGGAGGTTAGTGTAGAAATAGCATTTCTATTAGTGTAGAAATATTTCAAATATTTCAAATGTCGTTAGAAACGGGAATGGTGCCGGATGACTGGCGTATTGCTCATGTGGTTCCATTGTTTAAAAAGGGTTCTAAGAGTAAACCTAGCAATTATAGGCCTGTCAGTTTGACGTCAGTGGTGGATAAATTAATGGAAAGTATTCTTAGAGATGGTATATATAATTATCTGGATTGACAAGGAATAGGAATAGTCAACATGGATTTGTGCGTGGAAGGTCATGTTTGACAACTCTTATTGAATTTTTTGAAGAGGTTACGAGGACAGTTGACGAGGGTAAAGCAGTGAATGTTGTCTATATGGACTTCAGTAATGCCTTTGACAAGGTTCTGCACGGAAGGTTAGTTAGGAAGGTTCAATAGTTAGGTATTAATATTGAAGTAGTAAAATGGATTCAACAGTGGCTGGATGGGGGATGCCAGAGAGTAGTGGTGAATAACTTTTTGTCAGGTTGGAGGCCGGTGACTAGTGGTGTACCTGAGGGATCTGTACTGGGTCCAATGTTGTTTTTCATATACATTAATGATCTGGATGATGGGGTGGTAAATTGGATTAGTAAGTATGCAGATGGTATTTAAAATGTTGAGAGGGATAGATAGAGTTGACGTGAATAGGCTGTTTCCATTGAGAGTAGGGGAGATTCAAACGAGAGGACATGATTTGAGAGTTAGGGGGCAAAAGTTTAAGGGAAACACGAGGGGGTATTTCGTTACTCAGAGAGTGATAGCTGTGTGGAATGAGCTTCCTGTAGAAGTAGTAGAGGCCAGTTCAGTTGTGTCATTTAAGGTAAAATTGGATAGGTATATGGACAGGAAAGGAGTGGAGGGTTATGGGCTGAGTGCGGGTAGGTGGGACTAGGTGAGATTAAGAGTTCGGCACAGACTAGGAGGGCCGGAATGGCCTGTTTCCGTGCTGTGATTGTTATATGGTTATATGATACTAAGGTAGGTGGCGTTGTGGATAATGAAGTAGGTTTTCAAAGTTTGCAGAGAGATTTAAGCCAGTTAGAAGAGTGGGCTGAACGATGGCAGATGGAGCTTAATGCTGATAAGTGTGAGGTGCTACATTTTGGTAGGATTAATCCAAATAGGACATACATGGTAAATGGTAGGACATTGAAGAATGCAGTAGGACATAGTGATCTAGGAATAATGGTGCATAGTTCTCTGAAGGTCGAATCCCTTGTGGATAGGGTGGTGAAGAAAGCTTTTGGTATGTTGGCCTTTATAAATCAGAGCATTAAGTATAGGAGTTGGGATGTAATGCTAAAATTGTAGAAGACATTTGAATTTGGAGTATTTTGTACAGTTATGGTCACCGAATTATAGGGAAGATGTCAACAAAATAGAGAGAATACAAAGAAGAATGCTACCTGGGTTTCAGCACCTAAGTTATAGGAAAAGGTTGAACAAGTTAGGTCTTTATTCTTTGGAGCGTAGAAGGTTGAGGGGGGACTTGATAGAGGTATTTAAAATTATGGGGGTGATAGATTTTACGTGGATGGGCTTTTTCTATTGATAGTAGGGGGGCTTGAAACAAGAGGACATGAGTTGAGAGTTAGGAGCAAAAGTTTAAGGGTAACACGAGGGGGAATTTCTGTACTCAGAGAGTGGTAGCTGTGTGGAACGAGCTTCCACTAGAAGAGGTAGAGCCAGGTTTGGTATTGTCATTTAAAGTAAAATTGGATAGGTATATTGACAGGAAAGGAATGGAGGGTTATTTGCTGAGTGCGGGTCAGTGGGACTAGGTGAGAGTAAGCGTTCGGCACTGACTAGAAGGAAGGAGGTGGCCTGTTTCCGTGCTGTAACTGTTATATGGTTAAGTTGACCGTGTGGTTAAGAAGGCATCCGGTGCATTGGCCTTCATCAACCGTGGGATTGAGTTTAAGAGCCGAGATGTAATGTTACAGCTATATAGAACCCTGGCCAGACTCCACTTGGAGTACTGTGCTTAGTTCTGGCCACCTCACTACAGGAAGGATGTGGAGACTCTAGAAAGGATGCAAACTGATTTACAAGGATGTTTGCTGGATTGAAGAGCATCCATTATGAGAATAGTTTGAGTGAACTCGGCCTGATAGGTGACCTGATAGAGCTGTACAAGATCATAAGAGGCATTTATCGTGTGGATAGTCCGAGGCATTTTTCCCTAGGGCTGAAATGGCTAACAAGAGAGGGCACAGTTTTAAGGTGTAGGGTTCTCAGAATAATAACTGAAATGTTAACTGTTAACTGCTTATATAAAATGGCGTTTCTGTAGAGTTATAATGAAATGGCTTCTTTGTGGGTAACTGATGAGGTAGTGCTGTGTTTAGTTGGAATGTGTGGGTTATAATTATTGATAACGGAGGAACTAACCAATGGAAGCAATGTTGTTCTATCTGTATTTGTGGAAACCTGGAGTGAGTACGCGGGATTTTCGGGGAGGAGAACCGAAGAGGAAGGACGTGCTGGAGGCGCTCTGGTCGACCACCGAGGTTGGCCACAGTCGGCGGGTCGGGGAGTTCGGAGAAAAACGAATGGCGAACCGACGGCTTCGCTAATTGAGTTCCAACGCTTGTGCACGAATTGACTGAACTCTAATAAGTTCTGGCTCCTTTTTTTCTTTTCATAATGTATCGCTATTAATTACCTAGTTCCAGTAAGATTTATAAAGTGTACTCTGTAAACGTACGTGGTGTGCTGTCTGATATTGTGTGTGCGAGTCTGTACCAGTGTGTATTTCACAGCATCCACGCAAACGGGAGGCACGGTTTGGCGGGTGGACGGATCTTCCCCTGGCCATACACAAGCCGATACCCCTGGGCGTTACGAAGGTTATTGAAAGTAAGTAGAGAGCAGATGTCAGGGATAGCTTTTTACACAGAGAGTGGTGAGTGCGTGGAATGGGCTGCAGGCGTCTGTGGTGGAGGCGGATACCATTGAACTATGGAACCATAAAACATTTCAGCACAGTACAGGTCCTTCAGCCCTCCATGTTGTGCCGACCCATATAATCCTTAAAAAAAAGTACTAAACCCACACTACCCCATAACCCTCTATGTTTCTTTCATCCATATACCTGTCCAAGAGGCTCCTAAATACCCCTAATGTTTTAGCCTCCACCACCATCCCTGACATGTCATTCCAGGCACTCACAACCCTCTGTGTAAAAAACTTACCCCTACTGTCTCCCCTTAATTTTGTACATATATCCTCTGGTGTTTGCTATTGGTGCCCTGGGAAACAGGTACTGACTATCCACCCTATCTATACCTCTCATAATCTTGTAGACCTCAATCAAGTCCCCTCTCATTCTTCTACGCTCCAAAGAGAAAAGTGCCAACTCTGCTCACCTGGCTTCATATGACTTGTTCTCCAAAACAGGCAACATCCTGGTAATTCTCCTCTGCACCCTCTCCATAGCTTCCACATCCTTCCTATAATGAGCTGACGCAATACTCTAAGTGCGGTCTCACCAGAGATTTGTAGAGTTGCGACATGACCCCTCTACTCTTGAACTCAATCACCCTGTTAATGAAGCCGAGCATCCCATAGGCCTTCTTAACTACCCTATCAACCTGCGCAGCGATCATGAGGGATGTATGCATTTGAACCCCAAGGTCCCTTTGTTCATCCACAGTCTTAACTGACCAGTAATCCTGTACTCAGTCTTCTGATTTGTCCTTCCAAAATGCATCACCTCACACTTATCCGGATTGAACTCCATTTGCCATTTTTTCTGCCCAACTCTGCAGCCTGTATATATCCTCTTGTAACCTTCGACAACCTGCAGCTCCATTTACAAATGCTCCAATCTTTGTGTCATCTGCAAACTTACTCACCCATCCTTCCGCCTCTGCATCCAGGTCATTTATAAAAATCACAAATAGCAGGGGGCCCAGGACAGATCCCTGCGGCACTCCACTAGTCACTGACATCCAGGCAGAAAACTTTCCTTCCACGACTACCCTCTGCTTTCTTCCTTTAAGCCAATTTTTTTTTATCCAAACAGCCAAGGTTAAGATAGGGTCTTTTAAGGGACTCCCTGGATAGGTACATGGAGCTTAGCAAAATAGAGGGCGATGGACAACCCCAGGTAATTTCTAAAGTAAGCGCATGTTCGGCGCAGCATTGTGGGCCGAAGGACCTTTGTTGTTCTGTAGGTTTTCGGTGTTTCTAAGTTCCTGTGGGATTCATTTCTGCCGTTGTGAGTCACAGGCAAGATGCACAACACCGAAACAGGCCCTTGTCGTCCATGCCGAAAACTTTTGAAGCTGTTTGTGTTTCTTGCAGTTACTCCAGATTTCTCCCACATCCCAAAACCATTAGAGTTGTGGTCAAATGTATTATCTGAGCCGCAAGCGTGACAACATATGTTGACAGTCCCAGCACATACACGACAGTAGTATTTGCTTACGGAAACGGTACGATTATCGGTATTTTCAATGTTTTAATGTGCCTGTGGCAAAGGAACCTAACATAAGACACGAGAACAGAATTGAATCATACAGCACAAGGTTTGTTATTCTTGGCTGATTTATTTTAAACCCTCCAACCCATTCTCATGGCTCTTCATGCTGTGTCGCATTTACTAATTAATTATCCATCAATCTACGTTTGAAATATACTGAATAACGGTCTCCACCGTCCTCTGTGACTATCAATTCTACAAAGTTACCACCCTAGACGGGGTGTAGACGGGGGCAAACGGCAGGGCAATGTAGACTGACCAGGAACTTGGAACTCACCCAGTGCCCCTATGGACTCTCTGGAACCACCCCCTCTGCTCTGCTGCTGAAGCTGAACATTAATACTGATGGCCAAATCCACCAGGGCTTCAAAGGTGACAGGAAGGTCCTGGGTGACCAGCTCATCTTTGATGCCTTCGTAGAGGCCATTCAGGATGGTGTCGCACTGTGCCTCCGAGTTCCAGCCGTTGGAGGTGGCGAGGGTCCGGATCTCTGGCGTAATCTGACACAGATCTGCGCCGCTGGTGCATGTGCAGCATTTCACGGGCAGCTTCTCTCCCATGTTTGCAGCGATCACACACTTTTCTCATCTCCTCAGAATGTATCTGATAGCGGATGCAGACGGCTGTTCAACATTCTCGCCCAACAGCAGAGTTGAGTGATGACGTAGACCACCTTGGCTCAATCAGTCGGAATGCTGTTAGTTCTAATTCAAAAATAAGGGTGCACTGGGAAAGAAAAGAGTGGCAGGTACCGGGCTCACCTGAGTACTTTTCTGCAGGAGGCAGTTGGGGCTCTTGGACGGGAGGAGTAAACGAGAAAGCGGAGGACAGGGCTGAAGATGCAGTGGTAGAATGTTGATGGGCGCTCTGGGACAGCTGGAGTGACTGAATCTGGGGCACAAGATCAGCTACATTGGCAGAAAGCGACTCCGCTGCCCTGAACACGGAGTCCATCTGGTTCTGTGTTTCCCCAGTATCTCTCCTTATTGTTCCATGGCAGCTCTCAGACGACCGGGGTCGGCTCGATCCATTCTGGCCAGATTGTACTGTCAGGACGCTGGAGCAGGGATCCAATCGCAGACCCAACACTGTGCACACCGTGATATTAATTGAGTAACAAATACCGAGGTGCAAACAAAGTCGGTGTCAAAATTCAGACAGAGATCAAAACATCCAGAGAAAACCAAAAACCAGAATCTGGAAACGGGCACAGTCGAAATTTAGACGGACTGGCATTTAATTTAGTCGAAATACAGATACGAATTCTCAAAAGGCTCAGGAAAATTCACTGGCACAATCTGACCACAAACAGATGAAAACACAGGTCTGAAGTGTACTGAGCAATAAGCAGAGAGGCAGATGATAGGTGGAGCACAATGAGACAGCAGTGGCAGCAAACAGGTAATAGTGAGAAACAGGTGAGAGGTGGAGTGTTCAGTAATACAGGGGCCAGAGCAGAGCAGTAGCAGGGACAGGAGCACATGGGGCACGAAAACGATCAAGAGCACATGGCAATACAAAACCACAGACTGACGGCGAGGGGGAAAACCCACAAAAAGACAAAGTTCAACTGGAGACGCGGAGAGAGAACAGCAGACATCGCTGTCTCTCCGTAAAGGAAGTTGTTGCACCGGATCAATGTCCATATGAAATTTAATTCAGAGAAATGCTACGTAATGTATCTTTGAGAAGTCATACCGAGGAAGTGAATAAACAGCAGAATTTAGTGAACTAGGGAGTGTTGTAGAGCAAACAGCTCATTGGGTGGTGTATAATTCTCTAAACGTGAAACTGCAGTTGCATGGGAAGGTAAAGCTTGATTATGACACAATGGCGTTCATCAATGGGGACACTGAGTACAGGAGTTAAGACGTTGTGGTCCAACTGTAAATGAAGAGGTGAGACCACACCTGGAGTACCGTGGGTAGTTCTTGTCGCTCATCTAGAACAAGGATCTGATGAAGCTGGAGAAGGAACAAAATTAATCGCAAGGATGATAAACAGATGCAGAGCTTGTTTGATAATGAGATACTGGTTGGTCAGGTCTTCATCGAATACAACTCGACATTCCAAGCAATCATTCATTCGAAGCACATCATCAAGGTTCAAGATTCGGGCCTCTCTAAGAGCAACATATAACTGCTCATCGCAAACTTCCTCATCGGCAAACCTAAATCAGCGAGGAGCAGCGCCGACATCTCCTACTCGATGACCATCAGCACAAATACGGCGCAGGGATGAGTGTTCAGCCCCGTTCACTCTCATGACTCCATGAATAAGTACAACTCCAATACCATAAGCGAATTGGCTCCCGACTCGCCAGTTGTTGGATGAATAAAACGTGGCAATGAGGCAGTTCAACGGAGCGAGATAGGGCGCTTGAGTAACCGATGTCACAACCAAGCCAATGCGATCATGCTCAATAAAACTGACCATCTGATTATTGTCTTTAGAAAGGGGAGGGAGTAGGGACATACTCCAGGCTATATTAGGGTGTCTGCCGTGGAAAACATCAGTAGATTTAAATTCCTGGGCATTAGTTATTCAGATGCCCTCTCCTCGATTCAGCACACACATGCAAACAGAAGGAAGGGGCGTCAGCGTTTTGAGCTGCTTAGTAGGTGAAGGAGATTCAACTTCTCATTAAACTCCAACAAACTTCTGCAGATATACAGAAATACATTGGATGGATTTGAAACGGAGGTTGCTGGGTACTTAATTGTAAAACACTTCACAATTTGAGGAAAAGTGCATTAGAATTGGTTTGAGCGGTGCAATAAATCAAACGCCATGGGAAAAATCGCGTAATTCTGCTCTTACGCCGTAGGATCTTGAAAACTATTTGCCATAGTATGCGGCAGAAATAAATCCCGATAGCCGATCGCTGGTGGTGTAACACCTTTGCGGTATCCTCTGTGCTACAGTGGCGCGACAGGTTCATATTTAACCAGCATTGTCAGCAGGATGAACTGATTGCGGTAGCGAGGGGGAGGACCCGCAGTCAGTGACCGCTGGGCCCTTTATCCGCCTCTGCTACAGCTTATTATACCCATCCGTGACAGGGTGTAGAGTTCATTCCGAGGAGTGCAGAGAGATACTGCCCACACGCAGACAAAACTCCAGTGAGTACCGAAATTCAAATTGCAGAGAGTGGTGGAGAACTGAAGTGAGAATGATAAAGAGGATGATTAAGGTAGGGAGGAGGTGGATTGAGAGGTAAAAGGCGTCGAAAGAGAGGAGTTAGAGCTGAGAAAGAGCCTGCTTCGGGGGGAGACAGGATCGAGAGCTGGAGGAAACCTAAAGGACCCCTGTGAAAGACAGGGAATATGGGGCAATACAAAACGACGGAAAGCCCGGTGTAAGAGAGGGAATGAGGAGGCAATGAGAGAGGAAGTTGGAAAGAGAATGAAGAGGCACGATGAAAATATGCAGAAAAGTGTGGTGAGAGAGTAGAGGAAGAGACAATAATGCAGGCGAGGAGAGAGGAAGAATGATAAACGAGGAGAAAGCGAAGGAGAGAGCCAAAGAGCGGGAATAAAACGGGAGAGAAAGACGGAAAGAGCACGGCGAAGACAGATGTGAAGACAGATAGTGGTTGGAAGAGATGTGAATACAGAGTCTGAAAGTAGGGAGAGAAAGTGTGGAGGATAAATACTGGGAGAAAAGGGGTGCGGTCAAGAGACGGGAGAGATAGTGCGAGAGGAGCGAGCTACCATCGAACGAGGAAAACGACAGCCTGTGTGTGTGTGTTGTGAGAGACAGAGCTGAAAAGATTCCAAGGTGAGAGTGGGGACAAGACTGAGTCGGGAATAGAGAGGTAGACTGACGAGGGATTCTGCTGGAGTAGGAGTGAGAGGGCAGCGAGATAAAGAAGTTGAGAGCGAAGGGCCAAGAAAAGGTACAGAGGCAGAAGAGGATGGGGGTGGAGGGGTGAGGAGATACTGGGACGAAAATAGGAAAGAGTGCGGATGATAGATAGAGGTAAAATTCGAGAACGAAAATTGCGGAGTCTGGAGAGTGACCAGATGGAGGGAGAATGTGGGAAGGGGCCCGTGAGGGCGGCGGACAAAGAAGGGGGTAAGAGGGAGCGGTGTGTAAAAGGGAATGAAAAAGATGGTGAGACAGAGTGATGGGGTGGAGACATGAATGTGAATGAACTCAAAACGAGAGAAACAAGGGAAGAAAGGTGCTGAGAGATTTACTGGTGGAAATAAGAGAGGGGAGAGCAGGAAATGCAGGAAAAGGCAAAAAAAAAACGAAAATAGAGAAATAGTGGAAATAAAAATCACAGGGGCTGAGACGGTATCAGACACAGTGTATGGAAGCGGTGAGGAAGGTCCCGGAGAGAGATTGTGGGGCGTGGCTGAGAGAGAGCGGGTTTGAATAAAATGCGCAGAGAGCGCGGGGGTAGGGTTGGACTGAATGAAAGAGTGTTTCTTGTGATACTGAGAGGGCAGTGAGTGCGAGCAGTAAGAAAGTGTAGGGGATGGGTTGTGGAGGGGGAGAGTAGACAGCACTGGTGTGGGGAGATATGGGGAGATGTACCAGTTAATCTTGGCCCAAAACATGGGCGATTGGTCTTCCTCTCCAGTGGCTGCTCGCAAAATGTAATTGGACAGCCGACGGATGGATACGTGGGTATAGCGGGTACGGTGGCTGCGGGCACTGAATCCAGATACATCTCACGAAGCGTTAATGCGAAGGGTAAGAGAAGAGGGAGGATGTGTCTGAGTCCATGTGGTATAGAGTTGGTTGGGGCACGGGGCGTAATTGCGGAGGGCCACTCAGTTTCAAACCCTTTTCCGCTTACCTACAGGAGAAAGTCGGGATGTTCAGTCTGATCAGCGCATTAGCCCTCCTGGTGGGTGTCTCCGATATTTCAGCCGTGAGCGGAGGTATGTCATCGCACTACTCAAGGTTTCAGCATCCCTCTTCAATATCTTCTCTTCCATCCCCATCCGTTGCACATCTAATAGAATAAATAGAACAGTAGGTCCCTGTGTTGAATTCGACTCACAATATTTTAGTGATCCTGTTGCTACCTTGTACTAAATGACCTCTATTGTGTATCGGCTGTTTATATTCATTCCTTTTGTGCCCCTGTGCCTATTAAAAAAAACTATTGAACGTTAACAGCCTGACTATTTCGCCGACTGCACCTTGTGGCATATTTCGAGACCCGAACACTCTCGGTTTAAAATACTTACCTCTCGCGTATTCATAACTTCCCCTTGGATCATATAAAAACATGCCTTCAAGTTTGACACTTCAACACCCGGGGAAAGATGCTGACTGCCTATCGTATCTGTACATTTCATCATTCGTCATGTCTCCCCTCCGAGTCTGACTAGCTCCAGTGTAGTTCTGGTGAACCCCCACAAAAAGGATAACAATAAACCATCATTCCGGAGATCATCCTCGTGAATCTCGTCTGGACTCTCCAATGATAACATAACCTTTCTGAGATATGGGACTCAAAGCTGTTGACAATATCCCGAGTGCGGCCTGACTAATGTCTTATAAAGGCTCAGCGTTATCTCCTTGCTTTTATATTCTGTTCCCCTTGAAATAAACGCCAACGTTGTATTTGGCTTCTTTACCACAGACTCAGCCTGAGAATTAACTTTCTGGGAGTCTTGCATGTGGAGTCATGCATGACTCTGATGATTGAAACTTCTGCCTATTTAAATAATAGTCCATACAACTGTCCATTTAATAAATGCATTATCATGAATATCCCAAAACCTTATTCGTTCTACTATATTTTTGCCCATTCCAATTTGTCTAAGTTATGCTGCAAGCATATTGTTTCCTCAGCACTACCTACCCATCCACCTACCTTCGTATCATCCGCAAACTCTGCCCTAATCCATCAATGTCATTATGCAAATCATTGACCAACAATGGGAAAGGTAGCGTTCCCAACACTGACCCCCGATGTACCCCAATAGACACAGTCAGCGAACCCGGAAAGGCCACTGTTGTTCCTACACGCTGCCTCCTGCCTGTCAGCCATTCCGCTATCCAGGCCCGCATCTTTCCTGTGACATCATATCTTGTTATGCAGCCTCATGTGCGGCACGTTATCAAATGCCTTCTGAAAGCCCAACTATGTGGCCTCTGTAGCAACATTAACAAGGACAGCTTCTGTCTTATTGCTTTAAAATAATATGAAACCAATTTAACAATTTTATGCTCTCTTCTTTCACTCTCCCAATCCTCCTCTCCCACTATCCTTTGTATCTCCTTCGCTGTACCTCCAGGTCTCCGGGGCAAGACCGTCATATTTCCCCAGCAGTCTTCCAACTCCTACATGAGACTTTTGCCGAATAATTTCCCCGAGCTGAGTGCCTTCACCCTATGCATGCGCTCGGCTACCGAGCTGACGCGAAGCCATGCTACCATCTCCTACGCCACACCCGAAAGCGATAACCAGATTCTCTTCTGGGCGCCGGAAACCAAGGGCTTCAATCTGTATCTGATGACAAGCGAGGCTATCTTCCAGCTGCCAGAAGCTGGCTCGCTACACCGGCACCTCTGCGTCAGCTGGGAGTCTGAGACAGGATACGCCATTGTGTGGGTAGACGGCAAACGGAGCTTGGCGAAAACGCTCTGGCAGGGTCACAGAGTGAAGGGAGGTGGTGTGATCATCCTGGGACAGGATCAGGACGAGGTGGAGGGGGGCTTCGATGCAGACCAGTCATTCGTCGGGCAGATATCCCAGGTCAACCTGTGGGATCGGGCTCTGGGAGATAGGGAGGTGGCGGAGGTAATGCGGGGTTGTCTGTGTTCTGGGGGGAACGTCATCGACTGGTCCACAGTAGATTTCGAGACCACTGGAGCAGTAGAAATCACTGCTGATCCGGAGTGCGAGTTGTGACGAGACGGTCCCACGAGGAGTAAGGGGAATGCACCGGGAGAGGAGAGTACCGAAGGACCTGCGGCTGATAGAGCGGGAGTATGCCATGAAGGTTTGGTGGCTGATTCTGTAACTGGGACTTGGTGAATAAATTTGTAACAAATTGGAACTACTGTGTCTGCACGCTTACATGGCAAAGTTGCATTCTGTACTATTTCCACGTCCACCTGTTCCAACAAAGATTAATCCCTTCATGGAGTGTTAATACACACTCCCAAATGGCTATTGTCCCATTCTGAATTGATTCGCGAGACGGTTGCTGGATGTTCAAAATTCTTCTTTCAAATTAAGCAGACCTAAAGGTTCATAGTGATCCGTTCCCAGATGTTAAAAGCGACTGTTCCCGGATATTTGATGTCCGCCCCCAGTGCTCATTATCAGGTGCTTTGATTTTGCTAGTGTTACATTGCCAGACATGCAACCGCTTCCCTGATATCCATGGTGACCCAATCCCAGATGTTCTAATGAATACAAAGAAATCGGCTCTTTGCTGTATTTTTTGCACCGTCCATAGGTTTAATGTCCCAATCACTGATGTGCACATTCAGTCCAAAATGTAAAATATCCGAACCCAGAGGTCCCTGTTTATATTCTGGCTTGTATGATGAAATATAATGGACAGCGACGAAGGGTGTGGAAAGGAAAGGAGAGTCATGAACGAAGAAAGGGAAAGTGGGAGGAGAAGGACTGTCAGAATGGAAGTACAGAAGTGCGAGAGAAGAGGAGAGATAGTGGACCCGCTGAGGAGAGGGGCGAAGGTCCTCTGGATGACAGAGTTGGAGTATGACTGGAAGAGCTAGTACTTATCTTTATAAGCAAAAATGAATAGATTTGAAGCAAATTTGAGCAAAATGCCATATAGACAATGTCTGCACATTTACGCTGGCACATGCCTCCCCCCCCCCCCCACTTCCACTTCCCCATTTCCACCTCAATGTGATTACTTTCTGGAGTGTCAATCACGACCCCCCCCCATCCCCAAATATCTGGTGTCCCATTGCCATGTTTTTTTGAGAGGGGGTTCCCTGATTTTAGCAAAATTTGTGCTCCAAGTATCCCGCCCCATATGCTCACTCTGTTTCCTCGCCAGATGTTCAAAATGACCGTTCTTAGATGCCGCGAGACGTCAGATCTGTTCAGAGATAAGACCGTAACACCGTAACCCAAGAACAGAGCTACTTCATTTAGCCCATAGAGTCTGATCCGACATTCAAGTGTGGCTGAAGTTATTTTTCCCTCCTCATTCCCAATCCCCAGCCTTCTGCCCGTAACATGTTATGCCTTGCCCAACCTAAAACCGATCAAGCTTTGCATTAAATACAGCCAAAGACCTGGCTTCCATATCTGACTGTGGTTATGAATCCCCATGTCCAGCACTCTCTAGCCAAATACATGTCCCCGCATCTGTATTAAATGGACGCCCCCATATCCTAAGGCTGTGCCCTCTTGTTCCACACTCCCTTGCCATGGGAAAGATCTTTAATCTAGGCTGTCTCGCCATTCAACATTCGATAGGTTTTGACCTGGCCTCCACACCTGGGTGTGGTAATGAATTCCCCAAATTCAACAACAAGTAGCCGATGATCTAACCATGCTAGTAACTTTCTGCAGTACCATGGGCTCTTAACAGTCTCATACGTGGCACCTTGTCCAATAGGATGTCCGAATAGCTCCAATGCCTGCTATTCAGATTTCTGTATTCATCGCTTCAGGGTCACAATCAGTTCTGCAGAGTTACTTCCAAATGAGAGATATATCCCTACCCAGATGCGCCTGTACATATACAAAAAGGAAGCTGGAGAAAAAACAACAACGACATTTCAATGAGGCAGAATCACTCCAAAAGCATTATCAGTTAGAAGTTATTAATGATATTTAGAGAATCCATCCTAAAATACTCAGATCTCCGAGAAGGTTTTAGAAAGAAAAATCCAAACACGCTGCCACCACATTGTCATTCTGATTGCGCCATTGAGTTATTTCCAGGTTCCCGTCCTTCCCGAGGGAGGCTGTTCATTTCAGTACAATTCAAGTTTATTTGTCATTTAAACACACGTGAAAACTCATTAATACAGCTAAACGAGACAGTGTTACTAAAAGGTCAAGATGCAAAGAAACATTACTATCAGACACACATAGGAAGCGGCACCGCAACTTGATGCCCGGTCCTCGCACATTCTAGTCAGCAAACTTAATATCAATAAAATACAACGATGCAGAATATGCCTGGAAATGATATCATCTGTCGACCGTGAGCTGAAAGCGCCGCTTTGGGGCTCTGTATTGTCGAAACGCCTGACTCAACTTGAAATCTACTGTCCCCACAACTGTGCTATGCCGCCCCCGGTATAACACGCCGGCTCGGATGCCTCTTCTTCCAGCGGCTGAAAAACCAACGGCACTGCAGATTGAGGCCCCGAGTTCATTGAGTGCAGCCAAGCAAAATCCGCAGTCGGCCACAACGGAGCTTAATTTCTGCCCTGCGTAACCCTTATTATTGTTTGGGGGTCTCTATATAGTTCCTATCAGGGTCTTTTACCCGTGGAGTTCCTTAGCTTTTTCCACAATGATTTAACACCTTCGGGCCCCATTTCACCTCTACCTAACTGTTTGATTTCATTTTAGCCAACAGAGCAACGCCGTCCCATCGGGCTTCCTGCCTGTCCTTTCGATGCAATGTGTATCCTTGGGCATTAAGCCCTCAGCTATAATCTTCTTTCAGCCATGATTAAGTGATACCCTCTTTTGTTTTTTTTTTTTGGCTTTGACTTCTCTTCTTAGTCACTGTTATGTCAACCTACCTTTAGAATATTTCTTCAATTTCAAATTTGAATCGAATCATTTGATTTTTTTAAATCACCTGCAATAGAGGTCCCCATGCGAATCATTGTGGGCACCCGGTTCACAGACTTCCAGTCAGAGTAACATCCTTCCACCACTCCCTTTTATCTTCTGTTGTCAAGCCATTTTTAACTCAAGCATTAGGTTATGGGGAACCTTTACGTTCTTTACATACTGGGCGAGGGACCTTATCGAAAGCCTATCTGTACATCCCCCATCATACCCCATCAATTGCCCACATAAACTTTTGGGGAAAAACAGCTCTATAAAATGTGAAAGCTTGATTATATTTTTCGTCCAAAGCTACGCTGACTACCACCTATAAGTCTATGTTCCAGATGCGATTGCATGCTGTCCGTATGAATATTCTCCAGTCACTTCCCTGCTATTGGTTTGTCTTGATGGTCCTTTAGAGATGAAAGAACAACTGTGGTTATTCTAAAGTAAAAACAAATTGAACAGCAATCCGAAACATGCTATGGTGTTCAAATGAGTAATAATCATTAACTGAAATGGCAGATTAGAGTATGGCTATATATCTTCTCCACGATGCGTGTGTCAAAAACCTCTAATAGTTCAAATACTTCGCAATTGTGCAAATCAAATTTACATCACATAGGTTTTGAATCTAATGCTACCCAGTTCACATACTGTTCCATTGCTCAATTATACATAATAAATCTCTACATTTAGCGTTGAAATCCCTGTATTGACTTTCCTGTACACAATGGCAAATTATTTCAAATCACTTCGGTATTTTTGTTCGCTTCCCAGAGCACTCACTGTCGGGTTAATTCCCACCAGAAATGCACACGACTACGAAATCCTCTGGTGTATCCCTGAATACTTCTGCTTCCAGAAAGCAATAATCGCTGAGATGGGAAGTCGAAAATGTGTGACCCAGAAGGGACATGTGCAGAGGGAACAGACGAAGTGTGTCCCGGGTAAGGTCGGTCTCAGTGTATCGGATCATATCTGAACAGCTGAGGAGTTGTTCTGGGCAATCAGAGAGTATGCGTCGGCAGGGTGTATGGGTGGAGGGGTGTGGAGGAGAGGATGAGTTTTGTGGAAATAAGATTCTCTAATTCAAGGCTATACATTTGGATCAGAAATAAACATCTCGAGAGGGATAGGAACAGATGGCACCGAGAAGTATATCATTGGGAGGCTGACTTACTTGGGAGCATAAATTCGAAACATGGACCTTGTTTAAGAAACATTTGCGACAAGTTTTTGGATTGAAGCTAGGAGTTGATGATAAGATGAAGTAATTATGGTTGCCAAATTACGTCATACATATAATCAAGAGGAAGAAAGAAGCTTACGTAAGACTGAGGATATAAGAGTTCTTTAAAGGGATGGAAGGTAGTCAGAAAGGAACGGAAGAACGGACTTGGGAGATCTCGAAGGGGACATGAGAAGTAATTGGACAGCAGGGTTAAAAAAGACCCAGAGGGTTCTGCACGTATCTGATGAACGAGTAGAGTGAGGGTAGGCCGAATAGGAATAGACGACTAATCAGGAGCTTGAAGTGAGTGGAGGCAAGGGTGGTGCTTAATAGACCATAAGAACAGAAATCATAGCCGCAGAATTAGGCCATTTAGCTAATCGAGTCTGCTGAGTCGTTCAATTGTGGCTGATCCTTCTTTTTCTTCTCCTCAGCCCCACTCCGTCAATTTCCCTGTAACCCTTGATGCCGTGTCCAATTAAGAACCTATCAATCACCGCCTGAAATACACCCAACGACCTGGTATCCACAGCTGTGGTAGCAAATTCCTCAAATTCGCCACCCTCTGGCTAAAGAAGTTACTCTGCATCCGTTTTCACTGGATGCCCCTCCATCCTAAGGCTGTGTACTTTTGGTCTAGACTCCCCAACCAGGGGAAACATCCTTTCCACATCTACTCTGTCTAGCCCTTTCAACATTCGATAGGTTACACTGAGATTCCGGCCTCCTCCCGCACCTCCCCGTCCTTCTTGATTCCAGCGAGTACAGGCTAAGAGCCATCAAACGTTCCTGATATTACAACAGTTTAATTCCCGTAATCATCCTCGAGAACCTTTGAATCATCTCCAATGCCAGCAGATCTTTTCTTAGATAGGGACCCCAAACTTACTCAGTGCTCAAGTTGAGGCTTCACCAGTACCTTATGAAGTCTCACCGTTCTACATTTATCTTTTCGACATCTTGAAATAAATGCTGACATTGCATTTGCTTTCCTCATCACCACCTTTAACTGCAAGTTACCCATCAGGGTGCTCACCACAAGGACTCCCAAGTCCCTTTGCATCTCAGATTTTAGATTTTCTCTCCGTTTAGAAATAGTCTGCACATTTATTTCTTCGACCAAAATGCATGACCATGCATTTTCTAACATTATATTTCATTTGCCACTTACAGTATCTGACCATTCCCTAATCTGTCGAAGTCCTTCTGCAGGCTTCCTCTTTTCTCAACACCGCCTTCTACTCCACCAATCTTAGATTCATCTGCAAACGTGGCAAGAACGCCATCTATTCCGTCACTTAAATCATTGAAATACAGCATAAAAAGGGGTCAACCCTTGTGGAACACCACCAGTCACTGGCAGCCAACGAGAAAAAAAATAACACACACAAAATGCTGCTGGAACACAGCAGGCCAGGCAGCGTCTATAAGGAGAAGCACTGTCGACGTTTCAGGCTAAGGCCCTTCATAGACGCTGCCTAGCCTGCTGTGTTCCACCAGCATTTTGTGTGTGTTGTTTGAATTTCCAGCATCTGCAGATTTCCTCGTGTTTGATCGAGAGAAAAAATAATTTATTCCCACTTGGTGCCTCCTATCAATTAGCCAATGCTCCAAACACGCGAGTAACTTCGCTGGAATACCATCGGATCTTATCTTGGTAAGCAGCCTCAGGTGCGTCATGGTCCGGTCCGTGAAATCTGCATTCCAGTTCACAGTCCGGTCTAGTTCCTCATTCCAGGTTGAGGCAGCTGATTCTTGTTTGGGCTGGCTTCATAAATAGCTTCAGGATTCAGTTTCTGGCTGCTGGATTGCTCCCGTCCAAACCCCCTGTCTGTATCCCTTCCATTCACCTGCCTCGCCTGGAGCCTTGCATTCACCGCTGTCTAGTTCTACCACTGGAGCAAGATAAGGAACTGTCTTTCATTGTTTTGGACTGTCTCTCTGTCCACGCCTTCGGTAGGTAGGTCAGGCCGTTTGTCGCTTCCTAATGTTGTGAACCATCTCGTGGTAATCTGCACTCTGAGTAATGAGTCCCGGCCCTACGTCCCGTTTCCAAGGAGGGGTCCCGGCTCTGTTCCATGTTCTGTCTCTTTCTCGACCAGAGCTCTGCGTTCCTGTCTCTTCCTCAACCTAGTCAAGGCTACGGGGTCTCGGCCAGTCCTAGTCACGTCAAAGAACCCTGTACTGTCCAAGCCATGGCTTTGTGTTCATATCTTGAACATGTGCCTCGCCCAACCCAGGAGTACCTTGCCCAGCCCGGTGCTGGGGTTCCCTCGTCCTGTGCTGGGGTTTCCCTTGTATTGTCCAGGAGTCTCACGTCCAGGCCTGTTGCCTCTCCTCGTCCTGTAGCCACGTCATGTCCTCGCCTAGTTCTGGAGTCCGAGCCCGAGTCAAGACCCAGGTTCTTGGTCCTTGTCCATTCTCTGGCTCGGAGTTCAAGCCCAGGCTTCTAGTTCCCAGTTCCATGTCCTGGTTCCCTATCCTAGTCAAGTCCTTGTACAGTCCCAGAATCCTTGTCTCGTCCCGGGCCTGTGTCATGTCCAGTTTCCTTTCTTCCTCAATTCCCTTGCTTCCTTCTCACGACTAGTCCTGTTCCTGGTTGTTCACTGTTTGTGACTTGCATTTGGGTCCGCTCCCCCTTATGACAGAACAATCCAGCCAGACTTTGACCCAGCGACACAGACACTGTCGTTTAACTCACGCTATCCTCTCTCCTGGTGAATCCCCACCGCCCTCCCGTGTCGTCCATAGTTTTGGGAAGCCTTTTGGTCGTCAGGAGCCTCCCATAGAGCAGGGGTACTGGTATGGCACGGTCCGTGAAATCCACATTCCGGTTCAAGCTCCTTATTCCAGGTTTTCCGGTTTTCCATAGTTTCTGTTGAGGCAGATAATTCTCGTTTCTGCTGGCTTCATAAATAGCTTCAGGATTCAGCTTCTAGCTGCAGGATTGCTCCTGTCCAGACCGCCTGTCTGTATCCCTTCCCTTCACCTTCCTCCTGGAGCCTTGCCTCGCCTCGCCTGGAGCCGCTCTCTAGTTCTACCACCGGAGAAGGATAAGGAGCTGTTTTTCGTTGTTTTCAACTGTCTCTGTGTCCACGCATCGATAGGTAGGTCCGGTTGTCCGCCGCTACCTAGTGTTGGGAACCGTCTCATCGTATTCTGCACTCTGTTTAATGAGTCCCGGCCCTACGTCCCGTTTCCAAGGAGGTGCCCCGGCTCTGGGTTCGATGTTCCTGCCTCTTCATGTCCAGCGTCCTTTCTTCCTTCTTACATCTAGTCCTGTTCCTGGTAGTTCAGTGTCTGTGCCTTGCATTTGGGTCCGCTCCCAACGCCCCCATTATGACAAGGTGAGACATCTTGCTAAGACATCCGGGAAATACAAAGGTACAGCATGCACTCCATTCCCTTTATCTATCCTATTTGTGATCTCCTCAAAGAATTCCAGCAAGTTCGTCAGGCAAGACTTTCCGTTAAGGAAACCATGCTGACTTTGTCATATCCTTCCATGTCACTAAGTACTGTGTAACATCATCCTTAACAATTGACGCCAACATCTCCCTAACCTCTGAGCTCAGGCTACCGGGTATATAATTTATTTTCTGCTGCATCACTCCGTTATTAGAGAGTGTAGTGATATTTGCAATTTTCCAGTCCTCCAGGGCAATGCCAGAATCCAATATACGAGTTTTGTTTCAGTATTCACCAGTGAAAGGTCAGAGGGCAGAAGTGTATGAAGTTGCTATTACCAGAGAGAAGGACGATGAAAATGTGGAGAGAAAATGAGGGGAGAGAGTAGAGGAAAACAGAAAATAATGAAGGCGAGCAGAGAGAAAGAATGGTAAACGAGGAGACAGCCAGGGAGAGAGCCAAAGAGCGGGAATAAAACGGGAGAGAAAGACGGAATGTGCACGACGAAGACAAATGTCAAGAAGGGAGACAGCGAAGAAGGGGCGGGGAGAGAAAAGGAGATAGATTGTGGTTGAAATAGATGTGAATAGGGAGGGTAAAAGTGGGGAGAGAAAGTGTGCAGCAGGAGAGATAAATACTGGGAGAAAACGGGTGCGTTCAAGAAACGGGAGAGATAGTTACTGTTTGTTGAGATAATGAGAGAGAAGTGAGATATCGTCGGAGGGAAAAAGGCAGCCCGTTTGGGTGTGTTGTGAGAGAGACAGAGAGCTGACAAAAGATAGCAGGGTGAGTGGGACAGGATTGCGTCGGGATTAGAGACATAGACTCTTTCGAATCTCTGACATACAGCTGGTGTCTTTGACAATGAAGACTGTCGTAAAATACATGTATTCAAATTCAGCGACTCGATCTGCTTGACCGATTTCCCAAACATAACCTTATCAAATATAACCATATAACAATCACAGCACGGAAACAGGCCATTCCGGCCCTCCTAGTCCGTGCCGAACTCTTAATCTCACCTAGTCCCACCTACCCGCACACAGCCCATAATCCTCCACTCCTTTCCTGTCCATATACCTATCCAATTTTTACCTTAAATGACGCAACTGAACTGGCCTCTACTACTTCTACAGGAAGCTCATTCCACACAGCTATCACTCTGAGTAAAGAAATACCCCCTCGTTTCCCTTAAACTTTTGCCCCCTAACTCTCAAATCATGTCCTCTCGTTTGAATCTCCCCTACTCTCAATGGAAACAGCCTATTCACGTCAACTCTATCTATCCCTCTCAACATTTTAAATACCTCGATCAAATCCCCCCTCAACCTTCTACGCTCCAGTGAATAGAGACCTAACTTGTTCAACCTTTCTGTAACTTAAGTGCTGAAACACAGGTAACATCCTAGTAAATCGTCTCTGCACTCTCTCTAATTTATTGATATCTTTCCTATAATTCGGTGACCAGAACTGTACACAATATTCCAAATTTGGCCTTACCAATGCCTTGTACAATTTTAACATTACATCCCAACTTCTGTACTCAATGCTCTGATTTATAAAGGCCAGCGTTCCAAAAGCCTTCTTAACCACCCTATCTACATGAGACTCCACCTTCAGGGAACTATGCACTGTTATTCCTAGATCTCTCTGTTCCATTGCATTCCTCAATGCCCTACCATTTACCCTGTATGTTCTATTTGGATTATTCCTGCTAAAATGTAGAACCTCACACTTCTCAGCATTAAACTCCATCTGCCAACGTTGATAATAAATGTCTTGATAAAATCCAGTAGACAACATCCACTGTCTTCCTTTCATCCACTTTCCTGGTAACTTCCTGGAAAGTTGCTTAGACATGAACTACAACACACGAAGCTATGTTGACTATTCTTTATCAGCCCATGTCTATCCAAACTCTTATTTATCCGGTCACTTAGAAGACCGACCAATAACTTTCCCATTACTTCCGGCAGACTCACCAGTCTATAATTTCTTAATTTATTTTCAAAGCCTTCCTTAAACAGAGAAACAACATTGGGTAATCTCCAATCCTCTAGTTCCTCTTCTGTCGCTCAGTATGATTCAGGTTACTCTGCTGGGGCCCAAGTAATCCCTTCATCAGCCTCCCGTTGGATCCAAGGGAAAACCTTGTCAGGACCTCGTCATTTATCTACTCTACTTTGCCTCAAGATAGCAAACACTTCCACCTCTGTAACCTGAACAGGGTCCATGAAGCTGACGTCGTATTGCCTCACTTAAATGGACTCTGTGTTCGTTTCCTACTGATACCTAGAAAAAAAATTAATATTTAAGATGTCCCTGACTTCCTTCGGCTCCACAAATGGAGTACCATTCTGATGTTCTAAAGAATAAGTCTTTTCCCTTGCAATACTTTTGCTCTTAACACATCTGCAGAATCGCATTTGATTCGTCACTTGCCTGCTGGAGCAGATTCATGCCTTCTTTTAATCCCCCCAATTTATTTCTTAAGATTCCTCTTGCATATCTGATACTCCATAAGCACCTCATTCGTTCCTGCCGGCTATACCTGAAATGGAGATCTTTTTGTTTTTCCTGATAGACAAGGATACATGACAACAGGACAACGGACGGTACCGATCACCAGACCCAAGTTCATTCCAAGCTGTGGAAGCTCTTAACTCACCCCTGGCAGTTTGACTTTGCCCGGACCCACTCTGGCGAAGGAAGGCAAATTGCCGGCACTCCGATACGAGCTGGATAACTCTGGCTTCTGCTAGGGACTTACTATTGCTTCTTAACACTCTCGCCCCGAATGGCTAAAGCCGGGGGCTTATAAACTGCCGGTTCTGGTCGAGAGTAGATGACCTTAATGGCCAAGCTCGAGGGACTCGTGAAACGGAATTAGAAGGGAGCAAGGAGTCAATGGTCCGGATCATAACGCAACCTAATTAAATTTAAAGGGGAACCGATCCGGACCAAGACACGCCAATATCAGAGACAGAATTACCACTGAAATTGCCGGATTTTTCTCCACGACAGCAAGTTAATACACTTCGATTTGAAGTTATGGATTATTTGTCTGAGTTACAGAGGATAGACTATTCTCTCTGGGTCTTGCTTGAGGTCGAGTAAGTTAACCAATCGAAAACGTTTGCTGTAAATTCATTTTAACTGCCTGATTCTAATTTCCGGCTGGTTCCAGGGCGCAGAGATGATTATTATATAGTACTCAGTTTTACTTTGTTTCTGTTAACGAGCTGCAGCTTCTTGCTTTGTTCATTATATTCACCCTGTCGTTCTCCAAGTGCTAACTTGCAGGAAACAATATCTTCTTTTTATCAATGTGCCATCACGACAAAGACTTCCGGAAGGCTTGTTGCCTCTCGGGTGCCAGGGTCAGGGATATCTCTGATTGCGTGCATAGCATTCTGAAGTGGGAGGGTGAGCAGCCAGATGTCATGGTACACTTCGGTACCAATGAGGTAGGAAGAAAGAGAGAGTATAGAGAGCGTGGTAGGAAATTAAAAAGCAGGACCTCGAGGCTGGTAGTCTCAGGATTGCTACCTGTGCCACGTGCCAGTGAGGGTAAGAATAGGATGTTCTGAAGGATGGACACGTGGCTGAGGAACTGGTGTACGGGACAGGGTTTCGGATTTCAGGATCATTGGGACCTCTTCTGGGGCATATGGAACCTGTATAAGAGAGATGGGTTACACCTGAACTACAGGGGGACCAATATCCTTGCAGAGAGGTTTGTTAGTGCTATTGGGGGGGGGGATAATTAAACTAGATTTGTAGGGGATGGGAACCAGAGTGACAGTAGGTAGTGGAGCGGGCGTGGGGTAGGTGTGGGAATAAATGATGTTAAAAGCTCATGCAAAGTCACAAATAGAAGGGTTGTGTGTGGTGGTAATAATATTCTGAGGTGTGTCTATTTCAGTGCGAGGAGTATTGTGGAGAAGGCTGACGAGCTGTGGGAGTGGATTCACACGTGGAATTATTACATTGTAGTCATGAGTGAAACTTGGCTACAGGAGGGGCAGGACTGGCAGCTTAATATTCCAGGGTTCCGATGTTTCAGATGTGATAGAGGGCAGAGGAATGAAGGGGGGGGGGGCGTTGGCATTGCTAGTCAGAGAAAATGTTACAGCAGCGCTCAGGCAGGACAGATTAGAGGGCTTATCTACCAAGGCCATATGGGTGGAAGTGAGAAGCAGTAAAGGTATGACCACATTAATGGGCTTGCATTATAATAGTCAGCGAGAATTGGAGGACCAAATCTGCAGAGAGCTAGCAGACAACTGCAGGAAACATAAAGTTGTGACAGTAGGGGATTTTAATTTTTCGCATATTGATTGGGACTCCCATACTGTTAAAGGTCTAGACGTAAAATGTGTTCAGGGAAGTTTTCTAAATCGATATACAGAGGTACCGACTAGAGAGGATTCAATATTGGAGCTTCTATTAGGAAACGAGTTAGGACAGGTGACGGAAGTGTGTGCGGGGAACACACTTAACGCGATTAACATAACATAACGCGATTAGTTTCAACTTGATCATAGATAAAGATAGATCTGGTCCTCGGATTGATTTTCTAAACAGGAAAAAGGCCAAATTTGAAGAAATGAGAAAGGATCTAAAAAGCGTGCATTGGGACAGGTTGTTCTCTTGCAAGGATGACGTCTATGTTTACTAAGAAAACTGGCACGGAGTCAATGAAAATAAGGCAAACAAGTAGTGAGGTCATGGAACCTATACAGATTGAAGTGGAGGAGGTGCTTGCTATCTTGAGGAAAATCAGAGTAGATAAATCCCCGGGGCCTGACAGGGTATTCCCTCGGACCTTGAAAGAGAATAGTTTTGAAATTGCAGGGGTCCTGGCAGATATATTTAAAATGTTGGTATCTACGGGTGAAGTGCCGGAGGAGTAGAGGATAGCTCATGTTGTTCCGTTGTTTAAAAAAGGCTCTAAAAGTAATCCAGGAAATCCTGGACCAGCTGTAAAACTGGGCTGAAAAATGGAAGATGGAGTTTAATAACTCCAAGTGTGAGGTATTGCACTTTGGAAGGACAAACCAAGGTAGAATATACAGGGTAAATGGTAGGGCACTGAGGAGTGCGGTAGAACAGAGGGATCTGGGAGTACAGATACATAATTCCCTAAAAGTGGCGTCACAGGTAGATAGGGTCGTGAAGAGAGCTTTTGGTACATTGGCCTTTATACATCAAAGTATTGAGTATAAGAGTTGGGAATGTAATGGTGAGGTTGTATAAGACATTGGTGCGGCCAAACTTGGAGTATTGTGTACAGTTTTGGTCACCGAACTACAGCAAGGATATTAATAAGGTTGGAAAGTGCATATAAGGTTTACACGGATGTCGTCAGGACTTGAGAATCTGAGTTACAGAGAAAGGTTGGATAGGTTAGGACTTTATTCCCTGGAGCATAGAAGAATGAGAAGAGATTTGCTAGAGGTATATAAAGGATATAAAGGATATGATGGGTATAGATAGAGTGAATGCTGCAGGCTTTTTCCCCGAGGTTTGGGGAGGAAAAAAAAGAGGACTTGGGTTAAGTCTGAAGGGAGAAAAATGTAAAGGGAAAATTGGGGGGGGGGACTTCTTCACACAGAGAGTAGTGGGAGTGTAGAATGAGCTGCCAGATGAAGTGTTTCTGTGCTGTAATATTCTATGATTCTATGGTTCTATTTGATAAAAATATCAGCCATTGTTGGGATACATTGAAGGTTTGTGTTATCTGTCGTGTCGGAAAATATCTGCGGCCTTCAGTTCAACTATATTTGATCTACCTTCTGTTACAGTCCTTGTGATGGATGTTCACTGACCAGTCCGGCACGAGTGTTGCTTGTTTTTTTTTCTGAATGTCAGCATTACAGGATAGCAGCAGGCATCTGTAGGGATCAAAGAGTCGTTTTTTTTTTCTTCAGTAGGTTCAAGTTCCAACCAATAATTTTTCTTCAACTTATAAAAGTAAACACTGGCCTGTCTTCAGTTCAAGTGTAAACGACAAGCATTATTCAATCTGAAGTTAAAAGAACAGCTTTGCAAACAAACAGCACTGTTTATAGAACACACGATGCTGGTCTACGGCTCTGGGATTCTCCCAAACAACGTTGTCTCCGTTATTTAGTTTGAGGAAGCTTGACCAGACTGATACAATAACTGAGCACATCACATGTTTGATCGATTAATAGTCGGATGTTTCACAACTTCACAGCAGCAGTTGTGTGAAGTTTGTCCCTTAAAGCTTTTGGGCTACATATCTGAAGAAATATCTGAAAAGTATAATCTATCTCCAAAGCCTGCCTAGTGGTAAACAAAAACAGTATAAATGTTATAGAGCTGCCTGGAGTGTTCGAAAAGGTCAAGAAGCAACAAGAAGAATGACAGAAAGACGGAGAATCTGTCGGTCTGCAACTCGTTGGCAGATTATGTCCTTTTAGCTTATAGCAGTTTTACCTGGGTTTTGTGAAGTATTTGTGCTTTAGAAATCGCTTGAAGTATTTTATGTTAGAAAAATTTCAATGGGTTTTCAATATGTTTTAAGAACTTTGTCGGCATTTCAGCGTGCATTACTAAAAATAAGTTAACTGTGCTTAGACTACTTTGTTAGCTGTATGTATCTCTACCGCAGTCGTAAGAGGGTACCCACTGCCCAAATCGTGGTTATTAGCAGATCGTCTCTTGGTGGAAAATAAACAGGGAAGAAATGATAGCTTTTGAAGCCTTTGAATATGTCTACAGAATAACCTCCCTTTCATGAGTGTATTCGTACTTAAGCATATCAGATTGAGCCGACAGGATATGAGAAAGACTGCTCTTCAGAGAAACACGGATCCTGAAGATTTATGAAGACATTAAATTATTTCCATTATGAACTCTTCAGCCACCTCTTTTACTCAGTGTTTAGTGAGTATGTTGAACAATCTTCCAGGAGAAGTAGTACAGAAAGAACGACCGTAAGACACCAAGACTGGTGCGTGATGGGAAATGTTTAGAGTGTTATGGCCAAAGACAGACCAGGAGACCAGCTTTGATGTCTTGCGTCGTGAGGACGCTCCGTGTTGTATGACACTGTTGATCTTGTGGCAGTGGTTAAATCAATTCAACAGGACTAAGCCTTATTAAATTAAGTTAACAAAAGAGTACAACGCAGGAACAGGCCTTTGGGCCCACAATGTTGTGCTGACTCAGCTAAAAGGCAAATCAAAGATACCCAAACACTAATCCTTCCGAACTACACCGTGTCCATATCCCTCCATCTTACTTAGATCCATGTGCGTATCCAAATGTCTCTTAAGAGCTTCTAATGTATTTGCCTCTACCATTATACCAGGCAGCGCATTCCAGGCATCCACCTCTCTCTGAGAAGAAACTTAACTTTTACATTAACCATGAACCAACCCCCTCTCACCTTCAATGCATGCCCTCTGGTATTCGACATTTCAACCCTGAGAAACAGATATTCTCTGTCCGCCATCTGTGCATCGCATAATCTAATAAACCTCCATCATATCTCTCCTCAACTTCCAATGTGTCTGAGAAAATGACACGTTTAGCCAGCCTCTCGTAATAGCAAATGCTCTCTAAACCAGACAGTACCGTGGTGAACCTCTTCTGCACTCTCTCCAAAGCCTTAACATCATTCATTTTGTGAGACATCCAGAACTGTACGCAATACTCCAGATATAGCCAAAGCAGAATTTTATAAATTTACCTCATAACCTCCTGAAATTTCAAATAAATGCCTCGACTAATAAAAGAGAGCATTACATAAACCTTCTTAAGTACCTTACCAACACACGGTCAGGATTACTAGAGTTGTTGGGAGTGGTTTAATCTAATATGGCAGGTGGATGGGAACCAGGATGATAGAGATGAAGACAGTCCTGCCGAAGGGTTTCTGCACGAAACGTCGACTGTACACTTTTCCATAGATGCTGCCCGGCCTGCTGAGTTTCTCCAGCATTTTGTGTGTGTTGATTGATAGAGCTGAGGATAAGCCGGTAGATGATGGATGCAACATGAATGTAAGGAAGGACACGCCAATGATTGGGTACAAATACGGGCAGAAGTTGTACCACAGAGGCAAAATTCAAAAGGGTGAAGAAAGCAGAACTGAAGGTGCATATAAATGTGCATAACATTCGGGAAAACGTGGACAAATTCGTGGCGCATTTAGAGATCAGTTGGTATGCCGCTGTTACCATTGCTGAGTCGTGGCTGAAAGAAGGCCACAGTTGGGAACTTAATATCAAATGATATACTTTGTATCGAAAGGACAAACAGGAAGACATGGGCGGTGGCGTGGCTCTGTTGGTAAAGGATGGAGTTACATCTTTAGAAAGAGGTGATATAGAGTCAGTGAATGATGAATCTTTGTGGGTGAAGCTAAGAAACAGCAACAATGAAAAAACATAATAGGAAACAAATATAGGCCTCCAAATGGCAGCCAGGATGTGCGGTTGAGATTGCAAAGGGAACTGGAAAGGACATGTAATAAGGGTAATAACACAATTGTTAAGGGGGACTTCAAAATGCTAGGGGATTGGGAAAATCAGGTTGGTGTCGGATCGCATGAGGGAGAATTTGTTGAATGCCTGCCAGATGTCTTTTTAGAGCAGCTTGTCCTTGAGCCTACTTGGAGAAAGGGCATCTTAAATTGGGTGTTCTGTAATAGTTCTATGAGATTTCCTTCTTGTTCTCCTGAACTCCAGGGAATGCATCCCAAGAGCTGCCAGATGTTCCTGATACGGTAATCCTTTCCTTCCTGGATTCATTCTTGTGAATCTTCTCTGAACCCTCTTCAATGTCAGTATATCCTTTCTAAAACATGCAGTCCAGAACTGCACATAATACTCCGTGTGGTCTCACGAGTGCCCTATATAGCCTCAATATCACATCCCTGCTCTTATATTCTATACCTCTAGAAATGAATGCCAACATTGCATTCTCAACCTGGAGGTTAAATTTGGAGGTTCCCATCAACCTTATCAATAGTGCCTTCAAATTTCCCATAGCCAATAATCGTCCCGCCGTTTCTTCTTCAAAGGCTCTAATTCTCCCCCCATCTGAATAATAGTCTACCCGTTTATTTCTTCCACTTGTTATGATACCAGCCCCCTCCTTTGTGAGAATCGCAAGAGCCCTAGTGAAGGGGGGGTCAATGACCCGAGAGAGAGAGAGACGTGCTGAATACCGCGTTCCACCGGGATGCGGAATAAAGCGACCTTGACTATTGTCTCATGAAGACCATGTGTAAAGCCCTCGGGCAAAGTGGGCTGGTTGAGAGAGAGATTGACACCTGCGATCCCGTGAGGAAGTATAAAGGAGGGTCTGGGGGGGGGGACGACCCCTCCAGACGCACCAAGGAGACACGATAGCGATCCCGTTATAGCGGGAAGCCATTTTGAAGGAAGCCACGTGCGTTAGATTCCGAATCGGGAGTCTGTGGCTGGAATCACGGAAAATCGCTTTTAACTAACAACAGGAAAGCCGGCTCCCCTGATTCCACGGTATTGCTTCGTAAGGACCCGGGCAAGTGTTCCTTTTCTCACCAATCTCTCTCTCTCTCTCCAACACGGGAAACCCAGTGGTTCCCAAAAGGCTGAAGCCTGCCGACTTTTGAATGACTGTTATATTTCCAAATGGACAAGATATTATCCCCTAGACAACGATAGAGCTTATTTCGGATCGATCATTACTATACCTGCGCTTTAGATTGAGTATTGACGACGTATGTTATCAAAATGTTTGTATTAACCTTCTTTTTGTGCCCCTTTATAAATAAAAACGTTTAAAAATGGTACCATCAGACTTCAGTGGACCTCTCTATCTTTGCGGGTAAGTGATCCAGTTACGGGATACGTAACACACTAAAGTACAAAGTCGCGGTGTAATGATGCAGCTCTATAAAAGTATGGTTAGGCCACACCTGGAGTACTGTGTCCATTTCTGGTTGCCTCACTATAGAAAGGATGTGAATGCATTGGAAAGGGTACAGATGAGATATACCAGGATGCTGCCTGGTTTTCAGAGTATGCATTATGATCAGAGATTAAGGGAGCTAGGGCTTTACTCTTTCGAGAGAAGGAGGATGAGAGGAGACATGATAGAGGTATACAAGATATTAAGAGTGGAAAGCCAGCGCCTCTTCCCCAGGGCACCACTGCTCAATACAAGAGGACATTGCTTTAAGATAAGGGGAAGAAAGTTCAAGGGGGATATTAAAGGAACGTTTATTACTCAGAGAGTGGTTGGTGCGTGGAATGCACTGCCTGAGTCAGTGGTGGAGGCAGATACACTACTGAAATTTAAGAAACTACTAGACAGGTATGCGGAGGAATTTAACGTGGTGGGTATATTGGGGGGGGGGCAAAGTTTAAGGGTTGGCACAACATTGTGGGCCGATTGGCATGTACTGTGCTGTATTGTTCTTTGTTCTTTATTCTTTGTACATGACCATACACTGTCCATCACTGTAATTCATTTGCCACTTCCTTGCCCATTCCCCTAAACTATATAGACTCTCTGCAGGCTATCTGTTTCCACAACACTGCCCGCTCCTCCACTTATCTTTGTATCATCGGCAAATTCAGCCATAAATCCATTAATACCGTAATCCAACTCATTGATATACATCGTAAAATGCAGCGGTCCCAACACCAATCCGTGTGGAACTCCACTGGTAACCAGCAGCCAGACAGAATAGAACATAGAACATAGAATAGTACAACACAGTACAGGCCCTTTGGCCCACAATATTGTGCCAACCCTTAAATCCTGCCTCCCGTATATCCTCCCACTTTAAATTCCTCCACATACCTGTCTAGTAGTCTCTTAAATTTCACTAGTGTATCCATCACAGACTCAGGCTGTGCATTCCACGGACCAACCACTCTCTGAGTAAAAACCTTCCTCTAATATCCCCCTTGAACTTTCTTCCCCTTATCTTAAAGCAATGTCCTCTTGTATTAAGCAGTGGTGCCTTGGGGAAGAGTCGCTGGCTGTCCACTCTTAATATCTTGTATACCTCTATCATGTCTCCTTTCATCCTCCTTCTCTTGAAAGTGTAAAGCCCTAGCTCCCTTAATCTCTGATCATAATGCATACCCTCGAAACCAGAATAGGATCCTTTTATCCCCACTCTGGTTTATGCCAACCAGCCAATGCTCCACTCATGTTAGTAACTTCCCTGTAATTTCATTGGCTCTAGGATGAGGTTGCGGAGTACTTGGAGAGAAATGAAAAAATAAGTCAAAATCAGCATGGTTTCTATAAAGGGAAATCTTGCTTGACAGATCTGTTAGAGCTCTTCGGGGACGTAGCAAGCAGGGTGGACAAAGGACAGAAGGTAGGTGTCATTTACTTGGACTTGCAGAAGTCGTTTGATAAGGTGCCACACATGAGCCTGTTTAACAAGATAAAAATCCTGTGACATTTCAGGAAAAAATATTGGCATGGATAGAGGAATGACTGACAGGCCGGGAGCATCGAGAGGGAATGAAAGACCCATTTTCCAGTTTGCTGCCAGTGACTAGTAGTGTTCCTTAGGGGTCAGGGGTCAGTATTGGGACCAGTATTTTTCAAATTGTTTGTTAATGTTTCAGATAATGGAATTGATGGCTTTATGACAAAGTTGGTGGGTGATACACAGATAGATGGAGGGGTAGGTAGTGCCCAGGAGCAATGTGATTGCAGCAGGACTTGGGACAAATTGGATGAATGGCAAAAAAGTGGCAGATGGGAAATGTCTGATAATGCACTTTGATAAAAGGAACAATACTGTGGAATATTATCTAACTGGGGAGAAAGTACAAACACAGGAAGTGCAAAGGGACAGGAGTCCTCGTGCAAGACTCTCAGAAGGTTAACTTGCAAGTTGAATCATTTATTTCAAGGGGAATAGAATATAAAAGCAAGGAGGTAATGCTGAGCCTTTATCAGACACTAGTCAGGCCGCACTTGGACCCCATATCTCTGAAAGGATGTGTTGTAATTGCAGAGAGTACAGAGGAAGCTCACGAGGGTGATTCCGGGAATGAAGGGGTTAACGTATCAGGCGTGTTTGGAACTGGGATTTAGAAGAATGCAGGAGGAACTCATTGAAACCTATTGAATGATGAAAGGAGTAGACAGGGTGGATGTGTGGTGGGTGTATCTGGAACTAGAGTGCGCAGCCTCAAAATTTAAGGGTAACTTTTTAGAACAGAGGTAAGTTGTATTTTTTTTTGCCACAGAGCAGTAAATCTGTGGAATGCTCTGCCACAGACTGCGGTGAAGACCAAGTTCGAACGTGTATTTAAGGCAAAAGTAGATCGTTTCCTGATTGTTCAGGGCTTTAAACAATATGACGAGAAGGCAGGTGTATGGGGTTAAAGGGCAAATTTTAGGGGTAACACAAGGGGGGATGCCTTTATTCAGAGAGTGGTAGCTGTGTGGAACCAGCTTCAAGCAGAAGTGGTAGAGGCAGGTTCGATTTTGTCATTTAAAAAAATGGATAGGTATATGGACAGGAAATGAATGGAGGGTTATGGGCTGAGTGCAGGTAGGTGGGACTAAGTGAGAGTAAGCGTACGGCATGGACTAGAAGGGCTGAGATGGCCTGTTTCCGTGTTGTAATTGTCATATGGAGTGGGATCGGAATCAGCCATGAAGGAATAGCGGAGAAGATCGATGGGCGCAATGGCCGAATTCTTCTCCTTTGTCTTCTGGTCTTATGTACCTGTGCCGGCACTTGCAAGGAGCAATGGACTCTGTCAGCAAGACTTTAAGGATCTTGCTATTCTCCTTTTTTAAAATATTTACTTATTGATTGATTTATACATTTTGTATTATATTATTATTAAAGATTCTGGCAATTTGCTACACTTGCACAGCAAGCTGCACGAATTGTGTCAGTGACAATCAAGTGATCTGGTTCCCGTTTGACTGCAGATTTGTTTCCGAGTCCCCGCCACCGTCCCGAGGACTGAAGCAACACACTGCGTATGCTCACAGTCCCTGGATTGGCGGAAGGTTCAAAGTCATTTTGTTTGAAAGCGATTGGTAAATGTTTCTGCCGGTCCTGGGCGGGCGGATGAGCTGTCGCGCAGTGACTTCGGTTGAATTTCCCTCTCCAGGCGGCCTTGCACTGCCTCCGGGGCTGAACCTGCCGGATCGCACCGGCGGTGGGTCCTTCACACCGAGGCGCCTGGAGTGGACCGGGGCTGAGTCCCTTTTGTTCTGGTTCCGGGAGCTGGATGATTGTGTTGAGACCGAAGTATCACCCATCCGTTCAGCGGCCCTTTATCGCCATCGCCCTGTCCGGTAGCGGGATCCAAGTCTGGGTTGATCGCATGATACTCGGAGGCAGGATTCGACCGTTCGGCCCATAGAGTCTGCCCCTGAAAAGTAATTAAAGAGTGTAACTGCACCTTCAGGACATAACTCCATATATCTGAGTATCTTCCTCCTTCGCCTGTTGTGGCGAGACACTGAGATCCAAATCTGTCTCATTCTCCAGTTACAGCTGCGAGGTTGGGCATTTACTTTCTTGATCTCCTCACCAGTACTACTGTCTGACGAAGTGAAAACTAGGACTCCTGATATGTGACTCTATTATCATTACCAAAAAGGAGCCTTGTCCACATATGTGAGCATATCAAAATTCATACAGTATAATTTAGTCTGTTCCAGAGCAAACCAAAAATTTCATTTTTCCAGATAATTATTTTCGTTTGTTCTGGTCTGGCAATTATAGGAGCTTTTTTAATCTTTTAGCATGTGTATAGAATATCTTTAATTGTCCATGAGCTTATTTTGAGCTGCCAATTTTAACCAGTGAAGAGCACATGTAGAAATGCAGCGATTTAACTTTCTCCCTCCAACTGCAACCCACATGCAGAAAGAATTATGGTATGTTGCCTGTTTCGATGGGGTGGGATCTGGAGAGAAATATGCCAATGGTGGCATCCTCTGTACCCGTTGCCGTTGTCATCTGTGTAAAATTCCATCACAACATTTCTGCTCTGACACTCGACACCATTGTGTTCATGGTCAGTGTTCCAACAGACTTGGTGAATGGTCATGCTGACAGGTGCGGGAGTTATTGCACTACAGTATTGTATTCTTCTAAAAACTGTTCTTTCCTCAAGTGGGAAACTCACATTTTCTCAAATTACAGTATGTGTCAACCTCATGTCCTGTATATTTACCCACACCGTCTCTTTTTGTCCGCCTCACACATTGCTGTAGCGTTGGCTACAATAACTTCAGTATATTCATCCAAATCATGATCATAAATTCCAGGTAGTTTATGTGCGGTGCTGATCCCTCTGATGCTCAACTGAAATTGACCCGTTTTGACATTGCTGCCTTGTCCTCAGTAGGTGTTGAACTTGGGATTTGTTGGAGCTGCACTCATCCAGGCAGGTGAAGTGTATTCCATCTTGCTCCTGGCTTGTGGCTGATGGATATATTTTTACCACGTTGGGTGTGAGTTCTTCATTGTCAAATGCCCAGCCTCTCACCTGTTCTGTTAATTGCAAAAAAAAAATTACATAGAAACATGGAAAGCCCACAGCACAATACAGGCCCTTCGGCCCACAAAGTGGTGCCAAACATGACTCTCCCTTAGAAATTACTAGGCTCACCTATAGCCCTCTATTTTACTAAGTTCCATGTACCTATCTAAAAGCCTCTTAAAAGACCCTGTCATTTCCGCCTCCACCGCCGCAACGGAATGGCAGCCCATTCCACACACTCACTACACTCTGAGCACCTACTCCCCAGCACCTTAAACCTGTGTCCTCTTGTGGCAACCATTTCAGCCCTGGGAAAAAGCCCCTTACGATCCACACGATCAATTGCCTCTCATCATCTTGTACACCTCTATCAGGTCACCTCTCATCCTCCGTCGCTCCAAGGAGAAAAGGCCGAGTTCACTCAAACTATTCTCATAAGGCATGCTCCCCAATCCAGGCAACATCCTTGTAAATCTCCTCTGCACTCTTTCTCTGGCTTTGACATTCTGCCTGTAGTGAGGCAACCCAAGTAGGGTCTGACCAGGGTCCTAGAGTGGCATGCAAAAGTTTAGGCACCCCTTGTCAAAATGTCTGATACTGTGAATAGTTAAGTGAGTAGAAGATGAACTGATTTCCAAAAGGCATAGAGTGGAGGGTGAAACATTCTTCACAATATTTTAAGCAAGATTAGTGTAATATTTTTGTTTTGTACAATTTTAGAGTGAAAAAAGGAAAGGAGCACCATACAAAAGTTATGGGCACCTTGAGAGATTTGAGCTCTCACATAGTTTTTACCAAGGTCTCAGAGCTTAATTAACTTGTTAGGGCTATGGGTTGTTCGCAGTCATCGTTAGGAAAGGCCAGGTGATTCAAATTTCAAAGCTTTATAAATGCCCTGACTCTGCAAACCTTGTCCCAACAATCAGAAGCCATGGGTTCCTCTAAACCATATATGTCAAACTCAAGGCCCGCGATCCAAATCCGGCCCGCGGTGGAATTATCTTTGGCCCGCGAGATAATATCTAATTACTATTAAAGCTGGCCCCAGTAATCGAAGCGCCTATGGCGTATGATATGGCTAATGCTGAGTTTATTCAGGTACCAGGTTTTCAGGGTTTTTAGTGTTTATTCGGCAGTCGTCTTCATAAGAAACGGAATTTGTAAAGTGAAACACTTTGTAGATATAGCAGAGACTGAGACACATGAGAGCAGGCTGAAAAAAACGGAGGCAACGAAAGCTGCGTTCGCACGCGTCCGACTGATCTGGCCCGCATGAAGCTGCATTTTGCTCAATCCAGCCCGTGACCTAAAATGAGTTTGACACCCCTGCTCTAAACAGTTGCCTAGCACTCTGAAAATTTAAATAAATGATGCCCGCAAAGCAGGAGAAGATAACAAAGCGTTTTCAGGTAGCCGTTGTCTCAGTTCGTTATGTAATTAAGAAATGGCGATTAACAGGAATGGTGGAGGTCAAGCTGAGGTCTGGGTGACGAAAATAATCTTTCCCAGAGAGCAATCCTGATCGTAGGATTGCTAGAAAGGCGAATCAAAACCCCGGGTTGACTGCAAAAGACCTTCAGGAAGATTTAGCAGACTCTGGAGTGGTGGTGCACTGTTCTACTGTGTAGTGACACCTGCTCAAATATGACCTTCATGGAAGAGTCATCAGAAGAAAATCTTTCCTACATCCTCTCCACAAAATTCAGCGTCAGAAGTTTACAAGGGATAATGTAAACAAACCTGTTGCATTTTGGAAACATGTCCTGTAGACTGATGCTGTAAAATAGAACTTGTTGGCTGCAATGAGCAAAGGTATGTTTGGAGAAAAAAGGGTGCAGAATTTCATGAAAAGGACACCTCTTCAACTGTTCAGCACAGGGGTGGATCGATCATGCTTTGGGCTTGTGTTGCAGCCAGTGGCATGGGGAACATTTCACTGGTAGAGGGAAGAATGAATTCAATTAAATACCAGCAGATTCTGGAAGCAAACATCACATTGTCTGTAAAAAAGCTGAAGATGAAAAGAAGGTGGCTTTTACAACAAGATAATGATCCTAAACACACCTCAAAATCCATAATCGACTACCTCGAGAGGCGCAAGCTGAAGGTTTTCCATGGCCCTCACAGTCTCCCGACCTAAAGATCATCAAGAATCTGTGGATAGACCTCAAAAGAGCAGAGCATACAAGAATGCCCAAGAATCTCACTGAACTAGAAACTTTTGCAATGAGGAATGGGCGAAAATCCACCAAACAAGAATTGAAAGACTCTTAGCTGGCTACAGAAAACGTTTACAAGCTATGATAATTGTCAAATGGGGTCTTATTAAGTACTGGCCATTCAGGGTGCCCAAACTTTTGCTTCGGACCCTTTTCGTTTTTTGTTATTTTGAAACTGTAAAAGATGAAATTTTTTTAAAAAACGAATCTTGCTTAAAATATTGAAGAAATGTGTCATCTTTAACTTTATGCCCTTTGGAAATCAGGTCATCTTTTACTCGCTTAGCTATTCACAGTAACAGAAATTTTGAGAAGGGGTGCCAAACTTTAGCATGCCACTGTATATAGCTGCAACATTACCTCTCGGCTCCTAAATGCAGTTCCACGATTGATGAAGGCCAATACACCATATGCCTTCTTAACCACAGAGTCAATCTGCGCATCTGCTTTGAGCGTCCTATGGACTCGGACCCCAAGGTCCTCCACACTGCCAAGTCTTACCATTAATACTATATTATGCCATCATATTTGACCTACCAAAATGAACCATTTCACACTTATCTGGGTTGAACTCCATCTGCCATTTCTCAGCCCAGCTTTGCATCATATCAATGTCTTGCTGCAAGCTCTGACAGCCCTCCACACTATCCACAACACCACCAACTTTTGTATCATCAGCAAACTTACAAACCCATCCCTCCACTTCCTCATCCAGGTCATTTATAAAAATGACCGAACTCCATGCAGAATATGACCCGTCTACAACCACTCTTTGCCTTCTGTGGGAAAGCCAGTTCTGGATCCACAAAGCAATGTCCCCTTGGATCCCATGCCTTATTACTTTCTCAATAAACATTTCATGCTTTGCTGAAATTCAATCCTCAAGAAATTCAATCAGGCTCGTAAGGCACGACCTGCCCTTGACATACTGACTAATCCTAATCATATTTATACCTCTCCAAATGTTCATAAATCCTGCCTCTCAGGATCTTATCTATTAACTACCAACCACTGATGTAAGACTCACTGGTCCATAATTTCCTGGGCTATCTCTACCTCCTTTCTTGAATAAAAGAACAACATCCGCAACCTTCCAATCCTTCGGAACCTCTCCCGTCCCTATTGATGATGCAAAGATCGTCTCCGGAGGCTCAGCAATCTCCTCCCTCGCCTTCCACAGCAGCCTGCGGTAAATCTAATCCGGTCCCGGCGACTTATCCATCTTGATGCTTGCGAAAAGCTCCAGCACATCCTCTTTCTTAATATCTACATGCTCAAGCTTTTCAGTCTGCTGCTTGGTTAAGTTTGTCTTCAATGCTGATCTTGGCCTCTCGGTGGTTTGTTTTAGTGAAAGGAGCTTTTCGGAGTCAGTGATTATCATATGGCAGTTTCAGCCTGCATTCTTCTGAGAGAGAACGGCTGAAATCAGATGTAACTGTATTATCATCAAGTAAAATGAACTGCATAGTCGTGAGAGAGAAGCTGGCCAAAGTTGATTGAAAGGGGACACCAGCAGGGATGACAGTGCAGCAGCAATGGCTGAAGTTTCTGGGTACTAGTCAGAAGTTGTCGGATTGCTTTATCCCAATGTTCTTCAAAGCATCATTCTAAAGGGAGGATAAGACAACCTTGACAACCTGCACTGTCCTTCTCTGGAGCTGTTACACTTTATTGTGCAATATGTTATTGTTCTATATTGTTCTCCTATGCACCGTTCAATCAGTTGATTGGTTGGAACAATTTGCATTGTTACGTATTCAAGCAACAATAAATATATATGAGTTAGGGAAGGGTTTTATAACAAATAACACGTTTATTAAACACTGAGAACAAACCCCCCAAAAGTAAACAAACACTAGCTTAACCGGAACTCAGCTGCTGTGCAGCAGATTCACAGTTCTTAATAGCGTTGCAGTTCAAACAATTCTTAAAGCGGTATTGAAAAAAACAGTTCTTTAAAGCGGTATGCCGAAAGTTCAAAAGCTCACAGTCCATTTAAAAGGAAAGACTTTTTAAAGCGATTTAAATTCTCTTCCACGTCGTTGTCCTTCGATCCCCGGCGTCGAACTTTCCCACGAAGAATTTTATGGAATATAACGGCTTAAAGGCACTGACCTTCCTTCCACACTATTCTCAATCTCCCGCTATCCCAGCGGAGATTAACACGAGAACAGTCAACGAAATCCTTCCGAATGAGGATCAAATAAGGTCGAAACCAATCCACCGTCGAAAATCGATTCTCCTCGATTTTTATCTTCCAAATTCTTATCTTCACTCTCCACCAGCAAAGAAACTACTGGCAATGACCTTTTAAACTTTAGGCATTATATAAAACTTCATTTTTCAACTAAACTGCGTCATCACATTAAATCACGCAGTAACATGAAGTCAGCTTGGCAAATCCCGCCACGAACTGCCCCACCTGACAGGGTGGGTCTTCCTTTTATAACCTGTAAAAAAAAACTGTCACATGACCTCTACTGGCGGGAAAATGACATCACCCCACCATCACAAGACCATTACCTCAAGTCCAGTATAACTTCAACCCCAGTCACATGACAAGGGTACCACTGTCACGTGTCACGGGTACGTAACAGCATGACAGGCTTTTCACCACACTTTGATGTATTTTCATCAATAAACCATTCTATTTCTTGCCCCGTGTAACTTACACACAACATTTTATTTTACAGAGAGATGCTAGTTAAATACACGGGGAGCACTGCCACAGTCTGGATGAACAGAGGCAAATTCGAGAGTGTTAGCAAATCCTGCCGCTGTCTGTTATATGTCTTGCCCGTGATTACGTGAATCTCTTACTTGTGATCTGGTTTCTTCCGACATTCCAGAGAGGGTAGTTTTGTTGATCACTACAAATGGACCCTAGGATGAAATTGGGGGGTTGCTGGTGCCGTAGCTCGAAGGGATCTTCTCAGCACTGTATATGAATAATAATATCTGATGAGGTGAGCGACAATGTTGGAGAGTGATGGGCGGTCCAAGTGAGAGGGCAATAGGGAATATTGGAAATAGTGTCAGGGGCTGGGAGATGACAGGTGGGAACAACACAGGTCTGAATATGATGGATATTAATGCTATAGCGATTTAACAAAGAGGTTAGATGGCGTTTGTTTTGGAGATTGACTGCACTGATCCTTGGAGTGGTGCGGTCAGAGTATGAAGGAAGATAAATGATTCCCCTTTAGGAGGTGAACTAATTCAAATGCACAACATCATTAATTTGATGGGATAGTTGAATCAGGTTTCCAGTCTCAGAAAGAAAGGGTGGATTGTTCAGGACTGAAATGAGGAGAAATATCTCCGCTCTGAGAGTGAATTATTGGAAATACCCCCGTCCACCACAGAGGCCTGTGAAGACGCAGAATGGGTTGGGTACGGCAAGGATCTAGCTGCGGTAAAGGCGGGTTAACTCGGAGATGTCGGCAGGTCCTTGCGGGAGGCACCGCCGGTCACGTGACCTCGTATTACCAACACCTTTCTTGGAAATCAAGTCAAGTCGCTTTTTATTGTCATTTCGACCATAAACTGCTGATACAGTGCACAGTAAAAATGAAACAACGTTCCTCCAGGATTATGGTGCTACATGAAACAACACAAAACTACAGAACTACACTAGACTATGTGAGAGAACTCAAGGCTACACTAGACTACGTAAACAACACAAGAAACTACACTAGACTACAGACCTACGCAGGACTACATAAAGTACACAAAACAGTGCAGGGCAGTACAATAATTAATAAATAAACAATAAACAAGACAATAGGCACAGCAGAGTACAATTTTCAATATAATGATATATGGTGTAGATGGCAGTCTAGAGTCTGGGTATTGAGGAGTCTGATGGCTTGGGGGAAGAAACTGTTGCACAGCCTGGTCGTGAGAGCCCGAATGCTTCGGTACCTTTTGCCAGATGGCAGGAGGGAGAAGAGTTTGTATTAGGGCTGCGTGAGGTCCTTCATAATGCTGTTAGCTTTGCGGGTACAGCGTGTGGTGTAAATGTCTGTAATGGCGGGAACAGAGACCCCAATGATCTTCTCAGCTGACCTCACTATGCGCTGCAGGGTCTTGCGATCCTAGACGATGCAATTCCCGAACCAGGCCGTGATGGGGGAGGGGCGATGGGAGATGGACTTTTCTCAGCCTTCGAAGAAAGTAGGGACTCTGCTGGGCTTTCTTTGCTATGGAGCTGGTGTTGAGGAACCAGGTGAGATTCTCTGCCAGGTGAACACCAAGAATTTTGGTGCTCTTAACGATCTCAACGTTAACGATCTTAGTGATTCAAGATTAGCCTCTGCTCTCCGAAATAGGATTTCTGAATAGTCCATGAGTACTACCTTGCTATTCCCTCTTTTGTAATAGTTATTTATTCATTTTTTATATCTTGTGTTATTTTATTGTAAAAACTTGCAACAAATTTGTTGCGCCTGCAAAACAAGCTGGACGACTGGACAATCCAAATTATCCCGCTCCCATTGGGTTTCCTTCCTGGGCCCCGCCCCCGTCCTGATGACGTCGTAGCACACTACGCATGTCCACGGTACCCGGAAGCGGGGAGGATTCAATTTTGTTCTCTCTGAAGTATGCAGGACCGATTGGGAGAGGGTTAAGAAGGCCCGGTGGCTGCAGAGTGAGGAACGCAAGTTCCCGTCGGTGAGTATTTCTGCTGGGCGGGCGTGCTCACGTGTTTGGCTGTGACTCCGGTTGAATTTCCCTCTACGGGTGGCCTCACCCCGCCTCCGGTGCAGCACCTGCCGGGGTGGCCCCCAGCGGTGGTGCCTTCACACCGGGCCGGCTGAAATGGACCGGGGCCAAGTCCGTGTTCTGGTCCTGGGGGCGGGGTAATGGTGCACTACCTATCTGTTCAGCGGCCCTTTACCTCCATCATCCTGTCCGGTAGCGGGATCCAAGTCCTAGGTTGATGGCATGATTCTCGGCACAAGAAGCGATCGCTCTGCCCATATTGTCCGTCCTGGAGAAATTGTTAAGTTGAGTAAACACACCTTCAGGACAAAACTCCACATATGTGAACATCTTCCTCCTTCGCCTGGTGGCGAGGCATTGAGATCCAAATCTGCCTCATTCTCTAAAACATAGAACATAGAAATCTACAACACATTACAGGCTCTTCGTCCCACAATAATACTCTAGAGACTGTCTAGAATTTCCCTAGCGCATAGCTCTCTATTTTTCTAAGCTCCATATACCTGTCTAAAAATCTCTTAAAATATCCTATTGTATACCCGTCTACCGCCTTCACTGGTAGTGCATTCCACGCACCCATCAGTCTGTATGGAAAAACTTACCCCTGACATCCCCCTTGTACTTACTTCCAAACACCTTAAAACGATGCTCCCTCGTGTTAGCCATTTCAGCCCTGGGAAAATGCCTCTGGCTATCCACATAAACAATGCCTCTCATCATGTTATACACCTCTATCAGGTCACTTCTCATCCTCTGTCGCTCCAAGGAGAAAAGGACAAGTTCACTCAACCTATTCTCCAGTCCAGGGAGTATGCTTGTAAACCTCCTCTGTGCCCTCTCTATACTCTCCACATCCTCCCTGTAGTGAAGTGACCAGAACTGAGCACAGTGGGGTCTGACCAAGGTCTTAGCTTGCTATAACATAACGTCATGGTGAGGTTGGGCATTTTGTTTCTTGATCTCCTTACCAGTAATACTACCTGCCAAAATGAAATCCATGATTGGTGTCATCCTTGTAAAGACTCCGGATGGGTTGGGTAGGGCCGTGATACAGTTGCGGCCAAGTTGAATTAACCCAGAGACGTCAGCAGGCCCGTTGCGGGAGGCACCATCAGTCATGTGACCCTGTTTCAACAGCACCTTTTTTGGAAATGTTTCAGAATTTGCCTCTGCTCTCCAAAATAGGTTTCTGATAGTCCATGAGCACTACCTCGCTATTTGCCCTTCTGTAATATTTATATATTGATTGATTTTTATGTTGTTTTATTATCAAAAATTCTGGTTATTTGTTACACCTGCACAACAAGCTACATGACTTGTGTCAGTGAAATTGATCTCGCTCCCATTTGACTGCAGATGGCCCGCAGCGGTGGTGCCCTCACACCGAGGCACCTATAATGGACCCTCTAGTCTGTAATCAGTACCTTGGTCTTGCCTCCACAGAGTGAGAGGCTGTTGTTATGACACCACTTTGCCGGATTTTCAATATCCTTCCGAAATGCTGATTTGACAGCAGACCTGAATATAGCATTGGAGCTGTGCCTTGCCGTAGTCAGAAGTGTAAAGTGAGTACTCAGTGTGACATCGAAATAGCAACTGGAGTTTTGTGTGTCGCTGTGGAAGGAGCAATATCCGTTTCTGCCTTGTTAGTGAAAGAGAGAGAGAGCCTGTGGAGTGTTGAAATGTTGGAGTGAATAGATGGACGATCTCTGCTTTTGCTTGCATTTAGGTTGGTGGGAATGCCGATGCTTTCTGCTGGAATGAGTAGCAGGAGGGCTGAGTGTTGTGCATGGGAGGGGCAGGGGTCCTTTTATTTTCTTACAATTTTTCTGTCATTTGTCCTTTGGGAGATTTTCTTTTGTTTTGAGGATGTGTGTGGGGAGTAAGAATTTCAGGTTGCATACTGTATGCATTCTCTGATAGTAAATGGAACTCTTGACTGAGGTCTACAGGTGAGGAAATCCAAGATCCAGTTGCTTGGAGCTTATTGTTGAATTTTGAGGGGATGTCGGTATTGAATGCTGAGCTGGAGTGGATAACAAGTATCCTGGTTTATGTATCTTTTCTCTCCCGATGTTCTGGGACGAGTGAAGGGCCAATGAGATGGCATCTGCCATGGACCTGTTGTTCCTGCAGGCAAACTGGAGCAGATCCAAGTCGCTTCTCAGGCAGGAGTTGGTTGGCATGTCTCATCTCCAGTCTCTCAAAACCCTTCAACACTGTGGGTCTAAGTGCTACTGGACGATCATCACTGAGGCCGGTTACCACCACCTTGGGCTCTGGTACAACTGAAGCAGGTGGGTGCCACACACTGTCAAAGTGAGAGGTGGAGGATCTCACTGAAACACAGTAACTATTTGATCAGCATAGGGACATGTTCAGATACCCCATCTGGGCTGGGTGCTATCAGTTTTACCCTCCTGAAGGCAGTTCCCATGTTGGCCTCCAAAACAGATTATGGGATCTCTGCGCGATGTGGGAGTTCGTGATGGTTTGATGGTCAAAGCCAGCAGAGAAGGCATTGGGCCCATCTCGAAGTGAAGCCCTGCAGGATACTACATCTTACTCTCATCTAGTCCCACCGACCTGCACTCAGCCCATAAGCCTCCATTCCTTTCCTATCCATGTACCTATCCAAATTTACTTTAAATGACACTATCGAACCTGCCTCTACCACTTCTACTGGAAGTTCGTTCCACACAGCTACCACTCTCTGAGTAAAGAAGATCCCCCTCATGCAACCATGGTGTATTCATTCAGATCCTCAGATGAGGACTTTAAAACGGCCGGGACCACCGACTCAGCAATCCCGTAGTCACTCCTCTGCCTCCCACCACCACCTTCAGTTGTGATAATATCTGGAGCTTGCTCTTTAGCATCTACCTGTCTGCAAGTGGGATGAGGACAGCCATTTGATCGAATTTACAAAATGCAGTCCGGCCACGGAATAGTCGGCATTCCTTATCGTAGTTTAACAGCGGTCTAGTATGTTGGGATATCTGGAGCCACAGGTTATTGAATGGTAATTGAATAGTAATTGACTTCATTACTTACATCCTTCATACACGAGGAGTAAAAATCTTTACGTCTCCGTCTTAATGTGCAATTATTGTAATTTATAACAAATAGTATGTAGAACAAGACATTCACTATAACATAGAAATACAATAGTCTCAGCATGAATTAATTATTCTGATGGCCTGGTGAAAGAAGTTTTCCCAGAGCCTATTGGTCCTGGCTTTAATGCTGAGGTGCTGTTTCCTGGATGGTGGCAGCTGGACCAATTTGTCGGCTCTCCACTGACCCTTTGGGCCCTTTTTACACACCTGTTTCACTAAATGTTCTGAATAGTGGGAAGTTCACATCTACAGATGTGCTGGGCTGTCTGCACCACTCTCTGCAGAGTCCTGTGATTCAGGGAAGTCCAGTTCCCGTACCAGGCAGTGATGCAGCCATTCAGGATGCTCTCACTTGAGGCCCTGTAGAAGTTCTACCAAACTATTCCAACGGCCTGAGGTGAAAGAGGCATTGTTGTGCCTTTTTCACGACACAGCCGATATGTACAGACCACGTGAGATCCTCGGTGATGCTTATGCTGAGGAACTTAAAGCTGTTCACCCTCTCAATAGGGGTTAGCCTGTCTCCATTCCTCCTGTAGTCCACAACCAGTTCCTTTCTTTTTGTGACTATGAGGGCAGGGTTTTCTTCAAATGAGCTTGGTTGAAGTCTCCGATGTGATTTGAAATGCGCTGAGATGGACTGTTTCCTGTTTGGAGACAACATGCAGGATTGCGAGCAGTTATTTCTTTACTCAGAGAGTGATAGCTGTGTGGAATGAGCATCCAGTAGAAGTGATAGAGGTAGGTTCGGTATTGTCATTTAAAGTAAAATTGGATAGGTATATGGGCAGGAAAGGAATGGAGGGTTATGGGCTGAGTGCAGGCCAGTGGGGCTAAGTGAGAGTAAGTGGTCAGCATGGACTAGAAAGGCTGAGATGGCCTGTTTCCATGCTGTAATTGTTATATGGTTATGTGGTTAATAATAGCCCACACATGGTATGTAAACTGTGATCAGGATAATAGACGAGTTAAAATAAGATACAACCCTGAGATTCTTTTTTTATATATAAACTTTTTTTATTGAGTTTTCAAATAATTGCAGAAATAAAAGAAAATATATGAAAAAAATATATATACCCTTCCCCCTTCCCCTTAACCCCTCCCCCCTAACATCCCTATAGAAAAAAGAAAGAAAGAAAAAAAGAAAAAAAAGAAAGAGTGCCTGGATATCGGAAGATCCCCACATGCTCCATGGAGTTCGTAATAACTTTAGTATATATATTTCTTTCCCCAAATAATCAATTATTTCATCTTCGGAGCACCTATATATTTAATCCTGTCTTTTGTAAATAAGGGCGCCAAATTTCTTTATCCTGCGTGCATCCTCTGTAGTATAGTACCTGTAAACAGCATCACTGAAGGAGCTAGAGCAGCGAAGAAAACAAACTGTTGAAATGCATCTGTAAATAAGTAGCAATAAATAACGAGAGCATGAATTAACTAAAGAGTCCTTAAAGTAGGATTCCTGGTTGTGGGAGCATCTCAATAGATGAGTGAAATTATTCTTTTTTGTTCAAGATCCTGAGGGCTAGCAACATTTCTTTAACCTGGTGGTCGAAGTTTTGAGGCACTTTACCTTTTCCCCAATGACTGCAGCAAGACCAGAGCCTGGCCTAGGTGGTGAGGATCTTTGATAGATGTTGCTTCCCTACGGCATCCGAGGGAGAACTCACGAGGCAACTAGAAGGCATGGTACTGTATTTGACCGTCACGTGTTGAAGGTCAGGGGAACACAAGTTTGCCAAAACCACTGTTAGCGAAATTAATTTGCAAAGGAAATTCGATTAAAGTTGACCCCAAATAAATCAGACACAAACTTCAAAGTAACGAGAGTTTTAATCATGGGGAGTGGAACCTCTGACAGTGGGTGCAGTGTACAGAGTGCACAGTTCCTTTCATACATGCGTAAATTGATTGCAAATGCAAAGACTATTCGATTGTTCGAATTAGAGAAGATAAGCTCAGTTCACATACTGTTCTCTTGGGATAAACTATGCCCCAAGTAACAGCCGAAAATTGAAAATTCAGTCCTGTGTACCAACATTTGACATTTGTCTCATTCTTACATTAGACTCATTCTTACAAGATAAGCAACTGCAAGTGTTTATTCTGAGAATCGTCTCTGCTGAACACAAAGGCCATATCTACAACAAACTAGCAACAGAAAGGTTTCTATGCTCAAAAAGCCAATATTAACCCTTTGCCTAACATAATCTTTAACTCATAATATTTTCCTCCACAGCTGCCAGATTGGAGCACCATTGAGAGTTTATCATAAAATTCACTTCCTCCTTTTGCTTTTCCCAATTCAGCACTTCGATACATTCTGTAAATCGCAAACCTTTGGGTTTGATCGTTGTATCTAGTGTGCCGGGAGAAATCAGTCTATCAGTTCCCTTTGATACAGCAGTCTTGCACTCGGGTCCTAAATCTTGTTCACCAACAGTGACACGTACTCCGTAGAGGAGGCCTCATCTCTCTGTGTTTCAGCCTGGCTTGGAGTCCCTGTCTCCTGTCTGCTGTCTTCTGCCACCCTTTCAGCCCTGGTGAGGATCCTTCATTCGCTTAAATCTTCATTCTCCTATCTGATCCAATGAGTCCTTCAGTCGATGGAGAGGTCTGAAGATAATTCAGCAATTTAAAATCCTTTGTTTAAGGGGAGTTGCATACTGGCAGTAAGAAAATTTTAAAGAAGAATATTTAACTGAGCTTTTGGATCAATTTTCTGAAACCCACAAAACATTGTCAATGATCAAAGCATACAAAGTCATCTTGATAAGACACTATCAGAAATTGGATATTGATGGAGGACGATTTGAATATTGGACAAACATCCCATATTTGTCAAAATGGTGTTGCACAGAGCTTTGGAGTTTAGTGATGTTTAAGGCAAATGTTGAAATTTGGGGATAGAATGGTAAAGTAGATATCTTTTTTTTAAACTTGTGGAGCATTAACACCTGATACAATGGAAATTGGAACAATAAGATTATCTGGTGTGGGGATTTAATGCTGTGCTGTAGTGTCACAAATGGGAATGGGATGGCAGTGGAAGGCTTTTTGAAAGAAAAATGTTTGGTGTACTTGAATGATAGTGGGAGTATCAGGATAAATCTTTGTATTGTATTTCTGCTGCTGACCTTGCAATAGCATCTGAGGATTTAGCAAATGTGTGCAAGTGGTGGTGGTGGCATCCGTCTGTCTGGAAGGACAATGGGTGATCACAAGCCTGGGTGGAAGGTACGGAGATCCTGAGATGCCCAGTCGTCAAGATCCCCCTCTCGGCCTCACCAGTGTAGCCGAAAGGAAAGTTTATGAAGCAATACGTTTGGCACCAGCTTGGTTGCAGGAGCCTCCGGAAGGATGTTCAATGACGACCACACTAGATGCATCACGGCAACCATTTGGTACAGGGAGTTCAGCAATATTAAGGCAGATATTATGGTTACTAAGGTCTCTCTGTTTCTGTTTCAGAATTTCAGCTGACTTTGTTAAGAAAAAATGCTCCGACATTGTCAGAATTCATCAGTATTCTTGTCTATCAGTTTAGCCTTCAATATTCTAAGCCGTATTCCCTGATCATGTGCTTCAATGCTCACATTCATTCTTGGTTTTCACACCTATTAAAACTGGTACTTCAAACTGTCAGACTGACATTCTTCTGGAGATTGGACAACGTCTGTCAGACTGCACAGTCTAGGCCTGTGCACACATTTAATATGGGCTCCTGCCCAAGTTGTGGTTGAAGGAAGTGAGCTGGCAGGCATTCTGGCCAAGCAGTGGCTGAAAATTAAGGATGTAAGTGTAGCGGTGCCTTTGCATAAGTAGTTGAACGTAATAATTAGAAAGTCTGTTTGATCACAGTGGCATCGAAGTTGGGTAAGGAAAAGAAGGGACGGCATTTATGTTAAATTTGGAGGATGATGGGAGTCTCCATTGGGAAACGGGTATATCAAAATGGAATCAGAATCAGGTTTATTATCACCGGCAGCAGCAGTTCAATGCAATCATAAAATAGAAGAAGAAAATAAAAGTAATAAATAAGTAAGTAAATCAATTACAGTACATGTATATCGAATAGATTAAAAATCTTTGGAAAATAGAAATAATATATCTTTAAAACAGGGAGGTAGTGTTCACAGGTTCAATGTCCAGTTAGGAATTGGATGGCAGAGGGGAAGAAACAGTTTCTGAATTGCTGAGTGTGTGCCTTCATGCTACTGTGCCTCCTACCCAATGGTAAGTTGTACTCACATGTTTACGTATTGGATGTACTTGGTTGAATAACAAGGAGCAGTTGTTTAGGAGCAATATGATACAGGCATTCGTAGGGAACAGTCGGCAAGCATTCACTGTTTTGACCATTTAGCAATGGAATGAAGCTCGGGAGCTCATGACGCAACTCTTAGATATTCGTTGCTCGCACTTTACCATTGCTGCACAAGCAACAACCCTAGGCCAACAGCTTAGAACATGAACCCTGCTGTTCTCGTTGTACCAAGATTCACTCTTTTCCAGTTTATAGCACTGAAATAGATGATTGATCCTTCTCTTAGCCCGTGGTGTGGGGGTTCGTCTTTGCAATGCTGGGTCTCTGGAGAGAGCTACTGCTATCTCCAGGAACAAGCTTTGAATCACTCAAGGCAGACACAGACCCCAAATCACAATCTGGCCTGTTATATCTAATTAAAGGCCACCTCACAAACAACTACTTATTTGGAAATAATCTTTATTCCAGCAGCTTACTCAGAGCATTATTCTCTCTACTTTAAAACAGAAGTACAGCCAAGCAACTTAATTTCACAAAATGGAGGGCATAGGGTAGCTTCACAAAATGGCAGTCTCCATTCCTTCAAACTCATGGCAAGAACAAAGACAATTGGTTTGTCTGCTTCCACTGTACTAGACCTATTCAAGTTTGACTTTTCCTTCCAAATTTGAATTCCTCCACAGCCAACAGTTTTATTGTTTGAATAAGCAATATAATGATAATTCATGAAGGTATAGTTTGCATGCAGATTTTATGAGGTGCAAAGGAAATTTCTAATTGCTAAATTGAGATCTCTGGGGCAGATGGTTTAATCACGGGTAGTTTGTTAGGATATGCCTGCCATCATGATGTATATACCTATTTGAATTAGACTAGTTGATATTATTTGTATTTTTTTTTTGCGGGGGTGCTGATGAAGGGACTCAACCGGAAGTGTTGTCTGTTGACTCTTTTCCATAGATACTACCCGGTCTGGTGAGTTCCTCCAGTATTTTGTATGTGTTTCTCTGGATTTCCAGGTCTTGGAATTCTCCGGATTTCCAGGTATAAGTGTGAGGTGCTACATTTGGTAGGAATAATGAAAATAGGACATACATGGTAAATGGTAGGGCATTGAAGAATACATCCCTTTGGTGGGGATGTCGAGAACTAGAGGGCACAGCTTCATCAAAGCTAAAAAGGATCTGTCAGTAGGATATAAAGTATATAAAGAAAGGGAGCCGCCGAGAATGTGACTACTCAATATGCTGCAAAGATGGAGAATCTATGTAATTTGTAAAGAGCATAGCTCTGTCAGTTCTGCTGTGTTGTCTGTGACTGGGTGTGAGCAGTCACCTACTTATCCGGACAAGTGGTGAGTTGACAGTCCCCCTTGAAAGTCGATTAACTCAAAAATGTTGCAGCCACTCATTCTGAAACTGGCGTGCTCCGTTCTGAATCGGCCTGCTCTAAACACCAATTTGTGATGTAATTTATTTTTTTCCCAAGTTGGAAACACACTTTGAAATGGAAGCAGAAATTAAAGGGACTTCTGTAATTGAACTCATCAGGGGAAGATGATCAGACCTAATGAGCCGCAGTATCAGCAGAAGGCTATATTGAGGGCTGTGTCCCAATGGAATACGATACCACTGAAGAGGAATGGGAACAGACACCTCAGGGGCTCTGGGGTCGGAGACTCGGTTCAGGGTCATGGAACTGGCCCGGGTAAGGATTGTTTTTTTTTATTTAATTTTTTTGGCTCCGCATAACAAAACTTTCAATTTCCAGAAACATTTACATTTCTTCCCCACACAGATATCAGCTATCAGAACACTTCCATCAAACTATAGACAACACCCCAACATACTATACAAAAACCCTTATTAGTATAGCAAACAGGTTTACTTCTACATACTGCAGAAAAGGTTGCCAAGTTTTATGAAAACTATTTTTTTTTTGAGTGTACCATACATGTCAAAAAGTCCAAAGGAATGTATTCCATGATTAATTTACTCCAACCAAAAAGTCCAGGGCCCTTCTCGGATATCCAACAAAGTAAAATGTTCTTCCTAGCGCAAAAAGCCAGGATGTTAAAAAGTTTTTTTCTGATGTGCATTAATAATACGACTGCTGGGTAAGCCTAGAGAAAAGACACTGGGTCCAATTTAAGCTCCATCTTCAGAATCTTTTCTATTTCACCCAAAGTATCACTCCATTGCCTGAAGTTTGGGACAAGTCCAAAAATAGTGGGTGAAACTTCCAGTATTTACTTTGCATTTAGAACACATTGGAGAAACTCCCATCTTAAATTTCAAGGCACAATCTGGAGTCAGATGGGCTCTATGCAGAACTTTGAGTTACAAACTGAAATTTTCTTTGCATTATCACAGATACCTTCCCATGGTTCAGCTGTAATTTCTATTCCCAGCTCTTCCTCCCAGACCCTTCCCAGCTGCTCAACCTCTCCACAAGAACATTCCCTCAGGATGCTGTAAAAAGTACTAACGCAGACTTCACCCTCAGAATAAAGCATGCTCTTTTCTATGTCAGAACTATAGAAATCAGTTAACCATGATGCCTTTTTTCTGTATATAATCTCTTATCTGAAAGAAACAGAAATGATCCTTGTATATTAAATTTCTGTACTATTTGACTAAAAGATATCATTGTTCCTTCATCAAGCAAAGCTCCCAGAATGAAAATCCCTTAGAAATCCAAAGTTTATATCCAGAATCCATTATGCCAGGCTGAAAATCTGGACTGCTGGTTATTGGAGTGAAGGTTGATATTTTTGCTGTGTTGCCCTCAATTTGTCGCACTGCCCTCCAAGCCCTGACTGTATAATTGTTGTTGGATTGTGACAATATTCCTTATCTAGTTTCATCTTATTGAGGAAAAGCAAGTTGATAAGAGGGTATTTTACTTGTGAAGCTTCAATGTCTAGCCAAATTGAGGAGTGGTCCCTGCAAACCCAAACAACCACATAAGATCAAAGGAACTTAATTGATATCTTTTGATGTCTGGAAAATCCAGACCCCTTAGAATACTGGGTCTTTTGTTGTTCCAGATGAAAGAAACAAACCAGCCATTATTTCTTTTTAAGTATTTTTTGGGTAAAAATGACTGGAATCATTCATATTGGGTAGAGCGAGGAAGAACGTTCATTTTGAGCAAGGATATTCGGCCAAGCCAAGAAACGGGAAGAGTGCTCCATTGCTCAAGATCCTGTTTGATTTTGTCAAATAACTGTGTAAAATTAGGTTCAAACAATTGATCAAACGTAGGTGTGATAAATATGCCTAAGTAAACAAAACCTGTCTGCAACTGTTTAAAGGGCAAAACACCCTGAGTGTCAGGTACCTGCTGCAGATTCCCCAGAGGCATAGCCTGATTTTCAGGCATAACCTGAAAATGCTCTAAATGAATTGATGCATTGTATAAGGTGGTGGGTGAAGGATTATAAATTTAACTGGAGGCCTGAGACTTCTGGTGCTTCCACAAGAACCATTGTTGGAGCGGGTTTTGACTTTGATGTGATTTTTGGGATAAATGGAGATAATCTGGTATTAATGAAATCATTTTCTCCACACCATTACCAGAAACTGAGATACAAGCACAGGTACACTGGGGACTGGAAACTTTTGATGTGTTTTGAAGGGATGGTGGGGCATTGAAGGCTGATCCAGCAGCTAATCATCCATCTGTATTTATCCATAAGAAGCTGGTGGTGAGCCGTTGCCTTGAACTGCTGCAGCCTCTGACGTATGGGGTAGGAGAGAGATCCTTGATCGATGGTGTGTGGCTTTGAAGACAAATCCCAGCCTGTCTCTCTATGCTTTTGCTGCCTTTGGTCGAGCTCATGGGTTTGGAAGTTTTCTCTTGGGCCCGGTGGAATGAGTGAACAACTGTGTCTCAGGTTTTGCATTATATGATGCTCCTTGAGTGAAGCTTCACTCAATGAGGAAAGCGATATTCCATCATCCTATCTATCCCTACTTGCCTTTGGCCTTAACGGTCACGTACTTACAGATACCGATTACAGCGTTTCACAGTAGATACAAGTTAGTCAAATGACAGATTCCACCAGAGGCACCTCCTTATATACCCTCTCCAGTGTGCAGGGCATGGGCGAGGCTTAATGCATGATCTGAATTGCCTGTTCCTGATTGGTCAGTTTGAATTGGCCCTGTTCTGATTGGTTGATTGATCTGATTCCATCATTCTGACTGGAGACGAAATATATTTTGACTAGTTTCCTCATGACAGTAGAAACATCGCTCAACGGATGGACAAAGCATCATAGTGCAGAGCACTGGTGGGGGAATCATTTGCTGGGCTGGCAGCGAGGGTTAGATGCTGTTCCTGAGGTGCTTATACTTTTTTTTTCTCAGTTATGTTTGGGGAAATATTTCATTTCCATTTCTGCCTGGGCTTGTGTTTAGTTTCGTTTTTTCACAGATCCAAAGACTGAAATCCTTCAGCTGCTGTCTCACTGTGACAATTACCAACTGTTTCAGTTGGCAAATTTCTATAGAGAAAGACTGTAACCTGCAATTGAAGAATGGATTGAAGAATTTGGCTTAATTTTGAGAGAGGAGGGACATTTCAGTGGACAGGAGCACGAGGTGAGTGGAAGAACAGGGTGAGTTCTGCTTAATCCAACGTTGTGGAACTGATGGCTTCAGAAGGAAGAGAGACCAAGGTCACTTGTGACCGATTAACTGCACTTTGACAACTCCCAGTCGAAAACATCTATAGATGTTTCTGAGTCTTTTTTGTTCACATACCAAATGTCTTCAAACTCCAAATGAACTCCAGTCATTGCCTTGCCTTCTTTATGACTGCATGGATATGTTGGGATCAAAGATATGGACACCCAGGAACTTGGAACTGCTCCAGCTTTTCTCGCTTGGGAGCCAGCAGCCATATCCAGACACGGCAAGGGTGTTCATGACAGCTTGATGACATTTGCTCACTAATGGATAGTGATTTTACTAATTCCCAAGCACTGTCATTTATGTGTAGATTTTATGGTTATTCACATCTGAAATATATAGTAACTGGTAATTAAATCTGCAAAGTTCACACAGTTTCTATTGGATCAGTAACTGCATAAAAAATCATAATGTTGATTTCCGTGCACCGTTCATGATCGGGATGCAGATCTTTTTGTATGGGGGGTTGTGATTGATGTTTCTCTCTGAATGACTTTTATGTTCTTTCCTTGTTTCGCATCCTTGTTTCCTTGAATCTGGAGAAGACAAATTTCAGAGTTGGATAGGGATAATAATAAGTGTAGCTTTAGTGCCCTTGATACCCAGCCACTAATGCCAGGATTGGAATCTACAGGTGAACCCACTCTCTGTGGAGTTGGGGATTTGTAAGCTCTTGTTGGAGTGTTTGCAGAAATCATGAGAATAATTCCGGGGCGAAAGAGGAAATGACGAACGTTTGATGGCTCTGGGCCTGTACTCACTGGGGTTCACGAATGAGGGGAGATCCCAGCGAAACCTTTCAAATATTGAAAGGCTTAGATAGAGTGGATGTAGAAAAGACATTTCCCATAGTGGGCAAATGTAACATAAGAATAGAGGAAATCCTTTAGCATCGCATAGTGGACCTGGGGAATTCATTGCCACAGATGGTTGTGAAGGCCAAGTCATTTTAAAAGTGTGTTTTAAAGTGGAGGTTGATGATTCTTGATTAGGCAGGATGTGAAAGGTTACAGGGAGAAGGTAGGTGAACGGGATTGAGGGGGCAATAAACCAGCCATTACGGAATGATGGTGCAGACTTGAACGGCCAAGTGGCCGAATTCTGCACTTGTGTCTTATGGTCATATTAATATGATCTGTAATTGTGTAGTTGATAAACACTGGGCAATTGCACAGTCTTCTATCACTCTGTCCCTCACAGATTCTGGTGCCGAGGATCTCGTCTCCACTCTCAGTCAAAGCTAATCAGTGGGGGAGCTGGACCTGAGATCAAACTCCCTCACAGATCGATCTGTCCACTGTCTCTGCCGCCTCATACAGACTCTCCTGAGTCTGAAATGGATCTGGTGAGTTTTGATTATAAAAATATCAGTAGATCTGCAGGGTTTCTGGTGATATTTGTCTGTTATTAACCTCAGTCCCTTTTGTCTAATCTGTTTATTTCCTCTTTATTCTTCAGTCTGTTTCAGGCTGTGTGACAATTGTTTCAGTTCAGTTGGCAGGAAACAGCTGAAGTTCCTGCAGGAACCCAGACCCCGGCTGACTGTGGAACTGTGAACATCTGGAAGTGGGAACTACTCCGCCCTTGGAGTGGGAACATTTCTGGTGAATTTCTCATCCGTAAAACTGGAAGGCATATGGAGGAGCAAAATCGGTCTACTCAGCCCTTCGCATCTCCCCGACATTTGATCACGGCTGCTTTATTCTCATGCTCAAGCCCATTATCCTGGTTCCTCTCCTTTGCCACCCTGATTATTCAAGAATCTAGCCACTTACACTTTAAATATACCCAATGACTTGGCCTAGCAGCTGTCTGTGGCAAAGAATTCCAAAGATTCCCCAACCCTGGCTAAGGAAATTTCTCCTCATCTCTGCTCAAAAGGAACATCCCTCAACTCTGAGGCTGTGCCCTCTGATTTTAGACTCTCTGACTTTACACTCCATTCAGACTGTTTCAAAACTATCTTCCCCACAGCCTTCTCATTTCCAGTGAGTACAGGCTCTGAGACATCAATCACTCCTAATAATTTAAAAAAAACTTTCATTCCCTGGATCATTTACTTGAAGCTCCTCTCCAATCCAAACACTGTTCTTCAGTAAAGGGCTCAAACTGCTCACAATCCTCCAAATGTGCTCTAACCAGTGTCCTAGAGCTTCAGCATTACATTCTGACCAACAATATACTGTAGGTAGGAAAAGGGAGGAAGTCCTGAAGAGAGAATTTAGAGAGCTGAAAAGCAGGACCTGTAGGGTAGTAATCTCTAGATGCAAAAAGACTGATCCATCCTTGGCTACTCTTGGGTTGGTGGTGTAGAGTAGGTCACTAAACATCTGTTATCCATTACAGACAATTTCATTTCTCCATGCCCTACTGAATAAGCAGTGGAGCAGCCTTTCAAACAGGCTCATTCAGTTCTGCTGTAACAAGGATCATTACGGAAAATCTTTCTTACCAAATGCAATAAGCTTGTACAACAGTTCATCTCTGTGTGACAGGAGAACACACATCATAGTACAAATCTCTGTTTTTTTATTTTGTACATTTTTACTGCACATTGGTGTACAATTGTGTACATTATTATATTGTTCTTTATTATTGTCTGCAGATTGCCAAATAAGTGTTGCTGTTGTAGTGAAAGAATTTCCCACTCAGCATCAATAAAGTACTTATTATTATTATTATTATTCTCTGTGCCATGTGTCAATGGGAGGTAAGATTCACATAACTTGACAAATTATGTGCAGCTGAAGAACTGGTGCAGGGAGTAGGATTTCAGATTTCTAGATCTTTGTGATCTCTTCTGGAGAAGTTATTGCCTGTTCAAAATGGATGGTATTGTCTTTACACGTCATCATGTGAAATGTGCACAGCTCGCATAAGACAAAGTCAGCATAAGTGGAAGCAAAAAGAAGGGAAGTCCTATTCGTTCTGGCAAGAAGCAACCGCAAAACAAACAAAGTTTAAAAACAACGGGGTCCATGTCCATCGGACATTCAAACCTGCAGTGCAGGTAGGTAGTGTTGTTAAGAAGGCTTATGGTGTGTTGGCCTTCATCAAATATGTGTGTGTTTAAGAACTCTGAGGTAATGTTACAACTGTATAAGACCTTGGTCAGACCCCACTTGGAATACTGTGCTCTGTTCTGGTCACCTCACTACAGGAAGGATGTGGAGTGTATAGAGAGAGAGTGCAGTGGAGATTTAAAAGGATGTTGGCTGGATTGGAGGTGGTAACATATGAGAACAGGGTGAGTGAACTTGGTCTTTTCACCTTGGAGTGGCGGAGGATGAGAGGTAACATGATGGAGGTGTGTAAGATGATGAGGGGCATTGATCATGTGGATATCCAGAGGCTGTTTCCCAGGGCTGAAATGGCTAACACGAGGGGGGCACAGTTTTAAGGTGGTTGTAAGTAGGTACATGGGAAATGCCAGAGGTAGTTTTTCTCACAGAGTGGTGGGTGCATGGTAGAGGTGGGAACGATAGGGTCTTTTGAAGAGAATCTTAAATAGGTACATGGAGCTTAGAAAGATGGAGGTCTATCTGATTGGGACATTCTAAGCAGTTTCTAGAGTAGGTTACATGGTTGGCACAACATTGTGGGCCATATGTCCTGTAATGAGCTGCAGTTTTCTATACTCAGAATGAATTGTGCAAGTATAAAAAATAAAATAAATAAACAATAAATATAAAGAACATCAGATGAAGTGTCCTTGAAAGTGGGTCCATAGATTGTGGCAACATTTCAGTGATGGGGCAAGTGAAGTTGAGGGAAGTTATCCAGTTTGGTTCAATTGCCTGATATCTGAGGGCTCCAAACTGTTCCTGGGCCTGCTGGTGTGACAGCTGAGGCTCATGTATTTTCTTCCTGATGGCAGCAGCGAGAAGAGAGCATGATCTTGGTGGTGGGAGTTCCTGAGGGTAGATGTTGCTTTTTTGTGACAACACTCCCTGTGGATGTGTGTGTGAGAGGCGGGGGTTGGGCTTATGAGTGAGGGGCTGGGTGGGTGAAATCTACCACTTTCTGCAGGATTTTCCATTCAAGGGGATTGATGCTTCCATCCCAGGCAGTGATGTTTGTCGAAGTTTTAGAATCAGGGCGCTGCCATGCTTTCTTCATAATTGCACCTATGTGCTGGGCCCAGGACAGGTCCTCTGAAATCATAACACCGAGAAATTTCTGACGCTATCCTGCTCTGATCTGATGAAGACTGGCTCATGGACCTTTGGTGTTATCCTCCTGAAGTTAACAATTAGCTCTTCTTGGCATTGAGTAAGGAGTTGTTGTTGTGCCGTCACTCAGCCAGATTTTCAGTCTTTCTTTATACGCCGATGCACCCTATGACTGGTGTCACCGGCAAAACTGAATGTGGTATTGAAGCTGTGCTTAGCCACACAGTCATATTGTAAGAGTAAAGCAAGTAGAACAGGTGGCCAGCCACACAGCCTTTGGATATACCTGTGCTGATGGAAATTGTGGAAGAGATATCGCCAATCAGAACTGACTGGGATCTGCAAGTGAGGAAGTTGAGAATCCAATTGCACAGGGATCTATTGAGGCCAAAGTCTTGAAGCTTATTGATTAGTTTTGAGGGGATGACAGTATTGAATGCAGAGCTGTAGTCGACGAAGAGCTTCCTGAAATACTCACCTTTGCGGTCCAATGTTTCAGGTTTGAGTGAAGAGCCAATAAACCATATAAAATCATATAACAATCACAGTATGGAAACAGGCCATCTCGGCCCTTCTAGTCCGTGCTGAACGCTTACTCTCACCTAGTCCCTCCAACCTGCACTCAGCCCATAACCCTCCATTCCTTTCCTGTCCATATACCTACCCATTTTTTTTTTGTTTTAAATGACAATTCTGAGCCTGCCTCTACATTTCTACTGGAAGCTTGTTCCATACAGCTACCACTCTCTGAGTGAAGAAGTTTCCCTTCGTGTTACTCCTAAACCTTTGCCCACTAACTCTCAACTCATGTCCACTTGTTTGAAACTCCCCTATTCTCAATGGGAAAAAGCCTATCCACGTCAACTCTATCTATCTCCCTCGTAATTTTAAATACCTCAATCAAGTCCCCCCTCAAGCTTCTACGCTCCAAAGAATGAAGACCTAACTTGTTCAACATTTCTCTGTAACTTAGGTAAACTAGGTAAAATTCTAGTAAATCTCTCCTGTACTCTCTATTTTGTTGACATCTTTCCTATAATTCGGTGACCAAAACTACACAATACTCCAAATTTGGCCTCACCAATGCCTTGTACAATTTTAACATTTCTTCCCAATTCCTATACTCAATGCTCTGATTTATAAAGGCCAGCATACCAAAAGCTTTCTTCACCACCCTATCCACATGAGATTCCACCTTCAGGGAACCATGCACCATTATTCCTACATCACTCTGTTCTACTGCATTCCTCAATGCCCTACCATTTACCACGCATGTCCTATTTTGATTAGTCCTGCCAAAATATAGCACCACACACTTATCAGCATTAAACTGCATCTGCCAGCTTTCAGCCCACTCTTCTAACTGGCCTAAGACTCTCTGCAAGCTTTGAAAACTTACTTTATTATCCACAACGCCACCTATCTGAGTATCAGCTGCATACTTACTAATCCAATTTACCACCCCATCATCCAGATCATTAATGTATATGACAAACAACACTGGACCCAGTACAGATCCCTGAGACACACGACTGGTCACCGGCGTCCAACCTGACAAACAGTTATCCACCACTACTCTCTGGCATCTCACATCCAGTCACTGTTTAATCCGTTTTACTACTTGAATATTAATACCTAACGATTGAATTTTCTTTCCGTGTGGAACCTTGTCAAAGTCCTTACTGCAGTCCATATAGAAAATGTCCACTGCTTTACCGTCGTCAACATTCCTAGTAACCTCTTCAAAAAATTCAATAAGATTTGTCAAACATGACCTCCCACACACAAATCCATGCTGACTGTTCCTAATCAGACCCTGTCTATCCAGATAATTATATATACCATCTCTTAGAAAACTTTCCATTAATTTACCCACCACTGACGTCAAAAATGAGATGGCATCCGCAAGCAAGATTCTCACTTAGGTGTTGGCGGAGTCCAAATGTTGAAAAATGTAACGAAGGCACAATTTAACTGGATCCTCATCTGAGCGATCTGCACAATAAAAAGAGTATCAGGAATGGACTTAAGAAAAGCCAGCACTAGACATTTAAAGGTTTTCATAGGTACTGAAGTCAGAGTGACTGGCCTACATTCATTAAAGTCCAGAGATTTTGTCTTTCTTGAGAAATAAAACGAGTGTAGCAACTTTAAAGCTATCTGGAGTATTGCATGATGGCAGGGTGTTGTTAAATATTTCAGGGAAGAGAGGCTCTATCTGATTGGCACAGTGCTTAGAGTATCAAGTGAGACACCTTCAGGACCTGCAGTTTCCCTATGTTCTGTTTCTGAACTAGATTGCAGACACCTTGTTTCACAGAAAGTATAGGTTGAGATAGAAGGATGAGGCTAATGGGGACAGGAGTGGCTGAAGAGAAGGTGGTGAAGGGGAATGTTGACATTGGAGTGGTTGTGGAATGGAGGGGTATATGTTCTCAGCATATCAGCACAGAGATCGATGTTGATTGTCCTTTTCGAACTGGCAACAAAGTTGAGGTATTTAGCCAAGGGAAGGGAGAGGGAGACTTAGGAGAACTTCTCTTTGAAGTTGGTAAGTCTGCAGACAGGCTGGCAAGTGTGGAAGTCTCTCTCTAGCCGATTCACTTCATCACTGTCAGAGCTTTATTAAACCACCATTTCACAGAGTAGTTTCCATTCTATTTCACGACCTACAGGCGTGATACTTTGCTTATGGCTTATCGTCGTTATACCTCATGGTGATCTTCTACGGAGGCCGCGATGAGATTCACGAGAATATTCGAGGGAATGAAAGGGTTAGTGCATCAGGTGTGTTTGATGGCTCTGTGCCTGTAGCCGCTGGAGTTAAGGAGACTGAGGCCAGATCTCATTGAAACCAATCGAATATTGAAAAGCCTAGAGAGAATAGACGTGGAGAGAGTGTTTCCAATAATGGAGTCCAGAATAAAGGGCACAGTCTCAGAATACAAGGGTGCCCCTTCAGAACAGAGGTGAGTAGGAATTACTTTAGCCAGAGTGTGGTAGATCTGTGAACTAATTGCCACAGATGGATATGGAGTCCAAATCGTTGAGGTTGATTTGTTCCTGATTAGTAGGACCACCGCGGGTTACGTAGAAGGGCGTTGAGGCCGGATAGCTTATGATCTTACGTTTCGTGGAATGGCGGCCGATGACTAGTGGTATGCTGCAGAGGCTTGTGTGGGAACTGTGTTATGTTACGAATGTGCCACAACTCTGAGGGGCCGAAGGGTACAAAGTAGCCCGCTCCTTCTTGAGAATCGCAAGATCGCTATTAATTCTGGTCTGGGACCCAGGAAATGAGAGAGAGAGACACACAGAATCCACAAGGGTTTGGAATGTGTCCTGGCCTCAGCAAGACGGAACCATTGACAACTGCTATTGTCTCTTGGAGACGGAATTGTGTATTGAGTACTGTACTATTCATTGAAGCCCTCAGGGGATGATCAGAGTGGGCTGGTTGAGAGATTGCATCATCCCAACCTGATTGACATCTGAGACCCCGTGAGTAAGGATAAAAGAGGGTCTGGGGATCAACCCCTTTAGACGCACCAGGAGAAACACTAGAAATCCCGTGACAGCGTTTAATAGCGACAGCCGGTGGGGCTCTGTGCGTCCTTTTCCCTTGCCTGGGAATTGGCGGGCTCGCCACGGAAGAACGGCTTTGGCTAAAGGAGAGGCCACCCCAACGGAACTCTCGAAGGTTCGAAATCATTTAAAGGAAAAGCTGGCAATTTTCTAAAAATCTCTCTCTTGACTCCAACCAAAGGCTGCAGCCTGAATGAACTGAGTGACTTTTATACTTCCATCGGACAATACATTATCCCCTAGACAACGATAGAGCTTATTTCTTATTGATTATTATTATACCCGCACTTTTAGATTTAGTATTGACGACGTATATTATCTGTATGTTTGCATTGATATTATTTTTGTGTATTTTTACTAATAAATACTGTTAAAAATAGTACCATCAGACTTCAACGGACCTCTCTATCTTTGCTGGTAAGTGACCCAGTTACGGGGTACGTAACAACTTGGGGATCTCGTCTCGGGATTTGATACCAAATTGGAGGGCCAGTGAATCGGGCTTGTAAGTCCAAACTTGGATCTGGTTGCGCGGGTAGCCAGACGGGATACCAGCAAAGATGGACGTGGATGAATTTATAGAAAACCCGACTCTGGAGGCGCTAGAGGCGGCCACAAAGTTGGACTTGATAAATATTGTGAAAGGACTAAACCTCGCAGAGGTGAGGTTGTCAATGAAAAAGCGGGAGGTGCGGAGGGCCATAACTCAGTATTATATTGTGAAGAATGTGTTTTCGGCTGAGGTATTGGAAAATATCCCTGAAAAGGTACCCGCTAGTGGGACGGCTCAGTTAGAGTTGGAGAAATTTAGGTTGGAACACGAAATTTAGTTAAAACAGCTGGAAGCCGCTGAAAAGTAAAAGGAAAGAGCCGAGAAAGAGAAAGAAAGGGCCGAGAGAGAAAAGGAAAGAGCCAAAAAGGAAAAAGAGCAGGAAAGAGCTCAGAAACAAAGGGAGCATGAAATTCAGTTAAAACAGCTGGAAGCAGCTGAAAAAGAGAAACAGAGGCAACATGACTTGGATATGGAGAAGTTAAGGCAAGAGCAAAGAGCTCAAGGGTCAGACCGAGAGGAGCGGTTTAATGTAAGTCGGGAGTTGAGGTTAGTACCTCCGTTCGAGGAGACGGATGTTGATAGTTATTTCTTGCATTTTGTAAAGATGGCAGTGAATCAGAAGTGGCCCAAAGAGCAGTGGGTGGCGTTGTTACAAAGTGTGTTAAAAGGGAAGGCACAACGGGCTTATGTGGCGTTGTCCATGGAGGAGGAAGAGTCGGAGAATTATGAGAAAGTAAAGGAGGCCATTCTTCGGACCTACGAATTGGTACCTGAAGCGTATAGACAAAAGTTCAAAAATTTAAAGAAAGGGTGGAATCAGACGTATACCGATTTTGCCTATGAGAAGGGTGTGCTCTTGGATCGTTGGTGTGCAGCAGAAATAGTGGAAGAAGATTTTTGGCGTCTCAGGGAGTTAATTCTGATTGAGGAATTTAAAGGTTGTGTTTCGGATGATATCCGGATGTATTTGAATGAGAAGCCGAATAAGTCCATCTCCGAATTTGCTAGGTTCACTGATGAATATGCCCTAACCCACAAGACAAAGTTTTCCTCGAATAAAAGTTACCAGAGAGACCGTAGGAACGGTAGAGAAAGCCCGCCGGCTGAGGCAGAGGTCCCGCCGGGAGTTAGTGGTAAAATTGAGGAGAAAGGCAAGACGGCAGGAGAGGTCCTGGCTTGACCTGTTTTAATTGTGGAAAGGTGGGTCATATTGCATCCAAGTGTCTTGCTCCGAGGAAGGAGACAGGAAAATGGAAAGCAGCAGTCCCTATAGGATGTGCTGTGGTGATCAGTAAATCGACGAGAAAGCCCCAGGTAGACAGAGTACGAGAAAGGTCTGAGACATGTATTTCAGAAGGAACCTTGTCTGTGAGAGAGGAAGACACACCAGTTCCAGTGCGGATCTGGAGAGACACGGGAGCTGAACTGTCATTGATTAGCAGGAAGGTACTAGATTTTGGTCGCAAGACTGGAATGATAGCTTTGAGAGGAATAGGAAAAGGGACAGAAGCGGTGACCTTGCATAGGATCATTATAAATTGTGATCTGGTATCTGGACCAGTTGAAATAGCGGTGCGATCAGAATTCCCGAGAACTGACGTGGACGTCCTTCTTGGTAACGATTTAGCCGGTGGTAAGGTTTGGTCAGCAATGAAGCTGACGAGCCAGCCTGTGAGTATTGAGGTCCCGCCCCTAGATTCCAAGATCTATCCCGCATGCGCGATCACTCGCAGCATGTCGAGAAAAGCAGCTGAGAAAGAGACCAGTTTAAATCCGGCCAGCATCGATTTGGCCGAGACGTTTTTACCGACCCTGTACCAAGAGGGGTTAGAGGGTGGTAAAACGGAGAATAGGAAAGTGAAAGAGAGTAAGGGCGAGGAGGTAGTCCTGCCCTTAGCCAGGAGAAAATTTATAGAGGCACGAAGTGAAGATGAGAAACAGATAAGGCTGTTAAAAGGTCCAGGGTTGGACATGGATGATCTGTCTGGTTTGGCAGAACTGTTTGAAGAAGTTAAAAATTCTAAAGGTGTTCCCGATAATGAAATGAGGGCAGTCCTAGATGAAAAGGATGCCATTACCTTGAAGAAGTCTACTGGGTTGGCAGATGAGGTTGTTTCAGCCCGCGGGGTTGAGTTTACTCCGGAAGGGAGTTGCCCAGAGAGTAGTTGGGAGGATCAGGGGAATTTAGAATATGAAAAGGGTATGAGTATTGAAAGCCTGGAAGAGGCAAATGTCCCGTTTGTGTGTGTTCAAGATGTGGATGCACGTGGTACTGAACCTAGTAATGGAGCTCAGAAACAGTCTGAGGTATTTGATTCAGTTGAAAAGGAATGCAGTCCTTGTGGGTCAGATGGACTTGGTTCAGTGAAAAAAGGGTTAACCTTGGTAATAGTGGGAAGTGAGAATTCCCAGTTGTTTGTGTTCGAAGGTGTGTTAAAAGTTAGTGAGAAGATAAAAGGTGGTGATGTGAATCTTATTATTGAAGGAAAAGGGAAAAGTGCAGTTCCCAAATTGAATGAAGAAAATTTAAAGTCTGGATTGATGTCAAAAGCAGCAACCAGGCTGCAGAGACAATGGCTTGGTAAAACGTTGCCTGCGAATCAATTACAGGTTGATTTGGAATGTAAAGGTGCCCCAGACGCTATTGTTATTCAAGGGTGTGCTGTGAAAAAGCAGAATTCGAAATGCTGTTTGAACAAAGAGGGATCGCTTTGAGATCTTAAATTGAGAACTAACAGCATGAAGGGTCCTGAAGAGAAAACTAGCAACTTGCTTAAACTTAAAGAATTGTGTGGAAATTCGGAAAAAGGTCTAAGTTTGGAACACATTGTTGATAAAATAACTCCTATAAAAGGCGCAGGCGAAAGCCTATTCCACCCTGGTGCACAAGCTCACCACGTGGGAGTTAACTGGAAAAGGGGCGAGGGTTGATGGGATGCCATTTTAACTAACAGGATCCAGGTTTAAGGGATTTCGACAAAGCATGTGAATAATAAAGACAACCCCCATGGAAGATTGACTGTTAAATTTGAAAGTAACATAAAGATTAGTATTTGCATAAAATTTTGTAATTTACACGAACGCTAAGATCACAACTCTTTAGTTTTGTTTTGCGGAAGGAAAGTAAAGAAAAATAGGTGATTATTAAATTGGAGTCTGATGCTACAAGACTTTAGTAAGGTACAAGATGTTAAGATTTTAAAGGAAGTGACAATGTAATCGTTAACTGTTTAGATGCTGAATTGAATGTATAACTGTATTACTCTGTAGTGGAAAAAAAACTCTTTTGTATTGTGTTAGATTCTGAAATCCTGTAAGACTCTGTTAATTCATTTTTACCGATGGTAAAAAGGCTTTGAAGGAAGGGGGTGTTACGAATGTGCCACAACTCTGAGGGGCCGAAGGGTACAAAGTAGCCCCCTCCTTCTTGAGAATCGCAAGATCGCTATTAATTCGGGTCTGGGACCCAGGAAATGAGAGAGAGAGACATGCAGAATCCACAAGGGTTTGGAATGTGTCCTGACCTCAGCAAGACGGAACCATTGACAACGGCTATTGTCTCTTGGAGACGGAATTGTGCATTGAGTACTGTACTATTCATTGAAGCCCTCAGGGGATGATCAGAGTGGGCTGGTTGAGGGATTGCATCACCCCAACCTGATTGACATCTGAGACCCCGTGAGTAAGGATAAAAGAGGGTCTGGGGAACAACCCCTTTAGACGCACCAGCAGAAACGCTAGAAATCCCGTGACAGCGTTTAATAGCGACAGCCGGTGGGGCTCGCGTGCGTCCTTTTCCCTTGCCTGGGTATTGGCGGGCTCGCCACGGAAGAACGGCTTTGGCTAAAGGAGAGGCCACACCAACGGAACTCTCGAAGATTCGAAATCATTAAAAGGAAAAGCTGGCAAGTTTCTAAAAATCTCTCTCTTGACTCCAACCAAAGGCTGCAGCCTGAATGAGCTGAGTGACTTTTATATTTCCATCGGGCAATACATTATCCCCAGACAACGATAGAGCTCATTTCTTATTGATTATTATTATACCCGCACTTTTAGATTTAGTATTGACGACGTATATTATCTGTATGTTTGCATTGATATTATTTTTGTGTATTTTTACTAATAAATACTGTTAAAAATAGTACCATCAGACTTCAACGGACCTCTCTATCTTTGTTGGTAAGTGACCCAGTTACGGGGTTCGTAACAGTTATTTGCTATTTGTATAAGTGATTTGGCTGCAAGTTCACAAGGCTTGATCACTACGTTTCTGGATGACACAAAAATAGAAGTGGGTGAGATTCCAGCTGGATCTTGCTCATTTAGGAAAGCGCGCAAATGGATATCAATGCAGATCCGTGTGAGATGATGCATTTTTCAAACTCAAACCAGGACTTGTGCTCCAAATGACGGGGCACTGGAATGGCTAATGGACCAGCGAGGTTCAGGAATACACGTGCGCATTTCATTGAAGAGTATCACAGAGTATCACAAAATTATATCACCGCCGATGCTCTGCATGAGCGCTATGTGCAGCATTGGTCACAGTAAAGAAGAGGTTAAAGGAGATGAGGTTTGACAGATTAACTCGTTATTCCTCAGTAGTAACAGTTTTTAAATGTTTACCATTATGTTTGACAGAGAAATGTTTAAAAATACTCAAGGTCTGCATCCTTGCGGTGAAGGACTTGGTGCTGGAAGGATCACTGTCGTTATACTTCATTGCCGACTGTTTCTGGGCAGTGCACTGCGGAGTGTTTGTATCGGTGCGTCGTTGAGGTGTAGGTCTGTGGTGAGTTCTCTGTGTTCTTGCCGCCCGTTTCTGATGTTGTAGCATTCTGTGTCCCAGTGGGCTCACGGTCACTCTTAAGTCTGCACTGCGCAGGGAGTTGTTACAGTGCTGGGATTATCAAAGTCTGTTCCTGTACAAAGCACTGCGGGTGCGTGTCCTGCTCCATGTCCTCACAATACAGCACTCCATGTTGGGAAGACGTGTCCTCACTGCACAATGCTCCGTATTCGAAACACCTCTGCTCTCACAGTACAACGCCGTGTTGTAAATGTCTGTGGCCTCACAGCACAACTCTGTGCCGTGAAAACCTGCGTCCTCAGAGTTCAGTATCGCGTGTTGTGAGGTCCTGTGTCCTCAAATTACAACGCTCCATGTTGTGAAGTGGTCAGCATGGGAAAGTTGGGGCGAGGGCCTATTTCCGTTCTGTATTTATATCAGTGACTGATCTGAGTAATTCTGCAATTGCAGCCTTTGTACAATTGTAGCATGACACCTCAGCACGGAGCTGCGTGCTTCACCCATTGAAGTTCATCATGCCATGTGCCTCACTCATGTAGTCGACAATTGTCGTTACTTTCAGGAAGCAAAGTATTGTTCCCATCCCCCATCCTCCCTTGGCTGCTGTTCATCAACACTCCCCAGGGCCTGAAATGTAGCACATATAGGTTCGAAATGCATCAGTTCACACCACACTGTGTTAATGATCCCAGATCAGTGCATAACGCACCCCACAAATTCTTGCCATTGCCCCTTCAGTTCAACCGACCCGTAAGTACATGAAAATGTCCCTTAAGATTGAGATGCTTCCCGCTGTACCGACAAGTTCACTGTCAACATAATAAAATATTTCCTAGCTATAAACTTGCTGTTCTGCTGAGGAGTCGCCGTTGATACTACGTTTTGACGCGATATTTATTTCCCGGAATACTTTGCGCAGTTTTTGTTCATATTTCGATTAAATATTTATGTGTAAATCGTAACTACATTTTGACTCTTTTTTTTTAATTGTACAGTTGTTACAATCGTAGACATCAGATAATGCATTGAACGGTAAGATGGCAGGCATTCACACCACCCACTGTACAGCTGTAGTGGAGAACGGTCCATTGATGTGCAGATAACCATGTTACCTTTCACAATCGATGCAGCGGAACTTCAGATAATTCAATGAGATAAGCAGACAAGAATGTAGTGTGTTTGTGTGTGAGTGTGTGAGTGTGTGGTTGGCTGGTGTTGGGTTCAACGGATTCATACAAATTTCCACCAGCCCACACCACATGAAATTGTCAAGTATCATTTGTGTAAACAGATGGCAGTGCCGCACTCAATCGGTGAATTCTACGATGAGTTGCCCTGTGGATGTTCAAATACTGGAAAGGATTTTTAGGGGGATGTCAGCACTACACAGGCAATCCAGCATCATAACACATCAAAATTGGAGATGCATTGGGATAACTGGATTAGAAATACTTGGCTTGGGTTATCCTAGTAATAGATTGGCTTTATTATCAAAGTTCCAAGTGAATTTATTACCGAAATACATTTCTGTCACCATATACAACCCTGAAGTTCGCTTTCTTGCGGGCATACTCAGTAAAACCAAGAAACATCATTGAATCAATGAAAGAGAAAATAATGTATACATAAAAACAAAATGTAAAAATACAAAAGAAAAAAGTAATCATAAAACAATAAGTAATAAATATCGAGAACACGAGAAGAGTTCTTGTCGGCATTCCGAACTTGAGAGCAACAATACTCTTCAAAAGTCAGAAGGATTTGAAAACGATGGCCATCGAGAGGAATTGGAGGTCTCACCCCGCATTGAAGAAAGACACTGACGGTCTTCAGATTTTCAATTGATGGAATAAACCAAGATGTTAAAATGGAAAGGTAGATGCCTCAGCATTCACGCACTCATAACTACGTACTTTGAGAGTCAGGTCAGCTCCTGTATCAACAGTATCGTCGGTATGGAGAAATAATTGACATATATGGGCGGGCCTGTGATTGATGGAAGGGCGGAGATATCTTCCAGCAGTACGGATATCGCTGCTGAAATTGAGCCATTATTTGAAGCAAAGCGTCCAGACAACTGGAATCCGAAGAAGTTCAGCAAGGAAGGTAAAGAAGAGACATGTTCAAATCAATTGGATGACACATCTAGAATCCTGTTACACAGAGTATAGAACATAGAGATCTGCAGCACATTACAGGCCCTTCGGCCCACAATGTTGTGCCGACCATTTAAGGTACTGTAGGAACTGCCCTACCACATAGCCCTCTATTTTCTTAAGCTCCCTGTAGCTATTTAAGAGGCTTTTAAATGACCCTTTTATATCCGTTCCACGGCCGCCGACGACACTGCATTCCACACAGCCACCACTCTCTGTGTGAAAAACCTATCCGTGACATCCCCTCAGTACCGATTTGCAAGTACCCTAAAACTATGCCCCATCGTGTTAGCCATTTCAGCCCTGGGGAAAAAAGCCTCTGGCTATCCACACAATTGATGCAAATTTGTAAGGAGATAGCAGATATTTGTACGAAGCACAGGGTTGTGATTGTAGGAGATTTTAATTTTCCGCACATAGACTGGGAAGCCCATACTGTAAAAGGGCTGGATGGTTTGGAGTTAGTAAAATGTGTGCAGGATAGTTTTTTGCAGCAATACATAGAGGTACCAACTAGAGAAGGGGCAGTGTTGGATCTCCTATTAGGGAATGGGATAGGTCAGGTGACGGAAGTATGTGTTGGGGAGCACTTCGGGTCCAGTGATCACAATACCATTCGTTTCAGTACAATTATGGAGAAGGATAGGACAGGGATGAGATTTTTGATTGGAGAAAGGCTAACTTTGAGGAGATGCGAAAGAATTTAGAAGGAGTGGATTGGGACAATTTGTTGTATGGGAAGGATGTAATAGAGAAATGGAGGTCATTTAAAGGTGAAATTTTGAGGGTACAGAATTTTTTTCCCTGTTAGATTGAAAGGAAAGGTTAAAAGTTTGATAAAGCCATGGCTTGCAAGGGATATTGGAAACTTGGTTGGGGAAAAAGAGAGATATCTACAATAAATATAGGCAGCATGGAGTAACTGATGTGCTCGAGCAATATAAAGAATGTAAAAAGAATCTTAAGAAATTAATTTAAAAAGCTAAAAGAAGATACGAGGTTGCTTTGGCAAGTAAGATGAAAGTAAATCCAGAGGGTTTCTACAGTTATATTAATAGCAAAAGGATAGTGAGGGGTAAAATTGGTCCCTTAGAGAATCTGAGTGGACAGCTATGTGTGGAGCCGAAAGAGATGGGGGAGATTTTGAACAATTTCTTTTCTTCGGTATTCACTAAGGAGAAGGATATTGAATTGTGTAAGGTAAGGGAAACAAGTAGGGAAGTTATGGAAACTATGATGATTAAAAACGAGGAAGTACTGGCACTTTTAAGGAATATGAAAGTGATAAATCTTCGGGTCCTGACAGGATATTCCCTAAGACCTTGAGGGAAGTCAGTGTAGAAATAGTAGGGGCTCTCTCAGAAATATTTCAAATGCCATTAGAAACGGGGATGGTGCCTGAGGAGAATCGTATTGCTGATGTTGTCCTATTGTTTAAAAAGGTTTATAAGAGTAAACCTAGCAATTATAAGCCTGTCAGTTTGACGTCAGTGGTGGGTAAATTAATGGAAAGTATTCTTAGAGACGGTATATATATTTACCTGGATAGAAAGGGTCTAATTAGGAACAATCAACATGGATTTGTGCGTGGAAGGTCATGTTTGACAAACCTTATAGAATTCTTTGAAAAGGTTCCTCGGACAGTTGACGAGGATAAAGCAGTGGATGTTGTCTATACGGACTTCAGTAAGGCCTTTGACAAGGTTCCACATGGAAGGTTACTTCGGAAAGTTCAATCGTTAGGCCTTATTATTGAAGTAGTAAAATGGATTCAACAGTGGCTGGATGGAAGATGCCAGAGAGTAGTGGTGGATAACTGTTTGTCAGGTTGGAGGCTGGTGACTAGTGGTGCGCCTCAGGGATCTGTACTGGGTCCAATGTTGTTATCATAAACATTAATGATCTGTATGATATGGTGGTAAATTGGATTAGTAAGTATGCAGATGATACTAAGATAGGTGGCGTTGTGGATAATGAAGTAGGTTTTCAAAGCTTGCAGAAAGATTTAGGCCAGTTAGAAGAGTGGGCTGAAAGATGGCAGATGGAGTTTAATGCTGCTAAGTGTGTGGTGCTATATTTTGGTTGGACTAATCAAAATGGGACGTACATGGCAAATGGTAGGGCTTTGATAAATACAGTAGAACTGAGTGATGTAGGAATAATGGTGAATAGTTCCATGAAGGTGGAATCTAATGTGGATAGGGTGGTGAAGAAAGCTTTTGGTATGCTGGCCTTTATAAATCAGAGCATTGAGTATAGGAGTTGGGATGTAATATTAAAATTGTACAAGGCATTGGTAAGGCCAAATTTGAAGTATTGTGTACAGTTCTGGTCACCACATTATAGGAAAGATGTCAACAAAATACAGAGAGTACAGAGGAGATTTACTAGAATGTTACCTGGGTTTCAGCACCTAATTTACAGAGAACGGTTGAACAAGTTAGTTCTTTATTCTTTGGAGCGTAGAAGGTTGAGGGGGGACTTGATAGAGGTATTTAAAATTATGAGTGGTATAGATAGAGTTGACGTGGATAGGTTTTTTTTCCATTGAGAGCAGGGGAAATTCAAACAAGAGGACATGGGTTGAGAGTTAGGGGGCAAAAGTTTAGGGGTAACACGAGGGGGAAGTTCTTTACTCAGAGAGTGGTAGCTGTGCGGAACGAGCTTCCAGTAGAACTGGTAGAGGCAGGTTCTGTATTGTAATTTAATGTAAAATTGGATAGGTATTTGGGCAGGAAAGGAATGGAGGGTTATGAGCTGAGTGCAGGTCTGTGGGACTAGGTGAGTGATAGCTTTTGGCACGGACTAGAAGGGCTGAGATGGCTTGTTTCCGTGCTGTAATTGTTATATGGTTATCATCCTATGCACCTCTATCATTTCTCCTCTCATCCCCGTCGCTTCGGGGAGAAAAGGTCAAGCACACTCAACCTATTCGACATCAGGCATGCCTTCCAATCCAGGCAACGTTTTGTAAATCCCTGCACACTCTCTGGAGTATCCACTATAGCTACGACACAAAGTGTGGGTGAAATATAGAGTCCCGGATATATATATATATATATACACATACATATTTCTATTAAATAGCTAAATTAAATAAGTAGTGCTCAATAGAAAACTTTTAAAAATGCAGTGAGGTGGTGTTGATGGTCACAGTGGCCATTCAGAAATCAGATGGCAGAGGGGAAGAAATTGTTCCTGAATGACTTTACGCAGAATTTCAGAGGACTGCCTCCTTCCGGATGGCAGCAATGAGGGCAGGGCGCTGTCTGGGTGATGGGGTCCTTCGTGATGAACGCTACCTTTTTGAGGCATCACTCCTTGAAGATTTACTGGATATTAGCGGGGCTGGTGCTGATGATGGCGCTGACAAAGTTTACAACTCTGCAGCTGCCTTCGACCCTGTGCAGTCGCCATCCACACCCTCATACTCGACGGCGATGCACCCGTTCAGAGTGCTCTCCACTGTGCGTCTGTGGAAAAATTCCAATGTCTTTGGACGCATACGAAAGCTTCCCAAACTCCTTATGAAATATTGCTGCTGTCGTGCCTGCTTTCTAGCTGGGACGATATGTTGGGACCAGGTTGGATCCTCAGATCTATTGACACCGAGAAATTTGAAATTGCTTGCTTTCGCCACTTCTGTTCCCATGCCGACCATCACGCCATCGCTTCTATGTCGATCATTAGTCCAATCTGCACTTATTTCTCTTGCTGCATTAACGTCCATGCACCTCTAAGGTCTAATTATGGAAGCAGTTGTTACGATGATCCCGAAGAGATGTTACTGTTTCACCAATCAGAACCACCCACGTCGCTCATATCGGATGCCAGCTACGCTTGTGTGAATATTTTACTCTGCTGATCCACTTTGAAATCCAATTCCTCGCCTTAAAATGAACTGCCTATCTTGAAAACGCATGTCATTGAAGATAAACTCAGCCTATGTATTTCATATATATATATTTTTGCCTTTCGCATATCTTTGCTTTATTCGATGTAGCTGATGAAGACCAAGTCTGTTTAATCTCTTCCGATAATCTACAAGTAAGATTTTCAACGAAGGCGACATTCTTCTGATTTTTTTTCTACATTGTGACAGCTTAGTCACATCCTTCCCGCTGCGTGCAGGTGCAGTCTGACCTACGTTTTTTACGACAGACAGCTGGCATCACAGACTCTGACGTCGGCACCTCGCTGATGAAAGCAAGTCTGCCCTAAGCTGTTCTGGTTGTTTTTTGTGTGTCTGTATTGTTTTTTGTTTCGGGGAACTATCTACTGTCACGCAAGATGTCTCCGAGGTTGGCGGTGGTTTAGATGGCGGGGAAATGAGTTGAGTGTAAAAACAAACTGCTCCGGAACGCCATGGGATTCAACAGGAACGGCACCGACTGGAGGAACATAGCAGTTGCTAACTTAAACGTAAACCCAGACGTTTTTGCTCGGTGAGAAACCAATTTGAAGAAACGCACAAAGTGTGAAGCAGCTGGAAAACATGTTCTGGAGTGTAAGAACCCGTCTGCATATCGGCTTATCCGCTGACATACACGTGGATTGCTGACGGAATACAGTTCAATCCACAGTGGCAAAAACTGAGTAACATTTTGCGTAATTTTGTTGCCACATTTGTTTCATCTCATAAGGTTATTTTTTTATCTGAACCCTGAATTTAACTGCTTTGTACGCACGTCAGAGATATCTGCTCAATTGGATGCTCCATCGATTTCGATCTAATAACCGCATTAGAAATGCGCGCCTCCCCCAAAATACTCCTCCAGCCCACATCCCTTCACTTTGCTGCTGAGCTACCTAAAATGGGATGAATTGCTGCTGTTGGTTTATCAATTCTGCTAATCTGCAGTAAAGCCTGCAGAACTCATTTCCGGGCACGTTTAAACATTCATATCTTGGTGCCGCTTGAAGCAAGTATTTCATAGTATTGATCTATAAGCGAGCTGCTTTTTTTTTCTCTCGAGGTTTGTCTGTCATATTCCTCTTCATATATATCCAAAACAGTGATATGCAGCGGCTGTGGCTTCTTGTGGTGATTCAGCACTTTCGTAAGTAACTCTATATTTCACGTTTTGCAATTTTGAATGCTGCATGAAAATAAGAAAAACACGTGAAATAGTATAAAGAATGACTGATTTTATTAGATTGTTTTGTTTTTCATATTTATGGTTTCGTCTCTTGTGATAACACAACAGAGCTATCACTAAATGAAGCCCAGGATAGTACAACAAGCGAGAGAAGAAATCGCCGCGCCCTTCGCGATGAACGTTGCGTCCTCGCTGACCCCAGGAGCTGTGCCAGAGAATTAGAATCTGTCAAATGTTATTCACTCGTCGAAGAAGGTTAATAAGGGTGACACTGGGAATTGTAGTATAGTGATTCAGATGTCATTTGTGGGCAAATTATTGGAGAGGCTTCACAGTGGTAGGATTTACGTGCATTTGGAGAAGCATAGTCTGATTAGGGATAGTCAGTATGCCTTTGTGAGCAGCAGATCATATCTCACGATCCTGACGGAATTTTCTGAAGAAGGGAGAAAGCATATAGATGAAGGCAGAGCCTGGACGTGGTGTTTTTTGCACTTTAGTGAGGTGTTTGCTAAATTTCCACATGATAAGGTTATTGAGAAAGTCAGGAGGCATGAGAAACAGGGAAATCTGGTTGGATGGAGAAGCGGCTTGCTTATAGGAAGCAGAGGATGATACCATTACACACACACACACACACACACACACACACACACAGAGATATGTGTGTGTGTGTATATATATATATATATATATATAAAATAGATAGATAGAGAGAGAGAGAGAGAGAGAGAGAGAGAGGAGAGAGAGAGAGAGAGAGAGAGAGAGAGAGAGAGAGAGAGAGAGAGAGAGAGAGAGAGTTCTTCCTGCAGGACAGTGCCCTGAGGTGCTCCGCAGGGATCTGTTCTGCCAGCCCTGTTCTTGTGATCTTAATAAATGACGGATGAAGGAATGGATGACTGAGTTAATAATTTTTTCCCGATGACACGAAGGATAGTAGTGCTGTGGATAGTGTGAAAGGTTGTCATCTATTACAAGCGGCATTGATAGGACGCAGAACTGGTCTGCGAAGTGGCAGGCAGAATTCAAAAATATGAAATTATTTACTTTATAAACTCGAACTTGAAGGCAAAATACAAGATTAATCGCAGAGTTTGTAACAGTGTGGAGGAACAGAGGGATCGTGGAGTTTAGGTCCATGGTTCAATCAAGGTTCTTGGACGGATTTTCAACATGGTGCTTAAGAAGGCGTATGCGGTTGGCTCCACTAGTTGGGGGATCGAGTTCAGGAGCCGAAATTTAATGATTCAGTTGTGTAAAACTCTCGTTAGACAACACCTGGAGTATTGTGGTCAATTCTCAGAAACTCGAGTTAGATAGCACTTGCAGTATTGTGTTCAAATCTAGCTCGGCAAGACTTGAAGTATTGTGGTCAGTTCTGTAAAACTCTCGTCAGATAACGGTTGGAGAATTGTGTTCAGTTCTATAAAACTCTAGTTAGACAACACTTGGAGTATCATGGTCAGTCCTGGTTGCCTCATTAGAGCACGGATGTGGAACCTTTAGAGAGGGCGCAGAGGAGATTAGAGAGCAAGTCTTATGAAGACAGGTTGAGCGATACAGGTCTTTTCTCTGTCAGCGAAGGAAGATGAAATTCAACTTGATAGTGGTATACAAGAGGATAGGAGGCGAAGGACAAATGGGGAGCCAGAAACGCTATCCCAGTCTGGAAATAGCATAATTTTCAGGGGCGGGGAAGAAATTAGAGTGAGGAGGAGATCAGAGGAAGTTTCTTGACGCAGAGTGGTGGGGCTACAGTACGCGCTACCAGGTGTGGTGGCAGAAGTGGACATATAAGGGACATTTAAGAGGCTGTCGGATTTGAACGTGGATGGAGGGTTATTTTGGAGGGGATAGTTAGGTGACCTTGGAATAGGTTTTAGTTTCCAAGAGCCTCTTAAGTGCTGCACTCTTCTATCTTATATGTTAAGTTTGCAAATGCTCACAGTTCTGAAGTAAAGAACAAAAAGCTCAGATTTGCGAATATTGTGAGGAGCCTTTGACATGACTTGTTCCTCGTGTTAATATTGCACTGACCTGAGATGTGGGATGTCGATTGACCCGAGGGTGAAATATATTGAAGTTAATATCTGTACTTTATAAGGATCGGTTTAAGAGATTACACCTCTGTTGAACTGAGATGTTATTTTAATACTTTGCATTCTAGTTTGGAGCTTGTTACAAGCTACAATAAAAATGACGTTAACGTTTAGAATTGAGTTAAGAATTATTGCCTTGTAACTAAGGTGGTGGAAAATTTAAGAGAATGTGATCCAGCATTCTTTGGAGCATAGAAGGTTGAGGGGGGACTTGACAGAGGTATTTAAAATTAGGAGGCGGATAGATAGAGTTGATGTGGATAGGCTTTTTCCATTGAGAGTAGGGGAGATTCAAACAAGAGGACAAGAGTTGAGAGTTAGGGAGAAAAGTTTAGGGGTAACACGAGGGGGAACTTCTTTACACAGAGAGTGGTAACTGTGTGAACGAGCTTCCAGAAGAAGTGGTAGACGCAGGTTCGATCTTTTCATTTTAAAAAAAATGGATAGGTCTATGGACAGGAAAAGAATGGAGAGTTATGGGCTGAGTGCAGGTAGGTGGGACTAGGTGAGAGTAAGCGTTCGGCACGGACTAGAAGGGCCGAGATGGCCTGTTTCCGTGCTGTAATTGTTATATGGTCATATTGTGTTAACGCGAGTTCTGAACTAATAACAGCTTTTGAACCCGCAGGTGGCAGGAAATTAATGGATGTGACGATGAAATTATACCCAAGAAAATGTCCTATGTATTTTATGTTTTAACCTATCGGCAGAAAACTAAATCGCCATTTCGAAAATCTAATCGAATTAGATTCAGCTTTCAAGTTGGTATAGAGAGTTCAAAGTTCATGTGAATAATCATGAAGTTTCTAACGATACTCTGAAGCTTGGAAATTAGACAGCTGGAAATTTGACTTTTTCCTTGTAATTCTGTAGATTACTTGGACCTGAGCTGGGAAAGGCAATGCAGCCAATAATATTCCATTGCACTAAGAATGGCTTCCGCGAGCTACATTGCATTTCTAACATTCGTGAACCATATTTTATAATTTTAGGATGACTACACATCCAGTTTCCTTAGATTAAATTTACCGAAATTTAATTATTTCCTCTTCAGTATCGGAACAATTGGTAATAATGTTATCCAAGCACGTCGATTCAACTTTCCAGGTGAAATCCCGCACAAGAGTGAAAAGATATGCAAATGTTGCATGAACGATTTTGCTAACCTTTAACATTTAATGGAGACCCTTACCCGATGGCTCATGACCAATATTTGTCACGCAATCCAAGTAACTAAAATTGGAAATCTATTTTTTTTAAAAAATTTGAATTATATTCTGCACACATTTTTCGTCTCATTTCATAATTTCCTGGTTACACTTGACAATTTCTGATCCTTCCAAACCCCTAGTGCTTTCCCGGCGTATATGACGAATAAAATCTTAAATCGATACCTGTTCCCGGCTGGAAACCTGAGAAGAGTTCACTCAACCTATTCTCATAAGCCATGCTCCCCAATCCAGGCACACATCTGAGTATTCGGCATGGGATGTTGTCTGGCCCGGCCGCCTTACGGGGTTAACTGTCTGCAGGGCCCGTCTCATGTCTTCATCTGTTATAGACAGTGGCCACTACCTGGGTGGGGGTCGCTCTCACGGCTTGAGTTGTGTTGCATAACTTGAAGCTTGCATGAAATTCGCAGAGGGTCAGGGAGGGAGGCGTCACTAACACACTCGACGTTGTTCTTCCTTGCATCGTTACTAATAACCAACAACGCACACCGGGATACGTTTTCAGGCAAGTGATCCTGAAATCTTTGTGCACAAGCGCACTGAGCCCTCTTGTTGCATCGAATGACGTTGCTCCCGGTTGCTCTGAGAGCTGATCTGACTCCAGACTTGAGTGCGGCCTCCCGGCCATAGAAGGGATCGCACCTCTGCATTCATCCAGGGCCGCGAGGACTTGTTCAAGTACCAGTGTCATCTACACACCGACAGCTGTAGCCGACGAAATATGAGGCACATTCCTCGAGGCCTGTGCTCTCTCGGATGGCGGTTCCCCTAAACCTCTGCCAGTCAGTTCGTCCAAAACAGTCCCGACACATCGAGATTCCCTCGTTATACTGAGAAAGGGGAAACAGAACAAAAGGCTGGAAATACCCAGAATGCATGAGACGCTGTTTCTTTGTCTTGGAGGGAGCATGTGTTTGTCATTGCCCCCCGTATTTCGAGAAACTTTTGCGTTTACCTCAGATTTTTTCCGTCGGCGTTTTGTAAAAAACATAATCGACACGTTTCATTATGATGGCTGAAGCTGAAGACAGAGAGCCGGAACTTTGTTGTTCGGAGGCTTTCCTTGTTAGGAAATACTTGGAATGGCATTTGAAGTAATGGCCCCCTTGCAAAGACTTCGTGAAGGTCCAAGTTAACGGGATTTAGAATTGGTAAGAGTGGTGTCAGTGCGATTCATTCACTGAGTATAACGTCTGAATTGATTACTGGAGCTGACAATTTGGCTTTTCGTGGCACAGTTTGGTGCAGCCAAACTACTCAGAGTATTCAGAGAAACCTACTGAAAGCACCTCAGGTACACTAAACTTATATGGGCGTTGTAGATGCTTTCCCGTGATTATTTTTACTTGGATAAAATACTAAGATATATTTAATAGATGACGTCCGGTCAAGTAGACGGGGTTCCGTCCATATTGACAATTCCCCGCACGTGAATGCTGGTGAAAGTATTGCGAGTCTGGATATGAACGTGCCCATGCAGGTTCAACCCTCAGTCTGTTTCAAGGCCTTCAAAATCGCTAGCAAATCCAATGTCTTTTTTTCATTTTCAGGAATTCGTTCCACGTCTCAACCCCCCAGCCAACTTGCTGCAGCTGAAGCAGGAAGCAGCACAGGTAAACGTTAATACTCTTTGGTAATCGATGTATAAGAAATGCCCAAGGACATGTCCATATCGAGAGGAGGAGACTCTTGGTTTTTTGACAAATATTGAGCTGCAGAAATCCTGAAAGCATTAACGTTCAGAGTTAAAATTATTTTATTATCAAAGTACTTATATAGCGCCATATAATACCCTGAGATTCAATTGCTTGCAAAGACTCACAGTAGATACAAAGAAGTATTGAGGAATCAATTAGGATTGAGTGGTATTCGGGATCAGGCATGATGGAATGGGGAGCAGACTCGATGGGCTGAATGGCCTAATTCTGCTCCTATGTCATGGTCTGAAAAACACTAAACTCAAAGGTTTATATTGATTGTAAATACAATCAATGTGCAAAGAAAGGTAATTTCCAACAAACAAGCAAACAGAGAAACAAATACATAAGCAAAAATATTTATATATAAATGTAAATAAAACAGGTAAATCAATAAATACAATGGCGAACACGAGCTGCAGATTTATAACCATATAACCATATAACAATCACAGCACGGAAACAGGCCATTCCGGCCCTCCTAGTCCGTGCCGAACTCTTAATCTCACCTAGTCCCACCTACCCGCACTCAGCCCATAACCCTCCACTCCTTTCCTATCCATATACCTATCCAATTTTACCTTAAATGACACAACTGAACTGGCCTCTACTACTTCTACAGGAAGCTCATTCCACACAGCTATCACTCTCTGAGTAAAGAAATACCCCCTCGTGTTTCCCTTAAACTTTTGCCCCCTAACTCTCAAATCATGTCCTCTCGTTTGAATCTCCCCTACTCTCAATGGAAACAGCCTATTCACGTCAACTCTATCTATCCCTCTCAACATTTTAAATACCTCGATCAAATCCCCCCTCAACCTTCTACGCTCCAATGAATAGAGACCTAACTTGTTCAACCTTTCTCTGTAACTTAAGTGCTGAAACCCAGGTAACATCCTAGTAAATCGTCTCTGCACTCTCTCTAATTTATTGATATCTTTCCTATAATTCGGTGACCAGAACTGTACACAATGTACAATTTATTGAAAGTCAGTCCATCGGTTGTGGAATCATTTCCTTTCAGTGTTTAGGTGAATGAGGCTTACCATTTTACGAGCAAAAAGGATTGTAAAGAACAAAATTGGTCCTCTAGAAGATCAGAATTTAGGCTTATAGCTCTCTCAAACGGGGAGCAAAATTGAATGTTTGGTAAAGACAGGATGGTTGATTTTATCGCTCGTGGCATTCTGTGCATTTTGCTGTGTGTAATTTTTGTCGACACTCCAGAAATGTGCAGCGTTGGGGGAGTGCAAAATGTTTCTGATGTCCAGGGGCAACAGGAACGATGCACAGATAGGATAAATAGCCATCTTTTTTCCCCCAAGGTGTAAATGTGAACTGCTGGAGAGCGCAGATTTAAAATGTGACGGAGAAATTCAAAATAGGATGTACGAGGCTAACTTTCTTTATACCAGGCGTGTGTGGAATCTGGAGCGTACAAACATGTCAGATGGTGGAATCAGGCCCGATAGCAGCAGTTAAGAAGCATTTAAACAGAGAGATATACCGGCAAGAGACATGAGATTAGACAGACCTCATTGCGAGATGAGGGTCTGTTTCTGTGCTGAGCTGGTTGTCCATGCACGGTTTTATAGATTAGGTAAGAATGCAATTCGGGTACTTATACCGTAGATTTTCTTAACAGCTACGCCCTCTGTATCTCTTCCCCCCTCAGGACAGACTCCTGTAGAATGTGTGATATACTTCCGAAGTTATGCCAGATAATTTAAATTCTGTCGTTTACTATATTCTGGCCTGTACTTAGAGTGAAAACTTACGGGTAAACGGTCCAGCAAATTTCGCAGGATCCGTTTATTTTTATTTTCAGTCATAATAATTTGAAGACTGGTCCCTGGAACAGCGGCAGGTCCCCGTGGGGTAAAAAAAAACCCTCAAACCCATTATATCATCTCACATTGTCAGTTCGAAACGGAAAAGAATGTCCGAAAGAAGGCCCTGGTTCAGTAGAGTGAGGCAGATTTGTTCCAATGATCCCAGGTTCGCTAAAACCTGAAATAAATTAAACTGAGTTATGAGCCGTACTCAAAATAAGTAATTTAATTGCTTCTTGCCTTTGCTTTGATGGTGGCAGACTGTAATTAATGTTACTAATTCATCCACATATCGGCTTGTGATCAATTCACACCTAGGAGTTAAAAAGTTACAACATTCCACGTGTCCACAAAGCAAGTATTCCTCAGTAAATTATTTCCTCGCCCCACAGCTCTTCTCGGTATTGCCTCAATTGCCTCAAGTTTAGATTTGTGCTACATTTCACGGGGCGCTTTCGACCCACAAAATCCATGCCAGAAACAACATCCATCGTTATCGAATTTCCCTACATTAGGGCCCTATCCTTGCAAGTAGGGGCGAAGCGGTAAATGCTTACGCCTGGTCCGAATATTCCCAAAATGGTTGACTTTCATAAAAATTTGTTACAACTGCTCATTTGGGAGCACGTAACGACACAGTTCTCTCTGTTTGACTCTCATATTAGTGGGACGTTAGAGGATTAGGAAGTTTTAAAACCAACAGAAGGCAACTGACATTTTTTTTTAAAGGTACTGATGAAATACGAAAGTAAGCTAGCTACTAATATTGAAGAGGATACCTAACGCTTCTTCATATATGTCAATGATTTTGTTGATGGAGTTGATGGCTTTTTTGCAAGGTTTTCAGACGATATGAAATAGGTGGAGGGCAGGTAGTTTTGAGGAAGTGGAGAGGCTACAGGACAGAAAGGTTAGAAGAATGTGCAAAGAAATAGCAGATGGATACGGTAACCCGAGGAAATCTGCAGATAATGGAAAATCAAGCAACACACACAAAATGCTGGTGAAACGCAGCAGGCCAGGCAGCATCTGGGAGAAGATGAGCAGTCGACGTTTCGGGCCGAGATCCCTTGTCAAGATATGGTGTCGGGAGGTGTATGCTCATGCACTTTGCTAGAAATATGAAAGGGTGACTCTTTTCGAAGTGTAGAGAAAATACAAAATACTGAGGTGCAAAGAAATTGGAAGTGCAGTTTGAGAATGTGGTGAGGAAGTCAAATGTAATGTTAGCATTTATTTCAAGAGGACTAGGATATAAACGCAGGAATGTAATATTGTAACTTTATAACACACTGGTGAGGCCTCACATGGAGCATTGTGATCAGATTTGGGCTCCGATCTTGCATAGGATGTGCTGAAACTAGAGAGGGTTCAAAGGAGGCTCACAAAAATGATTCTGGGAATGGAATGGCTTGTCACCTGAAGAGCTTTTGATGGCTCTGGGCCCGTATTCACTGGAACTCAAGAATGAAGAGGTAATCTCATTGAAACCATCGAATGGTGAATGGCCTTGGTAGAGTGGATGCGGAGAGTATTTCCTATAGTGGGAGAGTCTGAGACCAGAGGTCACAGCATCAGAATAGAGGGTCGCCATTTTAGAACGGAGATGGGGAGGAATTTCTTTAGCCAGAGAGTGGTGAATCTGTGGAATTCTTTGATATAGGCCGCCGTGGATGCCAAGTCTTTACGGATATTTATGGCAGAGGTTGTTTCCAGATTAGTCAGGAATACGGAGAGAAGGCAGGAGACTGGGGCTGAGAAGAAAATTGGGTCAACCACGATGGAATAGCAGAGTAGACTCGATGGGCCAAATGGCCTAATTCTACCTCTATATCTTATGGTCTTATTATGGTCTTGCAACGAACTTTCAAAATGAAAGGATGCAAGTCATTAAATGATAGTTATGGAACACAGCACTTTGAAACAAACCATTCAGCACATCTAGCCGGTGCTAAACTTTTATTCTGCCTAATCCCATTGATCTCTTCCCGCGCCAGAGCTGTCCCTTCTATAGCCCTCCAATCCAGGTATTTTCCCAATCTTTTCTTCAACTTTGTAATAGAATCAGTGTCCACCTCTTCAGGTAGTCACATGCCAGATTGCCAGATTACCACTTCACTCTTCTCTCCCCTTCTCTTCTCAGCCAGAGGGCCAGGCAATGCCTGATCGCTGTGACTTTCCTCTGCTGGCTCATTCTCCAACAGTACCTAGGGCGATACATTTTTTACTAGGGGCACATCCCTTCCCCGCTGATTTAGGTCACCCAGTGGCCGGTCTCCTGTACTGGCCACCAGAAGGTTAAGGATTTTATGATCCTTTTGCTTCAAATTCGTTGTCTGAGCAATAGCTCGCATATGCAGCACATGTTAACATGATTTGTTTAATTCGATATCTGGTTAGAACACTTAAATGATTTCATCAGACTCAAAGAGACGTTACTCCAAAGATAAGAAGAAATGAAAACAGCAACAAATATCACGTTCATTGAGAGCATATATTACATTATTAAATTGGGGTGCCCAGTTTTCATCAATTTTGAAGCTATTGTCGAAATATCATGTAATACTTCAGTTCTGCTTCCAGCGACGCGTAGAGTCAAGAACAATCCAACACGGACACGAACCTTCAGCCCAGCGAGTCCGTGAGGACGGCAGTACCCACTTAGCAAGTCGCAGTTCCCTGTGTTCGGCAGAAAAGTACCTCAGCCCCGAACTCCATGTACCTGGAGTAACTGGTACTATTCCACTTGCCTCAGAGCTTCCTTTAACAGCTCGCTCCATCTTGACGCAGATACTTTCCACCGTCGACGTGAAAACGTTGACCCCCGAGCCGCGTCCAACTATTTAATATCCTACCTTAAATCAATGCGCCACAAGTAGTGGAGACCCATGTGCGGGTAAGACTTAACAGCCAACTAATCTACCCATGTGTTTCATAGATTGGTCAACTTCTCCCCATAGCTCCGGCACTTCCGATCCGGCAAATTCCAAGTAAATATTTCGTCACTGCAACCAGATATTTATGATAAAAGAGTGACCGAAACTGTAAACTGCAGCCCTTGCGGGCAGACCAAAGACTTCTGCAAGTGCAACATAAAGTCCCCACACCCATACTCAGAGCTCCATTGCCATCCATTGGTGACAACCTACAGCCCTAGAGTCCCAGAGCTCTGCAGCACCGACAAAGCCCATCTGGTTTTTATCCACCCATGCCCGGACCATAGCCCAGCACACCACTCCCAACAATCCAAAATTCTTTTAAATGTTGAAATAGAACCCACATCTACAACTTCCTTTGGCAGCTCATGTCCACATTCTTGGCACCCTCTGACTGAAGAATTCCCCCCACATTTTCCTCTTACGCTGAATCCGCGAACTCTCCTTTGAATCTTACCCGATTTCAGTGGAAACAAGCCTGCTTACATTTAAGCGACCTACACCCAATATTATTGTTTTTAATCTGTCAAATTTTTCCTCGTTATCCCACGCCCCAGGGAATAAAGTCCAAACCCATTGAACATTCCCTTGTATCTTTTTTCGCTGTAATTTAGAGATAGAGACCCTATAACACTAATATCAGTATTTGTCCTCGTTTGTTAGTACAAGAAGAACTGAAACTTGTGGGACCAGAAGCACATTGTATGGGGGATTTAAAGATTAAGTACAACGGTCAGTGGATGTTCCTCTGCAGTAGCTATTGGAGTTCAGCCACTGGCGCTGTTATCTGTAGACAGTTTGGCTGCGGGATTTACGACATCATGCTGATCAAACCCAAGGGAAATGAGACTTCATTGTCGGAGTGTTCTACCATTCCTACGAACGAGGGGCGCTGCGGAACTGGGCAGATTGTGAGCTTCTACTGTAAAGGTAATTATAGGCTCTTGAATTTCCTTGAACATTCTCTTTCGCCTGAGTTAACTGTTCTGCATTAAAATTGTTCGGACAGCCTCACTCCATTCAATGCCGTTGTCATGCGCCGTCCTTCTCTCCACCTTGCAGGTACTGGAATCGTCGTAAGTCTCGAAAGGAGGTTGGGACATGAATTTCACTTTCTGTCCCTTAGCAAAGCATGAGCGATAGGGGCACCTCCAACGTGTACTTAATTTCATTTATACACTTCAGTGAACACCTCACAGGAATTCACATTATTTTATTGTTAAATTAGATTTTGATACTTTAGTCCCGGGTCCTGCGGTGCCTTTTGAGGAACAGAATGGTCAAGGTGGAAAGTAACTGAACACACAGTTACAGATTGGAGATTCTGCTGTCCGCCCGCCTTCCACAACCAAAACCGACACACTGAACACACAATTGGAGATTCTGCTGTCCGCCCGCCTTCTACAATCAAAACAGACACACTGAACACAGAATTACAGTCCCTGTTGTCAATCCGCCTTCAATCCACAATCAAAACCGACTCACCGATAATACCACTTTTACATCATAGTCTATCTGTTCAGGCAGCCTGTTGTCGGCCGTCAGTGCAAGTTTGAGCAGTACTGGCAGACCTGTTATATGGAAAGTTTTTTAAAACAAAGTTTGTGACCATCGATCAGCTAACGGAGATTTTAAAGGGAAATACCTTAGTGTTTTATGATCTTTTGCAACAGTGAGACAATTAATGGTATTGCGCAATGGCGGCAGCCCGTGCGCTGGGAGAGTCCAGTCCAGCCATTTGGCCCGGACCTGTCACAGCCTCTGCCGTCGCCAGTGGGATATGGCTGAGGCGCATGTCATGTGTAGCTACGTTGGCTGTGGCGACGCTGTATCCGCTTCAGGAAATTCGCAGTTCGGACCTGGAAACTGACCTGTCCTTCAAACCGACCTTCGCTGCAACGGCACGGAGGACGATCCGTGGACGTGTCCAAGGTTTGCCTTGGCTCGCAACAATTGCTCGAAGGAAACAGAAGCGGCCGGAGTTGTTTGTTCAGGTAACTAACTGTTTGACATTATTGCTTAAGTTTGCATTGGCACCCATAGCAGTCAACCATACGAGGGAGTATGCATTGATATCTTCCCCAGGAAATATATAACTGAAGTCAATGTCAAAGGCGATCTCCTTAACCTGAATGCTCTCCTCCCTGCAAGTAGATTATTAATGCTGATAGAAGTTGCTTTTACCTGATTAGAATTAATTCACGGCATGGCAATGACGTGGCGGTCGTGGAATGATATTTTGATTACTTGCGCGATTATTAAATTCATTTTGAAAGAAGCAATCGCTTTGTGTAAATCTGTTATGCAGAAGGTTGTGTTACAATTAGGTGAGGATGATCAATTACTTTATATCCAGTACATAAAATACTGTATACAGTATTTTATTATGACAGGGAACCAGAATCTTCAAAGGATAATAATTGTATTTTGCTGTCGCCTTCACTCCGTGATGCAGGAATGATGGCTTGTGGAAGAGAAATTAAACATACCTACAGTGATATTCTTTTGTTAGGGACGTTTCAGGGCAAAACCAGAAAGTGTAGCGCGTTACGAGAATCATTTTGTTCAAGAATGTTATTTCCTTTGTGTTAAGTTACACAAAATCCAGTACATTCATAAACAGGTGCAAATTTCATCAGCCACGCATCAGATAAAACCACACCCAACCTAAACACTATAAGTATTTTCATTCATAGAACATAGAAATTTACAGTATCGGCCCACAATGTTGTGCCGACCATGTAATCTATTTCAGAAACTGCCTAGAATTTCCCTAGCGCATAGCCCTCTATTTTTTCTAAACTCCGTGTACCTATCTAAGAGGCTGTTGAAAGCCGCTTCGACCACCGCTGCCGGCAGTGCATTCCACACACCCGCCACTCTCTAAGTGAAACCCACCACTTTCTGTGCGTCACTCCCAGATGTATTTGTTTTCGTTTTCGTTTGTGTTAATTGAAGTTGATTTTCCTGAAGCTAATTTATCGTCTGCAAATTTTCATAGAAACGCAGAAAACCTACAGCACAATACATGCCCTTCGGCTCATGATGCTGTGCTGAACATGTATACTTCCTTCAGAAATTACTTAGGTTTACCTATAGCCCCCCATTTTTCTACTTTCCATGTACCTATCTCGGAGTCGCTTAAAAGACCTTATCGTATCCGCCTCCACCACCGTTGCCGGCAGCCCATTCCATGTACTCACCACTCTCTGCGTAAAAGACTTAACCCTGACATCTCCTCTGTACCTACTTTCAAGCACCTTGAAACTGTACCCTCTCGTGCTAGCCATTTCATCTCTGGGGAAAATTCTCCGACTATCCACACGATCATTTTGTTCCTCAGGACATCGAGAACCCAGACTTGTTGGCGGGTCGGATGAGTGCTCTGGCAGACTTGAGATACAGTATGGAGAGATCTGGGGCACTGTGTGTGCTCTGAATTGGGATCTGTTGGACGCCCGTGTGGTGTGTAGAAATCTGAAATGCGGGAACGTAATATCAATATTCGGAGGGGCATATTTCGGAGAGGGCAGTGGTCCAGTGTGGCAGGAGTCCTACGGGTGTCAAGGCAATGAGTCATATCTGGGATTGCGCTACAGCAAAAGTAAATCAACACAGCTGCAACCATCGAAATGACGTCAGTATCCTTTGTTCTGGTAGGTACTTCATTCGTCCAATCATCGCAAGGAAAGTAGGGCAGCAATAATACTGACGTAGTGTTATCCTCTTTACTGCGCCCGCAATGAGACCCTCTCACGTTCTGCAGAACATCCTTTCATTCCTAATTCAGATTGCCTTTGTCCAATGACTTTTATTCGCTACCTAATCGCAAAACTTCTTTCAAGACTTCCAAACTATTGATTTCCCATTCTGTTTTCCCCTCTGCTTTCATACAATCGATGAGGTTGTTTGAATAAACAGCTTTTCGCTCAGTTCTCCCACTTCTTCTGAACACAACCATGGTCGAAATGCGTAGAGACCTGCTTGTCTCTTTATTACACGAGTATAAAACTTTACCCTCCTGACTGTCTAATTTTTAAAAAGACTCGGTTATTATGCATATGTAAAACAAAAAGCTCTTGCTAAAGGGACCATGAAGGGCCGTCTAAGTTGGCTTTCCTTTCCGTGATAAACATGCAACTTTCATACAGTGGTACATGATGCATTCATTTCAAAGGAAATATTACATACTACTCTGAGAGTAATTTTTGCGGGCATTCACAGAATATATAAAATAATGGATTCAATAGGTTTCAACAGGTACATTTAATAGCAGGGAAATGCATACAAAATACATCCGGAAATTCTTTTTCTTCGCAAATATCCACGAAAACAGAGGAGTACTCCAAGGACTGGATAAGAGTTAACCGTTAGAACACCAAAGTCACCCCAGCTTCCCCCACCCCACCCCACACACAAGTAGCAGCAAGGCAACGGTCCTCCTTTCCCCACCAGCAAAAGGAAAGCACCAGCGCCCCCCACCGAGCACTGAAGCGCGTAGCAAAACATCAATGAAGACACAGACTTCCCAGAACCCCAATGACTATTCGTTCACCCGGTAATTCGACATGCCACAGTCTATCTCCCTCCCTAATAAGGGGAAAAAAGATGTGTCCCTGTATCACAGAGTTTCAAAGATTCAAAGAAAGGGCTCTAAAGTTCATTTTATTGTCAAAGTATGCATGGGTAGTACAACTCTGATATTTGCGTCCTCCAGATAGCTGTTACACACAGAAAGACAAGCCACATCAAATCTCTCCCCCACCTCCTGCACAATAGAATCATTGAAAAGCTACGGACAGCAACCAATGTGCATTAGAAGACAAGCTCCAATTACAGATAGATCGAATAATAATAAATATTTCAGTAATAAACAGCAACGAAAACATGTGTTTGGTGTGGGTCGATACGTTTTGGTAGAGTTCAGTGTGAAGATACCCATGCTAGCTCAGCAGCCGAATGGTTCAAGTGTTGGTTTGTTCATGGACCCAGTGAAGTGACAAGAGAGCATGGCCAAGGATGGTGGAGGGCTTCGAGTAGAACCATTTTCTTAGTTAGATCATTGTTATTGCTATTTGATAGCTTCATCGAAACGTGCAATCTCCAATTATTTGTTATGCTATCCTCTCTGTGCAAAAGGTCAAAAGGGACCACGTTTGGTTGGCGGTCCTGTCCCTTGCTCTGGCCGAGTGGAGATATTACGTGGAGAAATATGGAGAACGGTCTGCGATACCTATTGGGATTTACAAGATGCAGCTGTCGTCTGCAATCACCTGAATTGCGGAGGGGCAATATCAGCGCCCGGTGGGGCATACTTCGTCGAGGGAAACGGTTCCATATGGAAAGATCACATTGAATGCCGCGGCAACGAGATGCATCTGAGCCACTGTCGCTCTACATCATGGGGTCATTATCCATACACACACAAAAACGATGCTGGTGTTATCTGTTCAGGTAGGTGGCTTACTCCTCCGGGTTAGGCATCCTAAAACTCGCTATTATTCACTTACAGAGGATAATAAGTCAGAATGTGGCTTATGGGGCCATCGATCAATTGGGGTACGTTGAGAAATAGCGGAATCCGTTGAAATCTACAAATGTCTGCGATCTTAACCGAATGTAAAACGGAGCATGCTGGAGAGAATCAGCACGCCAGATAGATTCTCCGAGAAGAGAATGTCAAAAACACTTTGCTTTACGAACGTACTTTATTAGTGCTTCCATCAGCGTTGTGCGTGTCTGACGCAAACAGGGCTGTTGATCTGAAACTCTTGAATTCAGTTTTAGATCTAGAGGCCTGTAACCTGTTAAGAGGGAAGTGCAGCTTTATTCTGAGCTGCTAATCTAGAGTAATGAAAGACTAGAGTAATCTAGAGTAATCACATTCGCTTCTGATAACTGCTTACTAATTTCGTTGAGGGTATTGATTCCTCCTTATCATATTGATCAGCCCAGTATTACCAATCCCAGTTGTACTTCACTCCTAGCCTTTCAATGTAAAATTCATTGCTTGAATATTGATTGTGACATGGCACACACACACACACACACACACACACACACACACACACACACACACACACACACACACACACACACACACACGCACACACACACACACACACACACACACACACACACACCAACAACCACAACAACAACAACAACTAATTAAAGATCGGTCAGCACCAGCTCTGATGCAATTTTTGAACCAGCTTATGTTTTCCCTGGAATATCATGGTCAGTTGCTTCATAATGTCACCTATTTGTTTCATGGTTACAAGATTCGGAGTGAAATTGATTTCACAATTACTCTGTTACAGCGGCACGATGGCAGTTACGCCTGGTTAATGGAGAGAGTGTTTGCGATGGCCGAGTGGAGGTGTATCATGACGGTGTTTGGGGCCGGGTAACAGACCGTCTGTGGGATATGAATGATGCAGATGTCGTCTGCAGACAGCTGAACTGTGGCTCCGCGGTAAACGTATACAACCATTCGAAATATGGTATGGGGAAAGGGCCGGTGTTAATGAGCAATGTCGTTTGCAATGGGAGTGTGCCTTACCTCTGGAACTGCACCTTCACACAACCGAACCACTCATCTGCCGGCGAAGACGTGGGCCTGGTTTGTTCGCGTAAGAACTTCCTCTTTAATTTTGTTATCAATCTGCATATGGTCAATGTCAGTTAAATTACGAATGTGTCACGATGCATTCCTTGTGCATTGATGGAGAATGTCGAACACACGTAGATATATTCTACATCTTTTATTGCGCTTTTTTTCCCAAAGGATTTTGTCAATGAGGCGAGAGGATCATTAATTACAGTATACAATGACTAGCGAAGTGAAAATCTGAACAAAGATAGAAAATAGAACACAACTCAACAACTTTCAAGGGAAACATAATCAGTATTCTGAACTCCCCCCCGCCCCCCCCCCCACACACTTCTGTAGTGACATTAGATAACGTGACAAATAAAATTCATTTGTAGAAAAGATGTGGAAAGGAAAGGAAGGAAAGGCAAAAAAGACTTCTTGACAACTGTGAGGTTAAATTCTCTCACGTGACATCAGTTTGTGTGTGTGTGTGTGTGTGTGTGGATATGTGATCCAGCATTTAACGTCCATAATTGACATAATGTAGGTGTTGTTAAACAGCTTTCGTGGCCACTGCAGCCGTTGAGATGGAGTATACTCAAAATGCTCTCAGGGAATGATTTTTCCCAAACGACGTTAGAGGAGAAACGATAGGCATTTGAGAGTCATTCGATGACTCTCTCGCGTGTTGCTTCGTCGTTAGGTTTGCAAGTGAAGTATACACCATGGAATACATTCAGGCCATTTCACTCGGCATAACTGTTTCCATGCCAACTTGAACAAATCTGTGTTCAGAATGATCTATCTGAAACACCAACTAATCAATAATCGGTGTACTTTGTCATTAGTAATCCCATTGATTGTTGATTGAAAATCGAGTCGTCTCTCTTGTACAGAGAAGGCTTGATCGATACTTACACGCCATAAATACTGATATCCTGTTATTTGCCCACTCTGCCGAATACAACCGAACACCATCCAATCATTGCAAGTTTTGAGGAAGTCTGTCAAGAAACTGATGAATATAAACTGGTCGTGGATACAGCTGCTAGATGATCTCGGGAGGTCGGTCAGCGTTTTGCGTGTGGCATGCTTTCAAAAGTGTTCGTCTTTCTGTGCCACAGATCATGTTTCCCTGAGACTGGTAAATGGGGAAAGTCGTTGTGCTGACAGGGTCGAAGTTTACTACAACGGCTGCTGGGGGACAGTGTGCGACGATTCCTGGGATTTGACAGATGCTCAGGTTGTTTGTAAAGAACTGAACTGTGGATATGCCTTAAATGCTACAGTTTCCAGCTGGTTTGGACAAGGCTCGGGTCCTATATGGGCCGACAATGTGAACTGCTCAACGAATAATTGGGCGCTGTGGCAATGCCTGACGTCACCATGGGGCGCGAGCGACTGCATTCATAAGGAAGATGCTGGAGTTATCTGTTCGGGTGAGAAGTGCGTCTAAACGCATCCGATTTTTTTTGTCTGCGTATTTTAAAAGTCCTGTTCTTTATAATAATTGTCAAATTTGAATTTGGTATTATGTTCATTTGGTGCAGGGAACTAACAGAATGTCCAGGTGATCGATTGATAGCTGATAAATTGCACTATAGTTTATGAGCAAATATTCCACTAACCACGCTGATTGGATGGATCTCTGCCCTGAATTAGTATCAGAAGGTCATGAGTTCATGTCTCACTACAATAACTTCAAGGCAGAAGTCTACACGAACATGGCAGTGCAGTGTCCAATCACGGACACGCGCGTCGTCTTCGAAAACAGAATACTATACCTTTTCCTCAGTCTTGAACTATGAATGTTATTAGACATTTTTGAAGTCGTAAATGGGTGGACGTTTATCTAACTATTACCGTCACTAGCAGAGATTCTCTAGTAACTTTCTTAATGTTGCTGGCAACTATTCTCGCTTAAATAACATGAAGTTCGACGTAGTCTGTCGGTTCGTAACTACACGACTTGCTAGTAGTAGTGAAAAACGTGGGTAAACGAAGAACCGCCCTTCCCAATTCTTTTGAACTGAAATAATTGACGATTTCCGGCTTCACAGTTAAACAACCATTGCCTGAATGGCAGAATATCATTTCACAATGAGAATACAATTCTCCGTTGCAGCATTTCATTATCTTAAACTCAACGTGTAACACAAAACCGGATAGCACAGGTCCTTCAGCCCACAAAGCTGTGCCGAACCAACTAAATTAGTAATGAAATGGCCAACTGAACTAATCCCTTCTCCCTACACAATGTCCACATCCTTACGTTTCCCTCACGTTCATGTGGCGCTCTAAACGTTTCATAGAAGTCCCTGTTAAAACTGCTTCTATCACCTCCACAGCTAACTCCTTCCACCAACCACACCCTCTGAAAAGATACCTGCCACTCGGATTGCCTTTGAGCTTTGTCTCTCTCATGTTAAATGCTTTCCCACCGGTACAAGACATTGCAACGCTGGGGAAAATACTGTCTGTCTACTCTATGCATGTTTCTTATCAGCTTATACACCTCTAGCTTAAAATCTTATTAATCACGGTCTCCACCGTACTGGAGAAAACAAAGTAAGTTTGCCCAATCTGTCGTTGCGGCAAATGCCCGCAAAACCAGGTGTAATCCTGGTGAACTCCTTCCGTATTCTCGCCAAATCCTCAGTAGAATGGTGACCAGAAAGGCATGCAATCCTCCTGGAGTTTTATAAACGGCAACTCAACGTCCTGACTTTTCAGTTCAGTTCCTTGACTGATAAATGCCAGCATGGTATTTATCGACCTGTTTAACCATTCCATGGAGCAATGAATTCGGGCTCTAAAACATCTCTTCCCCATTTCTGTTCTGCAGTCGATAAGGTTGGGGAATGGAAGGAATCGTTGTCAGGGCAGAGTTGAAGTTTTGTTCAACGGGACGTGGGGCACCGTTTGCTCTGATTCCTTTGACATGGCGAATGCAGACGTCCTTTGCGCTCAGCTCAGCTGCGGCTCGGCAACAAGGGTAGAGAAGAAAGCAGCATTTGGCAAAGGAACTGGGCGCATCTGGCTTGATGACGTGAAGGGTCGCCCGGACGACTCGCTGTTATGGCAATGTCGATCTTCACCCTGGGGCCAACACAACTGTCACCACGAGGAAGACGTCGGGGTCATTTGCTCAGGTATAAGTCTGCAAACGGAACCATTTCCATTTGGAATATTTCACTGAACTAATTTTGTAATTTGTGGAACTTCAATTACAGAATCGAAATCGGCAAGAAAACGAGAAGAGGAGAATCGGAACGAAAAAATGATTCATTCTGTTCCAGAAGATTTTGGTAACTACTTACAAATTAGGCATCGATAGGATGTAATTGCATTGGTAGATATTAACACGTCTCTCTGCTTGTTGCTGCACGTTGATTTTTCTCAGAAGAAGGATTTGTTTTATTCTTCATCACGGTGTACTGTTTATACAGATGCCCGTGTATGACCATAACACCATAAGAAACAGGAACAGAATTAGGCCATTCAGCCCGTCGAGTCTGTTCCTCCATTCAATTATGTCTGATTTATTATTCTTCTCAACCCAGTTATCCTGCCTTCTCTCTGTAACTTTTGACGCGCAAGGAACTGCTAAATTCCGCTTTCAATGTGTCCAATGACTAGGACTCCATAGTTAACAGTGACAACGAAATCCACACGTTCACCACACTCTGCATAAAGAAATTCCTCCTCATCTCTGTTCTAAAGGAACGTCCTTCCATGCTGAGATTTTACGGCCTGGTCCCAATCTAGGAAACACCCTCTCGACATCTATTCTAACTAGGCTTTTCAATATTCGATAGGACAGTCCCCCCGTCTTCATTTCTCTAAACTCCAGCAAGGTCACTGAGACCAATGCCCCAATCAGGTGTTTGGAGTGAAGCCAGATTCCGATTTTTGTTGTTGCTTCCTCTGTAAATAACAACTGGCATGAATGCAGTTATCGTCTGCTGAAGATCTTGTGGATTTGCTTTGTGGTCTAATGTTAACCCATTGTTAGAGGCCCTGGAAGTATGACACAATGGCTTACCACTCAGAAGAGAGACATGAGTAGCCAGGAATATATTCAATGCAAGTTAATGTCCTCAAACGTGTATGTGTGCATCGTTTGTTTCAGACTTGCGGCTCGTGGCGGGGTTCAATAATTGTTCGGGAAGAGTCGAAGTTTCCTTCAGTGGGACGTGGGGAACTGTGTGCGACGATTCCTGGGACTATTACGACGCTGCTGTCGTCTGTAGACAATTAAATTGCGGAGATCCAGTCTTGGCTTTCGGTGGGATCCTGTTCCCCCAAGGAAGCGGCACGATTTGGATGGACGAGGTTAAATGCAAAGGGAATGAAGTCTACCTGTAGGATTGCAAATCTTCGGCAAGGGGCCGGTATGACTGTGGGCATAAAGAAGACGTCGGCGTGATATGTTCTGGTCTGTGATGCTCACTTCCACATTGTATATTTAGACTGTTGTGGTTAAGCGAGTCCCGATTAAAATGCGGGATTAAAATTCGTATTTTAAAATAGTATCTTAACTTTGAGACAGAAACGGTTGGTCGGAGGGTTTATCTTCTCTTACCTTTGACGATGTTGATTTGGTGCAAGGTCTATCTCTGAGACCGAAGCAGAAAACCCAATTTGTCATTAGAGTCTGTCTATACTTCTCGCAGCCTTGGTAATGTGACAGGAATAAACCAATATACCAATATTATCCCTTTTTGCTTCCAGGTCATCCGATGCACTTCGAACTGTTTAACTATTTCCGGGCGTTCATTTATGTTCTACCTTCCGTTATTGCTTGTATTTTGTTACTGTTGTCAATTCACCTGCTCAGAATGACGATGAGAAACTTACAGAAAGGTTGGTAAATGTATGAGTGAAATCCTCGTTGTGTAATTGATGTTAGTATTTAATCTAGAAGCCTGCTAATTGATACAGACATGGAGTCATGCAGCTTCTAAATACGCTCTTTCACCCAATAGTTTATGACGACAGTCAATAACATATTTTGTCAATATAGTCGTAATTTATTGCTCACACATTCCTTCAATTTACCCCTCATCCCAGTTCTATCCCTCAGCTACGCACCAGCAGAAATTCACAATGGAACCTTTTTGGGATTTTGGAGGAAACACATGCAGCTTCAGTCTGGTTGCATCGTTTCAATGCACAGGAAGTAGACGAGAATTTAGAGAAATTTGGCGTAGAGTCAGTGGACAAAGTTTGAACAGGTCGGACACGTAAACCACATAGGCAGAGACATTGGAATTCAGTGGAATATCCAGTATCATCTGGGCATCAGACGAGGTGGGCCTACGCCTACGGGTATTTTCATATGGACAGAAGTACAGGAGAATTGGTCCTAAGGTGCTCACAAAGCCAGATATTAGCGCCTACATCAATAGAATTAACCTAAATCCTGCTGATCGTTTCTTCCCGAAACGTCGACTGTTTATTCTTTTCCATAGATTGCTGCCTGACCTGTTGAGTTCATCCGGCATTTTGAGTGTGTTGTTCGTCAATGGGCGTAAGGACGGAGTATCCCACTCAGGATTTCAACAAAAGGTCTTCCAGAGTCTTCTTGAGTCATGCAGTGTAGCAACAGACCTTTCAGACCTATCGACAGGAACACAGGGACCGCAGCTCTCCGCACTCTCCCATTCCATGTACTTATCCAGACCTCTCTTAATTATTGAAATCGGACTGGCATTTACCAGCTCGTCCCATGCCCTCTCCACACTGACGGTAGAATCATGTAATAATCGTAGTTCCACCAGATCATTTTGAAGGAGTTTATGCTACCTTGGAAAAGCTATTAACCCATTACACACAGGTCTATTAGGGGATCGTAGGGGCAGAGAATTCTGCTTGGGAGCATAGATCATATAATGCGTGGAAATGGTAATTAAGATCAGTGCAATTAGCTGATAATTAACTGCAAGAACAATATCTACTTATTACTAAACGTAAGGGGAAAGAGGGAATATAGTGAAGGAAATGGCTTTTCACTTTTCGCAAATCTTGTTATTGCAGTGGAGAGGAAATGTCGGCCATATGCGAGCGGATGTCCAAATGCTTTTTATGAGGAGATAGAGATTCAGGAGATAGGAGCGAAAGTTGGTAATTATAGTTAAATTTGATGCAGGAGTTTTCTTTCAACTTCCATATGTTGATTGCATTAACACAATTAATGTTTCCTTTTCAACAGACACACAATCCAGTACTTCAGCAAACAAAGTGGAATATTACATTGATAGCGTTTTATGCGAACACAAAGATCAAAATAAGGAAGGTAAGCTTGATTAAAATCACAAGGTAATCCCAAGTAACAGGGGCAAGTTAAAATTGGCATTTTCCTGCGACACAGGCACACACGCTTTACACACATTTGTCAATTACAAGGTTAAATCCGTACACGGGCTGCATAAACGGAATGCAAGAAATCGGAAATGTAAACGGAAACCATTGGTAACGCTCCTTCCGTCACTCTGGTTCTACAGGTGTAGAAACAGATATTATTTCAGGTCGAAGACCTCCATCCATTGCCTTTCAATTATTAAACCATTTCCATTTGTATCGTATGACTATTCAAATGGACACAATGTACAGATAAATATTGCACACGATGCTTTTATTTCCTGCTGAGCCCCAACACATTTCTGCACGATGGACCTGTGCCTCGACCTGTTTGCCTCCAATAGTACTTAGGAAAAATAAAGATATCAAGCACAATTCAGGCAAACTGGCTGGCACGAAGTCTACCACTGCAAACAGGAATTTATCGCATCACAGCGCCAGAGTGTGTGGGCTACAGAACTCCGAGTTACTGACGAACTTTACTCTCACAGCAGCAATGTTTCAAAGTAAAGACTCACTAATGACATACCGAAATAAATTTTAAATGTGCAACACGCGATCATCTTATCAGTAACGTCTGAACGCCACGCTCCTGGATTTATAAGAACGTTGACTTACAAGATGAGTATGTAAACTGGAAATGTCTTCCTCAATTCGTCATTGATATAGATATTATCAACATTTTTAATGTGGCATTTCAGTTAATTGCACTGGAATTAGAATTCAAACTAGTGATGCACTGAACAGATAGAGTGAATATGTAGAAAGTGATACAGAGCTTGACAAAATAAGACGATTCATCAAAAAATACACAAGGGATGATTGATAAGTTCGTGGCCTAAGGTAGAAGGAGTGGTACCAGAGGACTGGAGGGAGGCGAATGTTCTCTCCTTGTTCAAAAAAGGCAGTAGGGATAGTCCAGTTAATTATAAACGTCTGTGGTGGGAAAGCTGTTGGAAAAGATTGTTAGAGATAGAATCTCTACAGAATCATCTCTACAGAAGCATTTACAGAATCAATGTCTGATCAGGGACAGTCAGCATGCCTTTGTGAAGGGCAGATCGTGTCTATCAAGCCTGATAGAGTTCTTTGAGGAGATGGCCAGGCATATAGATGAGGTTACTGCAGTGGATGTGATCTACATGGATTTTAGTAAGGCATTTGACAAGGTACCACAGGATAGGCTTATTCAGAAAGTCAGAAGGCATGGGATCCAGGGAAGTTTGGACAGGTGGATTCAGAATTGGCTTGCCTGTAGAAAGTAGGGTGGTGAAGGGAGTACATTCGGATTGGAGAGTTGTGACTCGTGGTGTCCGAAAGGATCGGTTTTGGGACCTCTAGTTTTCGTGATTTTTAGTACCGACCTGGATGTGTGGGTAGAAAGGTGGGTTGGCAAGTTTGCAGACGACATAAATGTTGGTGTTGTGGATAGTGTAGAGGATTGTCGAAGATTGCAGACAGACATTGAAAGGATGCAGAAGTGAGCTGAGAAGTGGCAGATGGAGTTTAACCCAAAGAAGTGTGAGGTGGTGCACTTTGGAAGGACAAACTCCAAGGCAGAGTACAAAGTAAATGGCAGGATGCTTGGGAGTGTGAAGGAGCAGAGAGATCTGGGGGTACATGTCCACAGATCCCTGAAAGTTGCCTCACAGGTAGGCATGGTAGTTAAGAAAGCTTATGGAGTGTTAACTTGCATAAATCAAGGGATAGAGTTTAAGAGTCGTGCGGTAATGATGCCGCTCTATAAAACTCTGGTTACGCCACACTTGGAGTACTGTGTCCAGTTCTGGTCCCCCACTATAGGAAGGACGTGGAAGCAGTGGAAAGGGTACAGAGGAGATTTGCTAGGATGCTGCCTGGTTTAGAGAGTATGCATTATGATCAGAGATTGGGGGAGCTAGGGCTTTACCCTCTGGAGAGAAGGAGAGAGGAGACATGATAGAGGTATACTAGATATTGAGAGGAATAGATAGAGTGGACAGCCAGTGCCTCTTCCCCAGGAAGAGGACTGCTCAATACAATAGGACATGGCTTTAAGGTAAGGGGAGGGAAGTTCAAGGGGGATATTAGAGGAAGGTTTTTTACTCAGAGAGTGATTGGTACGTGGAAATCACTGCCTGAGTCAGTGGTGGAGGCAGATACAATAGTGAAATTTAAGAGACTACTAGGCAGGTATATGGAGGAATTTAAGGTGGATGGTTATATGGGTGGGCAGTATTAAGGGTCGACACAATATTGTGGGCCGAATGGCCTGTTCTGTGCTGTATAGTTCTTTGTTCTTTGAGTCAAGCTTAAAAAACCTAGCACATTTATTGTTACAACATAGTTGCCTCCTACATTTACACACTTAGTTCAGCGGCCGTGGAACATCCGGAACTTGGACTCCAGATCACTCAAGGAGTTGACCGGCATGTGCATGTAAGGAGAGGTTTATAGGCCATCTTCTTTTACCTTAGGCCACGAACTGATCAGTCACCCATGCTGTAAACATTTTCTGGAGGTCCAAGATCCGTATTTTCCACGACCGCTGGGGTGAGTGTGTAAATTTAGGAGGGGACTATGTTGAAATATGAATGTGCTAGGTTTTCTAAAATTGACTCCTTCTACCTTAGGTCACGAACTTATCAATCACCCCTCGTAAAATTTTTAAAAAAATGCGTGACAGAACCTTTAGAGAGCTAACTGAGCTAACTCTTCAGGTCGGACAACATTTGATTTTCGCTTTAGACCATAAGAAAACAGAGAATCAGACATAGGCGCTATATCAGTTCATTCGAACCACCGAGTCTGCTCCGACATTCTATCCCGGCTGACTTAATCTCAGGGCCATTCCAATGCAATCTCCCTGTAACGTTTGACGCTTTCGACTCATCAAGTGGCTGTCAATCATCGTTTTTAAAGAAATACCTGATGACTTGGCCTTCTCAGCCATCTGGCTTCCACAGATTCGCCTCCCCGGGCTAAATAAATACCTCGTCATTTCTGTTCTAAAGGGAATTCCTTGTGCTGTATTCTGAGCCTGTGCTCAGTGGCTCCCGGACGTTCCCACTAAAGGAAACACCCTTAGCACATCTGTCTACAGACCTTAAAATATTCGGCAGATTTCACTGCGATTCCCCATTATTCTTCTAAATTCCAGCGCTTACAGGCGCAGAACCAGTTCCAATTCCAACAGACCCTTACTTAGATCGGTGGCTGAAAACTGCTCGCAATGCTACGAGCAGTGCGACAAATGCCTGTTCATTGTAGAATTTCTCCAGAAAATTAACAGACAAGTCGATGAAGGCAAGGCATTGGAAGGTGTGTACATTTGACAAGGTTCCGCCTGCGAGTTGGTCGATAAGGATCAGTCGCTTGGCATTCAAGATGAGGGAGCAAATTGGATTAGACATCGGTGTTGTGGGAGAAGTGGTAGTAGATGGCTGCCTCTCTGACTGAAGGCCTGTGACGAGTCGAGTGCTGCAGGGATCGGTACTGGGCCCTTAGTTCTCTGTAACCTATATCAGCGATCTGCGTGATTATGTGTTTAACTGGATCCACAAATTTGGGTCGACACCAGGATTGTGGATGCAGTGGACAGCCAGAAAGCCTATCATATCTTGTAGTGGATTCCGAATCAATTGGAGCACCAGAGGGAGATGGAGAACAGGCAATAATGGGCAGAAAGAGAGGTAAAAAAGGAGGGGGGGGGAATCTAAATATATCAGGGATGGGGTAACAAGGGGAGGAGGGGCGTTAACGGAAGTTAGAGAAGTCAATATTCATGCCATCAGGTTGTAGGCTACCCAGCCGGTATATATGGTGTTACTCCTCCAGCCTGAGTGTGGCTTCATCTTGACAGTAGAGGAGGCCATGGATAGACATATCAGAATGGGAATGGGATGTGGAATCAAAATGTGTGGCCATTGGGAGATCCTGCTTTCTCTGGCGGACAGAGCTTAGGTGTTCAGCGAAACGGTCTCCCAGTCTGCTTCGGGTCTCACCAATATATGAAAGATCCGGGAGCACCGGACGCAGTATACCACACCAGCCAACTCACAAGTGAAGTGTCGCCTCACCTGGAAGGACTGTCTGGGGCCCCGAATGGTGGTGAGGGAGGAAGTGTAAGAGCAGGCATGGTGCTTGTTCCGCTTACAAGGATAAGTGCCAGGAGGGAGATGGGAAGGGATGGGGTTACAAATGGACAAGCGAGTCGCGTAGGGAGCGATCCCTGCGGAAAGCGGAAAGGATGGGGGAGGGGAAGGGAAAGATGTGCTTGGTAGCGGGATCCCGTTGGAGCTGGCGGAAGTTACGGGGAATTTCTTTCTCCCTAGGCCTCCCGTCCCATGATCCTTTCCCTTCTCCAGCTCTGCATCCATTTTGCCAATCACCTTTCCGGCTCTCAGCTTCACCCCACCCCCTCCGGTCTTCTCCTATCATTTCTCATTTTCCCCTCGCCCAGCTACTTTCAAATCTGTTATTATCTTTCCTTTCAGTTAGTCCTGACGAAGGGTCTCCGCCTTAAACGTCGACAGTGCTTCTCCTTATAGACGCTGCCTGACCTGCTGTGTTTCACCAGCATTTTGTGTGTGTTGCTTGAATTTCCAGCATCCGCAGATTTCCTCGTGCGTACAAGATCGAAGTTCGGAATGCAGAATGCTGTACTGCAGTCGCCTACAAACTGCCGTGCAGGAAGATTATAAGATGCAATGTCATACTGAGCAAGGTAGAAAGGTCCTCCTCACCTTACAGAGGTTCAATGGTCAGAGCTCTATTGCAGCCTGATGTTCATATTATCCTGGTTGTGTATATACAGACCTGTGGAAGACAGGTGAAGAGAAAACCGGCTGTGCACTTCTTTGATTATGTTGGCTGTTTTACCGCGGTAGCGAGAATTATAGAGGGGAGTCCATGGACGGGAGGATTTTTTTCCCTCGCTCTGATGGCCCCCTGCTGTTCCTTGCGTATATGTCAGCGCATTTGCGGAACAATCTGTGATCCGCCCATTAGTGCGTCGATAAAAAAATGGTGATATCAAAGTGGACGAACCAAATTCCCATAGCCTTTTGAGGAAGACGAGGCGCTGGCAGCTTTCCTGGCGGTGGTGCCTGCGCGGTTAATCCCAATACAGACTTCTGATGATGCTCTGTTGAAGAAATTTGAAGCTATTTGCCCTCTCGTCCTCAACATCACAGCTGATTTATAGAGGAGCACGTGCACATCCCCTCTTCCTAACATCGTAACCAGATCTTTTGGTTCCTGGTTGCAGAAAAGAAATAGGGCTGGAGTCCCATAGTAGTGAACCCAGATAGTGTATATTAAGAGCGTCAAAAATAAAACTTTTATCGAATGTAGCGAAAAGAAGCCTGCGAATATTGGCAAATTTATCTACCAAAAGACGGATTGACCAGGGCATACCATCTTTAGTTGCCTACAACATTAACTTAAGACTACACATGAATTAGAATATAATGCACCCCACAACGCAGGTGTACATCATATTACAAAATAAACAGCAGTATGTACTTTAACAACAGTATACAAACAACATTTACATGTTTACACATCCTATTTACAAAATTCCACCGTTTATGGCGGGAATACAACTCGGAGAAGACCCTTCCGGTCCTTCGACCCACGCCGCCAAACAACTCCCGATTTAGTACTATCCCAAAAATGGGACAATTCACAGTCACCAATTAACTTACCAATTGGTACGTTTTTTGACAGTGGCAGGAAACACGAGCATTCGTACGAAACCCATGCGGTTATGGAGAGATCATACTAACTCTTTACAGGCAGCGGTTGGGTTTAAACCCGGGTCACTAACCACTTCGTTACCTGTTCTCGTCCTGCTTCAGTGTTCCCGCTTCTACAGGTGTTCCTTTAGAAAAATATTGACAAACTGCATCGAGGAGGTGTCCGTTGAATATATACGCGAAGACAAGTGGTTTACTGATAGAAGGTTACACTGTTGTTCAGTTAGCAGAATTAATGATAGTGCATTTATTATTTTTACATTTCATTGTCCTTCGTGTTCTAACTTTACGTGTCTCACCTTTCAGGTAGCAATTGTGGCTGTGAGGATGATTGCTGAGAACAATATGATGATATTGTCAGAAAATCAACTTGCATGGAGTTGTGAGTGGTACTATGATTGGATTGATCCCCAGCATCGGTTGTCATTCATTGATTTTGTCCAGAGATAAATACAGTAAATAGAAATAAGCAATGATGCCTTCCATGGCAGAATTGGTCAACGGAGTTGTTCGTGCCTCTCGTAGTTATGCACAGCAGATTGCATGTTTGCATCAGTTAACTATATGTATTTAGCTCATTGGCCCGATCAAGCGATAAATAAAGGACAGCATTCTCAATATTAGTCTTGTCAATCTATTGGCTAGACATAAACCAGTGCTTCACACGGTATCTATTTCTTGAGAAGTAAGCGTCATGCTACCCCAGCCAAGGATTTGAGAACTTAATGGATCTGTACAATTCTTCGTATTTTACTGTTGGTTCTTGTAAATAAAACGTTACACCACCCTACATTACACTCTACATTTCAGTAGCATAAAGTATAATTCGAGGCGACTTTAATCAAACACTGCGATTCTTCAATTCTGCTTATATTCGGATGCCTTCTCGCCTATGATATTCACATTATCAACTTTAGGTGAACGAGCCCTGTTATTTTCTATCAATGCCACCCATATTTTTCACATATTACCTTAGATTACAAAATAATCAAGATGATGTTTGTGAGATTGAAGGAAATCGTAACATGCACGATATATTTTTCTTTTTTTGAAAGTGGCGGCTACAGCGTTGGTCATTGTTTATAAATTTTTTTCTCATGTCAGTTAATTACGGAGTTGTTTTCCAGAATGCGGGCTGCCAGTTTTCTGAAATCTCGCTGAAATAGAACAGATAATTACCAACCTAATTCTCTGTCGCCATGAGCAGAGACGTTGCTGCAGGTGATATGGACATACTTGGAACTGAGAATCAACAGAACTCAGCGGCGACCCGACGAAATCGTTCACGGTCTTCCCCACTCAGAAGCCCTGGATGAATCATGAAATCCGAAATTTGCGGCTTGCCCGGTCACAGCCATTCAGCTGTGGAAATCAAGAGCTGGTCTAGATCCTGTAAACATGGGATATGCGAAGTAATTGTTCAAGAATGCTACAACAGCTGCAGGTATGGTCTCCAGAAAGCCATCTCGCGGGCGAAGTGGAGCTCCCGGAGCAAACTGGAATCAACGAGGGATGCTCGACAGCTGTGGCAGGGCTTGAATGCTATAACCTCCTATTGAGTTAAATCAAGCAGCATGAGGGTCAACAATATTTTGCTTGCAAGTTCGGTTAATGCCTTCTATGCTCGCCTTCACCGTTAGAACTTGGAGGAGCGATCGTTAACGCTCACATCCTTTGGTCTCAGTATCTGCAGATGACGTGCAGTTTGACTTTAAGTGAGTGAATGCAGGGAAGCATCCGTTTCGGACGAAGTACCTGGCCGAGTACTGAAGACCTGTGCTAACCAACTGGCCGGTGCTTTCCTGGATATCTTAAGCCTCTCGCTCCCGCAGTGTATGTTACCCCCTTGCTTCAAGCACGATTCCACCACACGGTGCCCAAGACGAGCGTGGTGACCCGCCTCCATGACGATCGCCCAGTCACACTTATATCCACAGTGAGGAACTGTTTGCAGAGGCTGATCATGAAACATATCAGCTCCTGTCTGAGTGGCGGCTTCTAACAAACTCCAGGTTTCTTAGCAGAACAACAGGCCCACAATAGATTGGCTGTTCACGCAGCCCTGGAACATCTGGAGAGTAAAGATGCTCTTTATCGACTACATCTCAGTATTTTATGACATCATCCTCTAAAATAATCAATACCCAATCAATAAGCTTCAAGAACTGGGCCTCAATAGCTCCTTGTGCAATTGGATCCTAGATTGGGTACACTTGCAGACCCCAGTCAGTTTGGATTTGCAAAAGAATCTCCTCCGTGATCTCCGTCAGCAGCTTAGCCCCCTGCTCTGCTCGCTTTACACCCATGACTGTGTGGCTACATTCAGCTTTCCTGATGACGCCAGTGTTGTGAGCCGTATCAAAGGCGGTGACGAATCAGCATAGAGGAGGGAAATTGAAAATTTGGCCGAGTGGTGTCGTTGAAACTACCTTCCACGCAGTCGGGGAGTCCAAGGTACTGATTTTAGAATTCAGGAGAGGAAACCCAGAGGTGCATGAGCCAGTCCTCCTCGGAAGATCAGAGGTGGAGAGGGACAGTAAGTTTAAATTTCTGGGTGCTACTATTTCAGAAGATCTGTCCTAGACACATTATATAACTGTAATTGCAAAGAAAGCCTGACAGCACCTTTACTTCCTTAGGAGTCTACGGGTATTTGGCTTGACACCAAAAACATTGACAAACTCCTACAGACGTGTACAGCAGCGTGTATTTACCGGCTTGCATCATGGCCAGGTATGGGAACACCAATGCCTTTGAAAGAGTATTCAGACAAAAAGTTGTGGATACAGCCCAGTACATCACGGGTAAAACACTCCCAATCATCGAGAACATCTACATGAAATGTTCTCGTAGGAAACTAGCATCCATCATGAAAGAACCTCACTACTCAGGCCATCGGGAAGAAGGTACAAGAGCCCCAGGATTCCTACCACCAGGTTCAACAACAGTTACTACCCCTGAAAGATCAGGCTGTTCAACTACACTCGTCTGTTGCGATGATCCCAGAACCTAAGGATAATTTAACTTGCCATTTCAAGTTCTCATTATTTATTAAAATTTATTTCAGATTAACTTTTGCAACGTTTGCTGTTTCTGCATCCCAGTGGATCTTTCATTGATCCTGTTATAGTTACTATTCTGTACGTTTGCCGAGTATGCCTGTAAGAAAAAGAATCTCAGGGTTGTATATGGTGACATATATGTACTCTGATAACAGGATTTACTTTGAACTTTGAAGCATAATTGACTAATATATTTTTGAATACATGTTTTGCAAACTAGTGTTCATGAGTAAATTCAAAAGGCTTATGCTGACATTCAACAAAGCCTCTTCATCTTGTTGTAGTAGAAGAGGCTTGGGAGTTCCCGAAATCGCGAAAGCCATGTCTACTGGTATCTAGCCATCCACACTTCGCTCCTGATAGGGTCAACCATGGCAGTGTGCTCAAATGGCAGGTTCTAGACAAAAATCGTACCTCAGCGGTCGAACTGGCTGAAGGTTATGACAACAACTTCATGCGCTGCCGAATGACACACCATGAGCTGGCAGATATATGTGTGGCTGAAAAATTGGAGTGGTGGCAGTGATATAGATTTCTGGGTAACCGGGGCAACTGGGAGATTTACAAGAGGAGCGGGCTGCACTTGAATCCGAGCGGGACCAATATTCTTCGGGCAGATTTACAGGGAGTGGTTTAAACTAATATAGCAGGATGATGGAAACCATTATGATAGAGCTGAGGATGATCCAACACGTTTACAAGTCGATGATGTGTGTATAATATGAATATAAGGAAAGACGTGGCAATGATTAGGTACAAATGCAGTCAGAGCAAAGAGTTAAATTGTATCATAGAGGCAAAATTCAAAAGTATGAAGAATGCAGCACTGAAGGTGTTGTATTGAAATGTGCGTAACACTTGGAATAAGGCGGACGGACTCGTGGCACAAATAGAGATTTGTTTGTCTGACATTATGGGCATCACTGAAGTGGCTGAAAGAAGGCCGTAGTTGCGAGCTTAGCATCAAAGGATATACTTTGTATCGAAAGGACAGGCAGCAAGGCATAGGTGGTGGCGTGGCTCTGTTGGTAAGAGCTAGACTAACATCATTAGAAAGAGGTGACATAGGGTCAGAGAATGTTGAAACCTTGTGGGTGGAGTTATGCAAGGGTCAAAGAAAACATTATGGGAATCACATATTGGCCTCCAAATAGTAGCCAAGATGAGGAATTGGGATTTCAAAGGGAGCTGGAATGGCATGCAATAAGGGTAATGACAAAAATGTAATGGTGGACTTCAATCTGCAGCAGGATTGGGGAAATCAAGTTGGTGTTGGATCACAAGAGAGGGAATTTGCTGAATTCGTACGAGATGGGGTTCTAGAGCAGCTTGTGCTTGAGTCTACTCGGGGGTAGGCTATCTTAGATTGGGTGTTGTGTAATAACCCAGATCTAATGGAGTCCGCAGGGGACTCCGAAACAACAGTGAGAATCAAAAGGATTCTGAAGTTGAGAACCGAAGAAAATCAATGATCCTGTTGTTCGCTCTTTCAGCCAATTTCATGTTATTGTGGATGCCTTATGTAATACATTCCGTGAACTGGAAAACTGTCAATGTTACCTTCAGGGACAAATATTTAAATACTCCGATATATATATTTCAGCATTGATGCTACAGTTTCTCAGTACCTGCATCAACACCTTCTTCTATGGACTGACACAGCGTAAGTTCAGAGTGGAATTGAAAAATGGAGTAAGATGTATCTTTCCGTTAAACGGGCTGCTCTGTCAATAAGATGAAATGGATCCTAAGTGTACATGTTGTGCGTACTGTTGCCCCAGAGAAACGACCTTTCTTTTAACTGTGTGTCTGTGTCTGGTGGAAAACAGTAAACTTGAGCTTGAACTCATTGCAACTTCGGTAATAAATATTCTTCAGCATGCCATTCACTCAGGAAAATCGACTGGTTTCCATTCGCGAGAAACTTGAGATAAAACGTTTAGAAATTGACATGAAATATGCTGAGTTCAGAAGTAATTTCCACACTGGCTACATAATTTTTGTATTCCAATACTTTAAAGAGAGGACTGCGCAATCTTCCTGATTCCAACGTTTTACTCATGATGATAAGGGAGATAAAGGACTTGAATGTGTCGCATTACTTATCACCTCTGCCCTCAGCCACTATATTTTAGAAATCAAAGATAGGAGAATTCTGAGTTCTGTTCCGGCCGTTCCCGTTTATATTCTGCACGGTGCAAGTGGGTTTCCTCTAAGTACTCCGATTTCTTCCCACAGCCCAAAGGCGAAGCGTTTAGTAGATTAACTGGACGTTGTAAATTGTCATGGGATTAGTCTAGGTTTAAATTTGTGGGTTGCTGAGCAGCACAGCTCGGTGGGCCGGAATAGCCTGTTCCGTGCAGTATCTCTGAATAAATGAACAGACAAATAAACACCGACATTAATATATCACTCCGACCTGTTACACTGTTGGCTTCTCAATAGTATTTCGGAGATAAAGGAACATACGTTGAGACAGCTTCTGGAAAACTAAAAGCAGTGGGTTGGCGGTAAATTCCCCAATATGGACAGGGAAAGCTGTCGTTTAAAAATACTTCAATTAATCGCTCCCGTCCATTCAAGTGGGTAAGAATTTATAATTCAGAATTCAAAATTGTTCAAAGTCATTTCGTGTAAAGGAGAACGAAGTAATTGTTACTCCCGATTCTGTGCAGAAAAAGAAAACACAATAACATAAAGAATACAAAAATAAAAATACGATCAATATAAATGCTTAGGATAGCTTATGAATATAGTGTAAACGTCCATAAAGTCACATCAGCCACAGAGCTGTTTGTACATGAGCTGACTCTGAAAGTAAATGATAGCGTAATGATGCTGCATTTGGGGTTGGAAGGGTGGGTCAGTGGGTGGAGGTGTTAATCAGCTCTACTGTTGGATAGAAAATTCTTGAGTCCAGTTTTCACGAGGTGGATGCTAAGTAGCTCTCCAACCTGCTGGCAGACGGACAAAGGTCCATGATCATTCATGTTGGTTCTAGTAAGTGCAAGGTGAATCTAGTTTGGGAAAAGACCATGCACAAATCACTGGCCTTCCATTATTCATAAGTTTTATTCATAAGTTTTAATGCAGTTATGAACAAGGAAAAGTCTGAATCCTAAACATGCGGAGGAAAAATTACGACATGATTAGACAGATTTTAGGGCGCGTGAGGAGGAAGCGTGTAATTGCCAGCAGCTGTTGTTGAGCAAATCCACATCTGTTATCTGGGAGATGTTTAAATTCTGGAGGCTCGGAGCATGAAGAAGGATAAGAATGGAAGATATTAGACACTTGTTTAAAGTGCCGGTTATGTATTTAGTAAATAAAATAAAATAAAGTGAAGGGTTTAAGAAACTATAAACATTCCGAGCACTTGATGCATCTCATTATCACAGGAGTATGGTCAAGCAGAGGATAAGGTAGAGCAAAACGGGCTTTCTGATATTTTGGAAATGTTTGATTAAAGAACGGAATGCATGCTATATATCTTAAAAGTGAGAAGGTAGCTTCGGCTGGAGTAAGAAGATTCAGTGGTCAAGTTACACTTGGAGTCACAGAAAGATATGCGAAAGAGTCTAGGCTAGTATACTAGATCGGCATACAGCAGAAGAGCGACGAATATTATGCAATTAATCTGTCAAACAATGGTATGCTAAAGTATTTGAGGTCGGGAACGAGAAGCACCTCGTCATCTGAAGAGAATCATTGTAGATACATTTTTCGGACCTGATTTTATACGCCCCTAGTGGATGATGGATTTGATGGCTTTGTTGCAAATCTTCCGACTGTATGAAAATAGGTGAAGGCAGGTATTTTTGAGGAGAAAGCACAAAGAAATGTCAGATGGAATACAGTGTAGGGAGGCATATGGTCATGCATTCTATTAGGAGGATTGAAAGAGTTGACCATTTTCGAAATGGAGAGAAGATACAAAAAAAAAATCTGAGCTGCAAAGGGAATTGGGAGTCCTTGCGTAGGATACCCTGAGGTTCATTTGCAGGTTGAATATGCGGTGAGGAAGGTAAAAACAATGTTAGCATTCTTTTCAAGAAGACGAGAATATAGAAGCAAGGATGTAGTGTTGGGACTTTGCAATGAACTGGTGAAGCCGCACCTGGACTATTGTGAGCAGATTTGGGCTCCTCATCTCAGAAAGGACATACTGAAACTGAAGAGGGTTCAAAATATTTTCTAAACCTTCGTTGCTGAATAAAAAACTCTCTCGAAGGTTCTTCTCATCCAACCCACGTTGCGCCTTTTCCATTCGCTCTTTTACAGTGTTCCGATTTGGAAATATATATTTTTGTGTTACTTTGGAGAAACCTTTGATAATATTTCTCAATACCTGAGGCTATTTTTATCATCCTCAGTGCCTCAATCTGAACAGGTAACAGTTTCAACAGGTAACATTGTGTTAGTTCTTTTGTTTGTTTTTCCCAACGTTCATCACCTCCAAGTCTGACCTTGTCGAAAGGTTTTCTTTTTCCATCAAATTCTAAATATCGTTACTATAAGACCAGAAGCCTTAAATGACGTCTTTCGATTCTGGGGCAGTGTCTCCCTGGTCCTAGGCCCCTCAACTATAGGCAACGTCTTCTTCATATACACTGTACCTAGATCTTCCAATATTCGATAGGTTTACAAGAGATCACCGCTCGTTGCACGATATTCCAGTGATTCCAGGCTCAGATCCATATAGGTCCTCAGATGTACCTCCATTATCCGTATCATTCTCGTTACTTCCTCTGAGACCATTACATCTTTTCCCAAAACTGTTGACAATCCACCAAGTGCGGTTTGACTCAGGTCTCATCATGCCTCAGCACTGTAGCCGTGCTTTTATATTCTAGTCACCCACTATATACCAGTCATCTCGAAATGAATGCTGAAATTGCATTTGACTTCCTTCCCACTCGCTCAATCGACAAGGGAATACTGAAAGACCTCCAAGTCGCTTTGAAACTCTGACTTCTGAGTTTTCTCCCCATTTAGTAAATCGTCTATGTGCTAATACCTTACTGTCATGGTCCGGTCCGGAGCCCGCATTCCGGGTCTTGATCGGGTCCGCAGACTCCGGACACCGGGTCTTGCAGCCGTCCCTCCCGTCACCCTTAAGCCAATTAGGAACCCCTTTGCTTAAGGAGGCACACCTGTTGCCTATTCAGCTGGCAGGTGTTTATAAGGGGTCCTGGAACTGAGCCTAAACGGCGGGGGCGGGGGCGGGGGTGGGGGTGGGGGTGGGGGAGGGGGAGGGGGAGGGGGAGGGGGAGCGGGAGCGGGAGCGGGAGCGGGAGCGGGAGCGGGAGCGGGAGCAATTTGTTCAGCATTAAAGAGAATATATGTGGCTCTAATAAGATCTGGGTTGGATTATGGAAGTGTAGCATATGGATCAGCAGCTAGGTCTCTTATAAGGAAACTGGATGTGATTCAGGCTCAGGTTTCGAGAGTGTGCAGTCGGGCTTTTAAAACATCACCAATATCAGCCCTGCAGGTAGAAATGGGAATAATGCCTTTGGAATTAAGAAGGATGCAATTGATGCAAACTAATTTGCAGGGACACAATGATTCTCACCCTGCTAAAGGAGTATTGCAGGAGTCCTGGGAAAATGGGAGGTTTCAGAGAGAAAACTTTAGTCGGGTAGGGAATGATATTGCTAGATCATGTGGAGTGTTTAATCTAAGGATAAGTCCTTCAGTAGTTTATCCGGTTGTAGCTCCATGGAAGCTGGTATGGCCTGGCGTAGACTGGCATTTGTTAGAGGTAAAAAGGAAAGGAAAGTATAAAACTGATTTGGTAAGTGCGTTAACTGTTATGTGATGGAAAAGTATCGTGATTATACTCCGGTCAATACAGATGGTGCTAAGGAACCTGAGACAGGAGTGATAGGGTTTGGGGTGGCTATACCAGCAAAAGCAATTGCAATCAGCAGAACATCTAATAAGTTAGCGGTGTATACAGTGGAGATGATAGCAGTGTTGGTTGCGTTGCGTTGGGTGGAGAAAACTAAACTAGTCAAAGCGTTGATATGCTCAGATTCATCTTCAGAACTAGCAAGTTTAAGGTCTTCTCACTCAAACAGCCGGCAAGATGTACTTCATGAAGTCCTTCAGTCAATCACAAGAGTTGCAAATCAGGGAGGTCACGTTAAATTTCTATGGGTTCCAGCTCATGTAGGGGTGAAGGGCAATGAAAGGGTGGATGAGTTAACAAAGAGGGCAATAAAGAAAGAAAATATAGAAATGCACATTAGTATCAGTAAAGCAGAGGTTAAGTGTGTAATCTGGGAAAAAGTTAACCAAATGTGGCAAGAAAGATGGGACAGGGAGGGGAAAGGGAGGGATTTATATCAAATACAAAAAAAGTGTTGCAGGTACTAGGGTAGGAAGTAGATACAGAAGAGAGGAAATTGTGCGAACTAGGTTAAGGCTGGGGCACTGTGCACTAAACTAAACATTGAAATTGATAGGGAAACACCAGACAGGACTGTGTGAGGAATGTCAGGAAGAGGAGTCAGTAGAACATGTAGTTCTGAGTTGTAGGAAGTATGGGATACAGAGAGAGATGATGAGTATTAATCTAAGGGAATTGGGGGTGCAGGAATTCACATTAAAAGGGTTGCTGTGCATAGGTGAGAGAACACAGGTCAGGGTATTTTTAGCTTTCTTAAGGAGTACAGGGGTTTTTTTATAGGATATGATGGATAAACAGAAATAGGGTACTAGGATGGGGAGGATAAAGTGTAGGTTAGTGTATGTGTATGTGTGCGATTGGGTGAAGGGATTTAGAATGTGAGTCCATCGCATACTCCGGAGCAGAAGGTGGCGGTAATGCATCATTAAGCTGGGTGCCAACCGCTGTAAAACAAGACGGAGAGAGACAGAGAGCTTAGACGGTGGGGTGGTGGGGGGGGGGGGGGGTGTCGCGCGCGTCCTGCTCTGGACCTGTTACCCTGGTTGCCGGTTTGTCCCGCTGCTCCGTCCGGTTCGCCTAGTTTGCGCCGTTCGCCTGTCTGTCCCGTCCCGACCCTGGTCGCCCTGTTTGCGCTGGTCGCCCTGTTTCTGCGCTCTGACCCGTGCGTCATGTTTGTCCAGCCTGCGCTGTTCGCCCGGTCTCGTTCTGTTCCTCCCGGCTTGGAGTCCCCACCGCTCACCTACCAGTTCTGCCAGTCCGTTCCAATCGTCACCCTGGACCTAGTTCCCTTTTGTTCCCTAGCCTCTGTCGGTTAAGCAGGCCGGACTGCCGTTGCCCGGCGAGGGGTGTTCTGTCCCTTTCCTAACCCTCTCCTCTGAAGGGTTGCGCCCCGCACCTGCCCAGGGTTCCGTGCTCCTGCCTGGGAGGCGGCCACGCCCAGGAGTATGCGGGCCACCCAGGGGGGTCTCCTCCTAGCACCCCTTGTCTCTCAGATCCATCCGCTAGCCTAGCCAAGACCCTGCCTCGCCATGAACTTCGGGATCCCGCCTCGCCATGAACCTCATTCCTTATTTCTTATCTCAATACGGAGTGGGTGTCTACAGACCAGCGTTCTGCTCTGAATGCAGGATCGGCGATTGCCAGGAGACACCCAGACTCCCCGATAGCCACATCTGCACAAGGTGCATCGAGATGAAGCTCCTTAGAGACCACGTCACGGAATCGGAGCTGCAAATCGATGACCATCGGCTTGTTAAAGAAAGCGAGGCAGTGATAGACAGGAGCAACATGGAAGCAGTCACCCCAAGGCTATAGGAGACAGATGAATGCGTGACTGTCAAGAGAAGGAACGGGTAAGTCTGATCGTGGTGAGCACACCTGTGGCCGTCCCCCTCAACAATAAGTACTCAATTTTGAGTACTGCTGTGGGAATGGCCTACGTGGGCAGTATAACAGCGGCCGTTCCTCCGGCACTGCGTAGTGTCCTATGGATCAGAAGAGCAGTCAACTGAAGGGGATGGCAGCAGTTACAGGGGACTCAATAGTCGTTGGGACAGACCGCCGATGCGGTGGATGCAAATGGGAAACACGGATGGCAGCTTGTCAGACCGATGCTCCGGTGCAGGTGAAAGGGCCAGCTACTGAAACGCGATCCAAGCGAGGAAATCCGCGCTCGCAGTGTTGGAATTGCGTGTGTGGGAGGGAGAGGCAAAGAGAAGCGAGGAGGCTCAGCCTACTTGGAGCGTGACTTCCTTGCTTAACATTGACCACCCCATCTTGCAATGAGCCCATTTTTATTCTCTCGAGCTCTGCATCCGCGCCGCCCTCCCGTGTCCCGGTTCCCAATTCCCCACCTCTTCCTCTGACTCTCCTCCTCGTTCCCCACCTGTCTCCTCTCCCAATTTTTTAAATCTACAAAGCTATTTCCCTACCCATTCTCTCCCATGGCCCTCTCCTCTCTCTCCCCCTTCCCGTCTGCTTTCCTCTTGCCAAGTCAAGTCACTTTTATTGTCATTTCGACCATAACTGCTAGTGCAGTACATAGTAAAGATGAGACCATGGTGTTGCATGACACAGTACAGAAACTATACTGAACTACGTAAAAAATCACAGAGAAAGCTGCACGAGACTACAGACCTACACAGGACTGCGTAAAGTGCACAAAAACAGTGCAGGCATTACAATACATAATAAACAGGTCAATAGGGTAAGGTGTCAGTCCAGGCTCTGGGTATTGAGGAGTCTGACAGATTGGGGGAAGAAACTGTTACATGGTCTGGTCGTGAGAGCCCGAATGCTTCGGAGACTTTTCCCAGACGGCAGGAGGGAGAAGAGATTGTATGATTGGTGCATGGAGTACTTCATAATGCTGTTTCCTTTATGGATGCAGTGTGTAGTGTAAATGTCCGTGATGGCGGGAAGAGAGACCCCGATGATCTTCTCAGCTGACCTCACTATCCGCTGCAGTGTCCTGCGATCCGAGATGGTGCAATTTCCGAACCAGGCAGTGATGCAGCTGCTCAGGATGCTCTCAATACAACCCCTGTAGAATGTGATGAAGATGGGGGTGAGAGATGGACTTCACTCAGCCTTCGCAGAAAGTAGAGACGCTGCTGGGCTTTCTTTGCTATGGAGCTGGTGTTGAGGGACCAGGTGAGATTCTCCACCGGGGAGCCCCCGTGCTCAATGTGATGGTGTTGGAGATGCTGCTCCGGATCCGGACTTGACAGGGGTCTCCCAGTCAGGAAGTCTAGGATCCAGTTGCAGAGAGAGGTGTTCAGGCCCAGTAGGCTCAGATTTGCAAACAGTTTCTGAGGGATGATTGTGTTGAATGCTGAACTGAAGTCTATGAACAGCATCCGAACGTATGTGTCTTTTTTTTTGTCCAGGTGGGTTAGGGCCAGGTGGAGGGTGGTGGCAATGGCGTCATCTGTTGAGCGGTTGGGACGGTACGCAAACTTCAGGGGGTCCAGTGAAGGCGGCAGTAGGGTCTTGATATGCTTCATGACGACCCTCGCGAAGCATTTCATGATGATGGATGTAAGTTCAACGGGACAGTTTTCATTTAGGTATGACACTGAAGACTTCTTCGGTACTGGGACGATGGCCCTGAAGCACGTTGGTGCTGCTCAGGGAGATGTTGAAGATGTCAGTGAGAACATCTGCTAGCTGGTCTGCACATCCTTTGTGCACTCTACCAGGAATGTTGTCTGGTCTAGCAGCCTTCCGTGGGTTGACCCTGCACAGGGTTCTTCTCACATCGGCCATGGTGAGACACAACACCTGGTCATTTGTAGGAGGGGTGGACTTCCTCGCCGCCTCAAATCGGGCGTAGAAGTTATTCAGCGCGTCTGGGAGGGAGGCATCACCTCACAGTCAGGTGATGTTGTCCTGTAATTGGCCGCGTGTTGCCACGTCCTGGAAGTGGCTGTAGATTCGCCGGGCGTGTGCACGCTTTGCCCCTCTGATGGTCCGGGACAGTTTGACCCTTGCTGTTGTTAGGGCTGCCTTGTCGCCTGCTCTGAAGGCGTAGTCGCGGGTCCTCAGCAGTGCACGCACCTCCGCGGTCATCCATGGCTTCTGGTTAGCGCATATAGTGATGGTCTTGGATAGAGTAACATCATCAATGCACTTGTTGATGTAGATGGTCACTGATGCCGTTTACTCCTCCAAGTTGGTAGAGTCGCCATCGGTGCAGCCTCCCTGAACATGTGCCAGTCAGTGTGCTCAAAGCAGTCTTGAAGAGCAGAGATGGCTCCTGCTGGCCAGGTTTTCACCTGCTTCTGAACTGGTCTAGAGAGCCTGACGAGCGGTCTGTATGCTGGGATTAGCATAACAGAGATGTGGTCTGAGTATACGAGGTGGGGGCGGGGCTCGGCCCGGTAAGCGTCGGTGATGTTTGTATAAGCAAGGTCCAACGCGTTCTCCCCACTCGTTGCAAAGTCCACATTCTGATGTAATTTGGGAAGAACTGATTTATGGTTCGCGTGGTTAAAATTACCGGCGCCAATAAACAGTCCAACAGGGTGTGCGTTCTGCAGTTCGCTAATAGCCCCGGACAGTTCACAGAGCGCCTCTTGAGCATTAGCGCTGTGGGGAATGTGGACTCCGAATATAAGGACAGAAATATAAGGACGGGAATTTTATTTTCCCGTGGCAAATAAAATGGTCTGCATCTAAAACCCACAAACTCCACTAGCGATGAGCAGAGTTCTTACACCATTCCGCGTTGAAGTAAATACACTCACCATCACCGCGAGTCTTGCCGGAGGGAGCTGCAACCTTGTCCGCACGAAACAAGACGAGCCCGTCTAGCTGAATGGCAGCGTCCGAAATCCCATCAGTGAGCCATGTCTCTGTGAAGACGTATGCAGAGCAAAATCTGTACTGCCGCCGAGTATTTCGTTGGAGTCGGATGTAGTCCTTTTTATTGTCCAGGGAGCGGACATTGGAGAGCAGAATGGACGGGAGAGCCGGCCGGCTAGGGTTCGCTTTTTGCCTGGCACGGACGCCTGCCCGCTTGCCTCGCTTCCGCTTCCTCGCACATCGCTTAGGACGTCTCCATCTCCTGCTACCAGGATCAGACGAATCCGAGGAATTTTAGGCCCGTTCCCCTGAGCAAACCGAGGTCGCGTAATTCAGCCAGCAGATCTTTGTGAAGGTTTGTTTTTGGGTAATCTCTGTATTGTAGTAGTATCTGACGATGGTAGATAGTCGTTCTGTTACCCATGTGCCATAATCGAAAATTGTGCATCAAACTTAAATTAGAAGATTAAATTAAAGTAACATCAGGTCTGAAAGACCGCTGCTGACGTGCCGCGCCGCCTCATGGGAGATGACAGATAAATCGTGGATGAAGAATTGGAGCGGGGGCAGAGATTCAGATTTATGGATAATTGTTACATCTTCCACTGGTACCTGTACAAAAGGTTTACAAGTAGAGGATGGTTGTAACACGAATGGAAGGAACGACAAGCCAATGATTGGATACAAATGCAGACTGAGCAATTAGAGATCGGTCGGTATGATGTCATGGGCATCACTGAATCATGGCTGAAAGAAGCACATTACAGGAATGATATATAGACGTCCAAATAGTAGCCAAGATGTGGGGTTGAGATTGAAAAGGGCGCTGGAAGATGCATGTAATAAGGGAAAGACACAATTGTAACAGAGGACTTCGATGTGAAGGAATTTGGAAATATCAGGTTTTGTCAGAACGCAAGAGAGGGGATTTGTTGAATACCTACGAAATGGCGTTTATTTGAGCAGGCTGTGCTTGAGCCCACTCGGGGAAAGTCTATCTTAGATTGGGTGTCTGGTAATAACTCTGATCTTATTAGGGAGATTAACGGGAAAGAACCCTGAGGAGGCAGTGTTCATAATTTGTTTGAATTCATACATGTTTCGATGTCGCAATGGAACAAAGGGAATTACACAGGCATGAGAGAGGAACTTCACCAAGTGGATTGGAGGAGGATACTGGCAGGGATGACTGCAGCTCAGAGGTGGCTGAATTTTCTGGGAAGAGTTCACACAGCGCATGATAGATATGTCCCACAGAAGAAGTTTTCAAATGGCAGGTGCGGGAGCTCTGGCTGACAAAGGAAGTTAAGGACTTTACGAAAAATAAATAAAAACAGGGAAGGAACAACTAAGGTCGCAAAAGTGATTGAGAAGTTGGATGATGGGGAAGATTTTAAAATCCAACAAAAGGCATCGAGAAAAGGAACAAGCAGGGAAAGGATTAAATATGAGGACAGACTCTCTAATAATATAAAGCTGGATACCAACCGCTTTCGCTGAAATATAATTGTCAATGTGTTGTGAGAGTTGGTATTGGACTCGAAAAATGATGCTGGTGAGGGAGCAATGGAGGATATATAAATTGCAGATGAACATCGTGGGTGCTTTGCATCTGTCTTCACCGTGGAAGATACCAACAGTGTGCCAGAACTCCCCGTGTGTTAGGGATCAGCAGTCAGTGTCACTGATATTGCAAAGGAAAAAAGTGTAAGCCAAACACAAAGGTTTTAAGGTGTCACATGGGCCGGATTGACTACATCCTACTCCTGAGGACTGGAAGGCAACAGAGAGGAAGTTGTATGCCAGGTAGCCTAACTTCGGTGGTTGGAAAAGTGTCGGCGTATCATTAAGTATGACGTTTCAAGCTACTTGGAGACTAAATAAAATAAGTGAAAGTCAGCAATTGAAATTTGCATAACAGATTTTCTAGATTTTGTCGAGTAAGTGACAAGCAGCATCGGAAGGAAAAGGAAAGGTAGTGAATGCGGTCTATTATCTAAACAGGGAGGAGTTTGAAACATCAGAGGTGCACTGGGACTTCAGAGTCCTCGTGCAAGACACCCAGAAGTTAATTTAATGTTTGCATTAATTTGAAGGAGAATGGAATATAAAACGAAGGAGTTAAATCTGAGCATTTATAAGATATTATTCAGTCCGCATTTAGAGTATTGTCAACAGTTTTGGGCCCCATATGTCAGAAAGTATGTGTTGTCAATGGAGAGAGACCAGGTCGGTTCACGACGATGATTCCGGGAAGGAAGGGCTTAACAGATGAGCAGCGTTTGGCAGCTTTGGGCCTGTACTATTCACTGGAATTTCGAAGAATACGAGGGATCTCTTTCAAAGCTACCGAATGTTGATGGACTAGATCGGGTGAATGTGGAGATGATGATTCTTAAGGTGTATCCAGAACTAGAGACCACAGCCTCTAAACTGAGGAGCGACGCTTTCGAACAGAGGCCAGAGAAATTTACTAGATTCGAGTGGAAAGTATATGGATTAATCATTGGGTTTGTGGATGGTGCTATTGACAGTGCTGAATGTAGCTGTACATTACTGAAGGTAATGGCATTACTGAAATTACTGCCCAGTTTTGGAAATGTTCCTAATACAGGTAAGTATAGGTTCCACATTTTGGAAATACAAAGCGGGGCATGACATGTACAGTGAATTCAGGGAATCTGAGCAGTCTAAATGAAAGAGGAAATCAAACAATACGTGCCGAGTTACACACACCCAACGCTGGAGGAACGTTTTATTCATTTCCGTATAAGCACAGTTACTGGCAAACGGCGTCACAGGTAGGCAGGCTGGTAAACAGGCTTTTAGCCCGTCGGCCCTCAACAGAGTTTCTGCGTATATGGACGCCTCATTTTGTTTTACTCGTATAAATTGTTATTGCAGCACCTGATAAATTGTACACAGTCATTGTTAACGCCATTATCGGACTGCTAAAATTGGAAAAGTACAGACACGATTTAGAAATACACCGTCAGAAGCCAGAAACCTGAGATATGCAGAGATCTATTCCAAACTTCTCTTTTGTTCCCAGTAATACATGAGAAGGGCGTGTGGGTGGTTGTAAACTTCCCGAAGTAATATAAGTAATAAATGGAAACATTATATTTCCTCAGGGTGTCTGAAAGAACACTTTATATCGTGGACATATTATGGTCTCATTTTTAACATCAGGGAGAACTTGCAGGAGCCGGTGGAGCCATCATATTTATCCTCCGCCGCCATCATATTTATTGAAGTACAGCCGAAACTATCTCAGTATTCCTTGTTTTGCTGTATTCGTTGACCATATTTGAAATTTAGTTTCTATGCATTTGTACCGTGCAGTTACCACAAGAAATCACGTCACACTTCATATGTCAGCGTTGCTACATTTGATAGGGGATGCGTAGATCACGTTTCTGTGGGTAATTTTCAGAGGACTCTGAACTGCCCGTTTAAATGTAGTGAATGGTGATGGGTAGTTCGGTTAGGTACAATGGACAGGTTCATGGACAGTCGACGTTTTGAGAGACATAGGCTTGGCGCAGGAAACGAGGACAAGTTCAATAGGCTGGAACAGTGCAAGGACGTCATTCGCGCTCTATTTGCCCGGAATCCTGATATTGTCCTTATTGGAAATGCACGCCCCATTGCAGAAAATGATTCGACAAATGCTTCGTTGCTTAGAAGTCTATATCTATTCTTTAAAAGAACTACCCGGCTCTTGAACTCGATGCCTCAAATAATAAATGTCATTAGTATGTCTTCTTTCGGATCCTATTAACCTCACTTTATGTTGGATCAGATCAGATCATCACACTTTCACCTCCTTTCAATGAAATCAATACCTATCAATTTGTAATCTTTATGTTTCATTATATAATTACATGCAATGGATGCTCCAATGCAGTTCACTGCGGCACAGCAGTAGCAACGGGCCTCCATCCTCAGTAAGACCAATCCCACACTGTCCTCTGTCTTCCACGGGCAAGCTCATTTTAGATCCAGTCAGCCAGGGGCTCGTGGATCCCATGCTTTCTGCCTTTGCTGGATGAGGCTGCCCTACGGGAGGTGATTTATATAACAACCACTTCTCTGCTTTCATCCATCGTTTTTGTCACTAGAAAGAGTCCAACGGATTAATCAGCTGTAATCTGAGCCACGCAATGTCTGATACGTCCTTGCTTCCCAACTGCTCTTAAGTCCTCTCCCAAAGGATCTTCTCCGTTACTCCACTGAATCTGACCAGAGAGCCGCTGGTGTTTAACTCCCAGGATTATCCGGATTTTTCTTCTTGAACTAGACATGTTTGTTGACATGCGATCCTCTGGCTGACCCCTTGACCGAGAGTAAATATGATTTTATTAGTCAAGGCCGCAGCAACAATCTCATTTCCAGCCTCTCTCAATAACTCCATGTTTATGGATGATACCGTGTGAACATACCCACGATAATGCTTTACAACGGACAGAACCGACCACCACCGGAATCCCAGAAATACCTGACAACTTTGCATGCTTCGCTCTGATCAAAATTCCCTCAACGTCCTCCAACACAGTAGGTAACAACGCAAAGTGCTCGTTTTGGGTGATTCTTAACTTTATCCTGAACTGTCCAAGTTTCTCCTTGGTTTCCCCATTTTCTTTCGTATATCCGCAGATTCCATCGTGAGTTTTTTTAAATCTTTCCCGCCAAGTACCTTTAATGACAATTCATCGGGTCTCTAACTTCTTGTTACCTTCGGCACTTTTATAGTTGTAAGCAAATTGTCAACCTTATAACGTTTGCAAATGTTTCCTTCTTCATGATCACTCTCGTTCAATACCTGGGTTCGCTGATTCCCAAAGTGCCCTGGACATTCCCTAAACGCAAGAAAATCTGCAGATGTTGGCATTCCAAGCGACACACACAAAACGCTGCAGGAAACCAGCAGGCCTGACGAAGAGTCTCATCCCGAAACGTCGACTGTAGGTTTTTCCATAGCCGCTGCTTGGCCTGCTGATTTCCTCCTGCATTTTGTATGTGTTGCCTGGACGTTTCCTGCTGTTTTTGTTCGAATACAGAGGAAGGATCTTTAAAGCACCGGTCGGTACCTTTTATCCACAACGACCCAGCAGACCATGATAACGTGCTAATTTAATACCTATATAATAAGCTATCCATAACACCAGTCACCCACATTCCCTGTCGATCTTTGTTGCTCTGGTGTTTCGATCCAATACCATCGCGGCAAAACTTGGCGCGCAACTAAACCATGTTGAAGATGCAGTGTCTATCACTTCTTAGTTTCCCCCTTCTCACTGTAAATCTATGCTCTGTTACTTTCCTCCAAAATGCTGCCAGAGTAACAGTTTCAGTTTCTGGCACTATAGCAGATCAGTTTCAGGCACTCTAAAAATCGTGACATTATTTACTTCCATCATCTGTCTCTCTCTCCCTTACACACACTCTCTCCCTTGCTGTCTCTCTCACTCTCACTTTCTCTCTCTCTCACACTCACTCACTCACATTCTCTCCCCTCTCTCTCACTCTCACTTTCTCTCTCTTATGCTCTCTTGTTTTCATTTCAATCTCTCTCTCTTTCCTGCTATCATTCCCCTCTTTACCTTTTACTGTTCCTTATTGTTTGTGTGTTTGTTTCATTTCTGAGGCTGCCCTTTCAGAACTACAGTTGCACTCCAATTAATAATCGCTCCAATTCTCACACTCTGCTCTCCACACTCTGTTGTCTCCATTACAAAGTTTAGTTGCAATACGAATTATACAAAGAATCTATTTGATGAATAATGCCTTCACCGCCTAGAACATAAACCAAAGTTTGATACAAACAGTAAGCAGGAGCCTCCGTTTTCCTGCTTCATCATACCCTCCACTTGGAATACCTCTTTCAAAATGTCATGATTTCGGATACGAAGTTCGCTGTACACACCATCACTGTTTAGGACCCTGTCATTCACTGCAGAACCTGCCTTTACATACGACATCATAAATTACGACACTCTCTCGTAATTGGATGCAATTCCATGGGACATTTCTCCAACCACAAATGTAATCGATCTGCAATCTGCCGGTGCAGATGGACTTTACGAATCTGCTATGGCTTTGCCAAACATGTCCACTATATTGCGGTTAATATTGTTACGTATTCAAGCAACAATAAATATATATGAGTTAGGCAAGGGTTTTTATTACAAATAACACGTTTATTAAACACTGAAAACAAACCCTCCCAAAAGTGAACAAACACTAGCTCAACCGGAATTCAGTTGTTGTGCGGCAGATTCACAGTTCTTAATAGCGTTGCAGCATAACAGTTCTTTAAAGCGGTATTGAAAAAAAACAGTTCTTTAAAGCGGTATTGAAAAAAACAGTTCTTTAAAGCGGTATTGAAAAAGAAAATAGTTCTTTAAAGCGGTATGCCGAAAGTTCAAAAGCTCACAGTCCATTTAAAAGGAGAGACTTTTTAAAGCGATTTAAATTCTCTTCCACGTCGTTGTCCTTCGATTCCCCCGGCGTCGAACTTTCCCACGAAGAATTTTATGAAATATAACGGCTTAAAGGCACTAACCTCTTCTTCCACACTATTCTCAATCTCCCGCTATCCCAGCGGAGATTAACACGAGAACAGTCAACGAAATCCTTCCGAATGAGGATCAAATAAGGTCGAACTTTCCACCGTCGAAAATCGATTCTCCTCGATTTTTATCTTCCAAATTCTTATCTTCACTCTCCACAGTAAAGAAACTGTTGGCGATGACCTTTTAAACTTTAGGCATTATATAAAACTTCATTTTTCAACTAAACTGCGTCATCACATTAAATCACGCAGGGACATGAAGTCAGCTTGGCAAATCCCGCCACGAACTGCCCCACCTGACAGGGTGGGTCTTCCTTTTATACCCTGTAAAATAAACCTGTCACATGACCTCTACTGGCGGGAAAATGACATCACTCCACCATCACAAGACCATTACCTCAAGTCCAGTATAACTTTAACCCCAGTCACGTGACAAGGGTACCACTGTCACGTGTCACGGGTACGTAACACCTCCCTCCAAAAAAAACATTTTTGGTCTGACAAGAACAAAAATTTTAACAATTACTTACAAGAAAAACAAATGTATAAATTATAACATACACAATATACAATACAGTAGGAGTGTTACAATTTAAAAAAAAACACTCCATAAAAAAAAATTACATTGTACATTCAACATCGAGATAGACAATCAGCAACCACATTATCTTTACCTTTAACGTGAGTTATCACAATATTGTACTCTTGTAACATCAAACTCCAATTTAATAATCTTCTGTTTTTGTTTTTCATCTTACTCAGAAAAACTAACGGATTATGATCAGTGTAAACAATAAGTGGTTTTTGAGTTGTACCAACATATACCTCAAAATATTCCAAAGCTAAAACAAGAGATAACAATTCTTTCTCTATTGTTGTATAGTTTCTTTGATGCTTATTAAATTTCTTAGAAAAGTAAGCTACTGGATGATCAACCTCATCACCCTCATTCCTTTGCATCAATACTGCTCCCGCAGCTTCATCACTAGCATCTACAGCTAATGAAAAAGGTTTTCCAAAGTCAGGTGCCTTAAGCACAGGTTGTTGACATATCATTGTTTTCAATTTTTCAAATGCTTCCTGACAAAACACTGTCCACACAAACTTCACATTCTTCTGCAGAAGGTTAGTTAATGGAAGGGCAACATCAGCAAAATTCTTACAAAATTTTCGATAATATCCTACCATTCCCAAAAATCTTCGGAGAGTTTTTTTCCCCGTCGGAGTGGGAATCTCTAAAATTGCCTGAACTTTGGCCTGAACAGGAGCTACCTTACCTTGACCTACAACATAACCAAGGAAAGTCACAGTGGCATGTCCAAATTCACTCTTGGCTAAATTAATAGTTAAGTTAGCTTTTGAAAACTTTTCAAACAATTTCTCCACCGCAATTATGTATGCTTCCCAAGTATCATTTCCTGTCACTAAATCATCAATCTAAGCATCAGTACCTTTCAATCCCTGAATCACAGAGTTAATCATCCTCTGGAAAGTACCTGGGGCATTCTTCATCCCAAATGGAAGAACATTATACTCATATAACCCAGATGGAGTTACAAATGCAGAAATCTCTCTACCTCTGTCCGTTAATGGAACACACCAATACCCTTTCAATAAATCAATCTTTGTAAGGAACTTTGCTTTTCCAACTTTATCTACACAATCATCTACTCTAGGAATTGGATATGCATCTGTTTTCGTTACAGCATTCACCTTCCTATAGTCTGTACAAAACCTAATACTACCATCAGGTTTTGGCACCATAACACATGGCGAACTCCAATTCGAGTTAGAATGTCTAATAATATCATTCTCTAACATGTATTCAATTTCTTTCTCAGCAAGTTCACATTTTTCCATGTTCATCCTATATGGATGTTGTTTAATAGGTTTGGCAGCTCCAACATCTACATCATGTGAAGCTATAGTAGTCCTTCTCGGAACATCTGGAAACAAATCCTTATACTTAAAAATCAATTCCTTCATCTGTTGTTTCTGCTCTAGCTGTATATGTGCTAATTTCTCATCCATATTTTCCAGAATGGTCGAATTAGGTAACCTAACAGAAACAATGTTAGATTTAGAATGAAAGTCAGATGAATCATCTATCATGTTCCCAGTTAAATCAAACTCATTCTCACTAACCACAACAGTCACAGTATCTGATTGTTTCTCAAAATATGGTTGAATCATATTTATGTGGCAAAGTTGTGTTGACCTTCTACGATCTGGAGTTTTTAATTACATAATCCACGTCATTGATTCTAGACACAATTTCATAAGGACCATGAAATCTAGCTTGTAAAGGATTTGTCTGCACTGGGAAAAGAACCAACACCTTATCTCCAGGCTTAAACATCCTCATCCTAGCTTCCTTATCATACCAAGTTTTCATTTTCTCCTGAGCCAAATTTAAATTTTCCTTGGCTAAACTACAAGCTTTCTGTAACCTGTCCTTAAATTTCAAAACATAGTCCAACAAATTAGTGTGTACTTCCTTACTAATCCACTGTTCCTTCAATAAAGCTAAAGGTCCTCTAACTCTATGCCCAAACACAAGTTCAAATGGACTAAAATCTAAAGAATCCTGTACCGATTCCCTTACTGCAAATAAAAGTAAGTTTATACTCTCATCCCAGTCACTTTCATTTTCCACACAATATGTCCTAATCATATTCTTGAGAGTAGAATGAAACCTCTCCAAGGCACCTTGCGATTCTGGATGGTATGCAGACGAAGTGATTTGCTTAGCTCCCAATTTATAAACTATCTGTTGAAACAATCCAGACATAAAATTACTGCCTTGATCAGTTTGTATTTCCTTAGGCAATCCAAAATAAGTAAAGAATTTTATAAGAGCCTTCGTCACAGTTTTAGCTGTTATATTCCTAAGTGGTACTGCCTCTGGAAACCCAGACGAAGTACACATGATAGTCAACAAATACTGATAACCAGTTTTTGTCTTTGGTAATGGACCAACACAATCTACAATAACTTTAGAAAACGGTTCACCAAATGCTGGAATAGGTTGTAATGGAGCTACTGGTGTAACCTGATTTGGTTTACCCACAATCTGACAAGTATGGCACGTCTTACAAAACATCGCCACATCTTTTCTTAGACCAGGCCAGTAAAAACGTTTTAAAATCTTGTCCACAGTTTTCCTTACCCCTTGATGTCCACCTAAAGGCACACTATGAGCTAAAGTCAAAATCACATTCCGATGAAATTTAGGAACAACCACCTGATAAACAACATTCCATTCCTCACTTGCAGGAATTGTAGGCGACCTCCACTTCCTCATCAACACTCCTTTTTCCAAGTAATATCCTACTGACACCTTCTCAATTTCACTACCTAGTAAAGCTTGTTCCCTTAATTTTATAATCTCAGGATCTCTATTCTGCTCTGCTATCATCTCCTTCCGAGACAGAGATAAATCTTCATAGTCAGACTTACTCCCAGAATTTTGTTCAAACAACGAAGGTAAGAAAGTCTCTGACACATCCTCAAAACTCGAATCCTGAGTTGAACAGTCATGAGTAACAACCTCATTCTGCACATCAATTTTTTTAGCCATAGCTCTAGTCATAACACAGGAAAAATCTGTGTTAGAATTCACCTCTGGTTCCTCTGACTCCATTGTCAAATGCACTTCAGGAAAAACTTGTCCACCTGCCAAGTCATTACCTAACAATAAAGAAATACCCTTCACAGGTAAGCTATGCTGTAATCCTACTTTAACAAATCCTGTAACTAACGCTGACTTTAAATTTACTTCATGTAAATGTACAGGCATAAAATCACTTCCAACACCTCTTGTGTAATTCACCTCACCAGTATCACTCTCTTCATTAAACTTCAACACACTATCTAACATCAGTGATTGAGAAGCTCCAGTATCCCTAAGAATTTTTATTGGCACCAGAGTAGATCCTTCTTTCAAGGATACAAACCCTTCAGTTATAAAATGATCATATCCCTTTCTAACTTGGTCAGACTCTAACAAATCCTCATTTGTGTTTACCAAACCCTGTAACTTTACAGGTGCTTCAGTATGTTGCACACAAGCATCTGGAACTGCTTCCTTCTCTTTCTTTTTCAATTTGAAACAGTTAGCTATTACATGAGTTACAATAGTTACAAATAAGACCAAACTGTCTTTCCTTCACAGGTTTTCCTTCCTCCTTACCTTTCTCATTAACCTCTGATTTAATTTCTGATTTACCTTGAGTCTCCATATTATTTTTCCTCTTAAAAATTCTACCCTGAGGAAATTTATTCTTATGGATTAAAACATACTCATCAGCTAATCTAGCACAGTCCTGCAATTTATCAGTATCCCTCTCATTTAAGTAGGTCCTTACTTCAACAGGAATGCTTCTTTTAAATTCCTCCATTAAAATCAGCTCTCTCAAAGTCTCATAGTCCTCATTTACATTTTTAGAAGAAACCCATCTCTCAAAACACATAGCTTTATCATAGGCAAATTCCACATGTCTTTTCCACAGACTTCTTCAAACTTCTGAATCTTTCCCTATATGCTTCTGGGACCAATTCATATGCTTTGAGAATATTCGTTTTCACAATATCATAATCTAATGCTTGCGCAGCAGTTAGAGCTGGGTAAACTTGCTGTGCTTTGCCTTTAATCACACTCTGTAACAACACTGACCATTTATCTTTCGGCCAGTCTGACATCCGAGCAATAGTTTCAAAATGTTGAAAATATCTTTCCACTTCTGTTTCACTAAATGGAGGGACCAATTTAATTTCTTGGAGAGCAACAAACGGTTTTTTAGAATCAGAAGACTGATTCCCAGAACTTAATTTCGCCATTGCATATTCAAAATCTCTCTGCTTTTGTTCAGCTTCCAATTTACACCGCTCTAACAACATTTGTTCAATTTGCAACTGCATCTCCAGATTACTTATTGGAAACGATTCTAAAATCGATTCATCAAAATCACCCGAAGCCACAAAATGTGATGAGATTTTTCTCTGTATTACAGCCTTTGATGTAGTCGTCAAAATACCTTTAAGTTGCAATCTATTAGCAATCTCAGATACTTCAGGTTTTTTCGCCTTCGCTAACAAATCCGCGGCTGGCGAATCCAGAAACTCATCAATATTCATCGTTGCTGAATACCACTCACAAGCCAATCAAACAAAAGAATCGAGTATTCCCCGTTACCAAAACACCGATTCAAAATTCAACAAGCATTTTAAACTCAAACGATCCAATTCCGGACGTAGCCCCCATAATTATGTTACGTATTCAGGCAACAATAAATATATATGAGTTAGGCAAGTTTTCAGTATTAAACACTGAAAACAAACCCCCCCAAAAGTAAACAAACACTAGCTCAACCAGAATTCAGCTGTTGTGCGGCAGATTCACAGTTCTTAATAGCGTTGCAGCATAACAGTTCTTTAAAGCGGTATTGAAAAAAACAGTTCTTTAAAGCGGTATTGAAAAAAACAGTTCTTTAAAGCGGTATTGAAAAAAAACAGTTCTTTAAAGCGGTATGCCGAAAGTTCAAAAGCTCACAGTCCATTTAAAAGGAGAGACTTTTTAAAGCGATTTAAATTCTCTTCCACGTCGTTGTCCTTCGATTCCCCCGGCGTCGAACTTTCCCACGAAGAATTTTATGAAATATAACGGCTTAAAGGCACTAACCTCTTCTTCCACACTATTCTCAATCTCCCGCTATCCCAGCGGAGATTAACACGAGAACAGTCAACGAAATCCTTCCGAATGAGGATCAAATAAGGTCGAACTTTCCACCGTCGAAAATCGATTCTCCTCGATTTTTATCTTCACTCTCCACAGTAAAGAAACTGTTGGCGATGACCTTTTAAACTTTAGGCATTATATAAAACTTCATTTTTCAACTAAACTGCGTCATCACATTAAATCACGCAGGGACATGAAGTCAGCTTGGCAAATCCCGCCACGAACTGCCCCACCTGACAGGGTGGGTCTTCCTTTTATACCCTGTAAAATAAACCTGTCACATGACCTCTACTGGCGGGAAAATGACATCACTCCACCATCACAAGACCATTACCTCAAGTCCAGTATAACTTTAACCCCAGTCACGTGACAAGGGTACCACTGTCACGTGTCACGGGTACGTAACAATATTATGAAAGTGTTTCCCTTTACGTAAAATATTAATTGAGCTAAATATTTACAGATTCCGCAACCTATTTTTAAACACTAATATAAGAGGGAATGATACAAAGACATGCGATACGTCGGTTATACTGAAAGTTTGCGAATTGTATTGGAATTCAATACGCCCACTGTTGTTTGCTTATCACCTGTTTGAAATATTTATTGCAAAATCATCAAATTTGGATGTTATTTGCAGAGCCGACTAATAAATGTGAAAAGGTACTTCGCTCCATTCTTCAGCTCCTCCCTGACTTTCCTCTGTGTCAGTCCATAGATACACGTGTTGGTGCAGGTACTGAGTTGTCGCAACATAAACGCAAATTGCTGCCCCATATATGTCGGGGTATTCAAGTATTTGTTTGTGTAAAAATAATTCACCGTTTGAAAGGTCATCGAGTGCACTACATAAGGCATCCACTTAATTATGAAATTGGCTGAAAGGGCAAACAGTAACACAGTTGACTTTCTCCGGTTCTCCAACTCTGAATCCTTCTCGTTGCTGCTGCTGTTCTGCAGACCCCGGCGGACTCTATTTGCCGCTATTATGTTTCTAATAGTGAAAGCATTAAACATCAGTATTAAACACATGGGTAATAAGGGAGTCACGATTCTGTCTATTACCTCGACAGATTTCCAGAGAGTCGAGGTAAAATATTCGGGTATTAATATACAACGCCACGGCACTTTGTTGATAACATCGTAAGGTTCGATTATGAAAAAATAAGGAATATACCTCAAACAGGATCCCACCGTCACTGCCAGTAAAACAATCAGTGCAGTTCTCTTTGTACAATATCGGTTCCGTATATTTTGGCAGCAAATGGCGATGTAGCGATCGAACGTGAAAGCGACCGTGAACCACACTGAACAGTCCATAGTTGAAAGCCTCGTGTAATTTGTGAGAGTGCAGACCGGAGTGATGAGCAGGAAATTAGCAAACATGTAGATGTTATTGACCTGATCGATTATAACAGCAACGACAACCACAATCAGATCTGCTGCTGCCATGGCAATCAGATAGCGAGTCATGCATTCGGTGAGGTCACATTTTTTGCCGGTCAAGATCACAATCGCGATGAGATTAACTGTAACAATTAGGGAATCGTGAGTCACATATATGAGAACGTTTACCGTTTCACCTGATTGTTATTGGTTTGACGGCACCTTAACATCTGACATACTGTATGGAAAATAGAACTCTGCAGCACTTTACTGGCATATTGTTCCACAATGTTGTGTTGAACACACAATACATCCTGGAAACTGTCCAGACTTACTCTTAACGCGTCGCCGTCTATTTTGCTATGTTGCATGTACTTATCTTTAAGGACCCTTCCGTATTCACCGCCAGCACCGTGGCCGGCCTTGCATTTCATCCACCCACCAAACTCTGAGTGAAAAACGTATCCATGACATCCCCTCTGTACCTACTTCCAAACACCTTGAAATTTTGTCCGCGTGTATTAGCTATTTCTGCCCTGGAGAAAGCCTCCAGTTATTCACACGATCAATGCCCCCATTATCTTATACACCTCTATCAGGTCACCCCACCAATCCCGTCTCACCAAGGGGAAAAGGCAACCTTCAATCAACCTATTGTTATAAGTCATGCTCTCCAATTCAGGCAATATCGCTGAAAATCTCTCAAATAGTATCCACTTCCTTCCTCTAGTGAAGTGAGAACTGAACACAGTGCTCCAGGTGATATATAATTAATATCTTATCCAGCTGTAACATTACCTCACGGCTCTTGAACTTAGTCCAACGACTGCTAAAGGCCATCACACCATACACCTTCATAACAACACTTTGCCTTCCGTAGGCAGGCCAATTCTGCATACATGAAGCAAGGACTCCTTGAGCCCCTTACATCCTTCAGTTTCACAATGAGCTTTGCATGGGGTACCTTATAAATTGCTTTACTGAAATCCATATACTCCACATCCACTGCTCTACCCTCATCTATGAATTGTGCTGCAATGTCAAAGAAGTCAATTGTTCTCGTAAGGCACAACTTGCCCTCGATAACGCCATGCTGGCTTCATCAGATTACGTCTCTCCAACTGCTCATAAGTCCAGCTTCTCAGGATCTTCTCCACCAAATTTTCCAGCACTAAAATAAAACTGACTGGTCTGAAATTTCCCGGGTCATCTCTACTCCCTTTCGTGAAAATGGAAAGAAAATTTGGACCCCACCAATCCTCCGATAATTCTCCCATCTCTATTGACGATACACTGACATTCATCACATGTAACTGACAGTACCTACACTGAAGCTCAATTAAAAGATATTAAAAAAAAACAACATTTCCGAAAGGACTGCTGACTCCAGATAGTGAAAGATGGAGAAACAGAGCGTGCAATCTTTGAGGTTTATTCGAGCTTACCAACAACTGTTGTAATCAGAGTCAAATAAAAACGAAAACAGATTTTCTAATATTCGAGATTGTTTGAATAATGCATATTTTCAGGAGGTGAATTGGAGCAGTCGACAGCAATAAACATATTTCTAGAACTCTTAGAAATAACTAAATCTGAAGCTGCAGATCCAACTGCTACATTTCAAGTGCATGGAACGAGAAACATAGACGGCAGAGTATACGAAATGCGCTTCGACTCCCCAGCGTTTGTCATCTGCATAAACCGATGCAATGATCAATATAACACTCCCTCCTATGCAGCTTTCCTGTCTATCTCTGACGTCCCTGTGTACAGCTGAAGCAATCTAAAGATACTTCGCAAACAAGGGCCATAAAACTTATTAACGGTGAAGTTAAAGAATGCAAACTGTTAAGGAATTAACTTCATATGTGTCACGACGGTAGCCAGAATGCCTTTTCACAATAATGGCAGTCAGTTCCTGCAGCTTACCAGGAATACCAAATATTGCAAGCAAAGGATAGTAAACGGCTGCTGCGTAGAAAATTGCTGGATATCCCATGATCTGTGCATAAACACAATGGAAACAAATCACCCAATACAGTGTTCTGCATTTATGTCGTGAAGTGTGGTTTAAGAAGCTTTTAGATGCAGAGGATTCATACACCAACCAAATTAATGAGACCTCCTACATTGCGTCACCGGCAAACTATTGCAAAATGCTATTTTTACACAAGGTATCTCTGCGGTAGGTCTTGATTTCTCGGGAACGAAAATAATCAAGTTTGCATTATGAAATTCGTTAAAATCACTTTTTGAAGAAGAACTACAGGATCATATTGGTAAAAAAAAAAGCTGGGGAGTAGAAACCTCCTTCAGTGCAATTGATCGATACCTTCCACATATTTAGGGCAGTATAGTTTGAAGCAATTTCCTGAAGTTCTTGCTAATATCTTTCCGACAGTATGGTTATTATCATGAGAGCTGTAAGCTACTCCCGCAAGATATTTTTGTCCATTGCTATTCCTGTTCTGAGTCTTATTGTATTGCCTGGAGTGAATGAAAGCACTACGTTGAAAGCCATCCCCCCACTCTGTAATTCTCAGGTAAATGTTCAAGCAATTGAAAGCAGAATCCAAATCATGGCCATATGCTGTGTGAGGTTTTTTTTTCCCCGGTAATAGTACATTGCAATATAAATTAATGGAAACTGTAATTTGCAGTAGTGCATCTTGTACTGTTCCTGGGTTCAAATTCCTTTCATAACTCTTATGAATGAGGCGTAGAAACCATTACTGAATTGTTGAGTATGAGCCTTTAAGTTCCTGTACCTCCACCCGGCTGGTAGCAATGGGATTAGGGTATGACCTGTATGAACGTGTGCCATAAATGTTGGATGCCGACATTTTTCGCTTCTTGAAGATGAGCTGGATGTTTGAGAGGCTAGTACGCATGATTAAGGTGACCGTGTTTACAACGTTATGCATCCGGGCCGTAATAACACCACTTAGAATGCTCCACGGCACCTCTGCAGAATTTAGCGAGTCTCTCTGATGGTGTACCAAAATCTCCGAAGATACATTACAAACGATAGCCTCTGTCTTGCCTTCTTTGTAACTGTATCGATATGTTGGGCCCTGGACAGATCCTCAGAGATGCTGACATCCCTCATCTTAATATCGCTCACTCTTTCCACTTCTTATCCGTCGATGACGACGCTTGTCTGTTCTCTTTTCTTAACATTTCAAAGCCCATAATCAATTCGTTGTAGTTACTGACTTTGAGTGCAATGGTGTGGCAGTGATCTACTTGGTTCACATTCTCGACACCATCTGAAATTTTGCAAACAAAAGTACTGTCGTCAGCAAATGGATGAATGTCATCTGGGCTGTGCCTAGCCACAGACCCATTGGTGCAGAGAGAGCAGAGCAGAGCAGTGAGCTTCTGCACAGACTGTGGTTTTCCGCTGTGGTAGTTGAAGTTCTATTTTAGAAAAAGGTAAAGAGACCCATCTATTGGAACTTTTTGATCAGATCTATTGGAATGATTGCGTTAAATACTGAGCTGTAGTCAAAAACAGCAGCCTGACCGAATTATTCGTTTGACCAGGCGGCGTGAGAGCCAGGGAGATCATATCTGCTGCAGAACAATTGCGGATGATCCAGTGGGAACAACTGAGAAATACGGAAGCGAGGGTAACTCCATCAGTGCAGTATTATGCGCGAATGGGTTGTCTACAACCATTTCACAACAGAGGATTGTGAAAAATAGTGTTACATTGTTGGGAACATTCACCTTCGCCAATACTTACTGACCACCCAAAGTGCATATAGCCTAGATGAGATTGAAACTGCGAAGCGTGTAGAGACAAATTTCATGTGTATACCTTGGAACTATGATGTTTTGGCCATTTTAGAGACCTGCATGATTTACGGGCAAGAATGGCTGCTGAGTACCCCGGCCTTTGAATGTTTCGAAAAGGACAGGGACGGTGGGGAAAAAAGCTGGGGCAGTGGCACTGCCAATCAGCGATCAAGGCTCTGCAGCAAAGGGACAAGTCATGGAGGGTTTCTCTAATGAATCATTATGGGTGGAAGTCAGAAACAGGAAGGAACAATAACCGTACTGTGTGTTTTAATAACACCCCAGAGAAATCGAGGAGGAGAGAGCAATACCAATCCTGGAACAGCGCAATAATAATAATATTGCCCAGCTTTGCTTTAAAGCATATATGTCAAACTCAAGGCCCGCGGTGGAATTATCTTTGGCCCGCGAGATAATATCTAATTACTATTAAAGCTGGCCCCATTAATCGAAGCGCCTATGGCGTATGATATGGCTAATGCTGAGTTTATTCAGGTACCAGGTTTTCAGGGTTTTTAGTGTTTATTCGGCAGTCTTGCTCGGCAGTCTTCTTCATAAGAAACGGAATTTGTAAAGTGAAACACTTTGTAGATATAGCAGAGACTGAGACACATGAGAGCAGGCTGAAAAAACGGAGGCAACGAAAGCTGCGTTCGCACGCGTCCGACTGATCCGGCCCGCATGAAGCTGCATTTTGCTCAATCCGGCCCGTGACCTACAATGAGTTTGACACCCCTGCTTTAAAGCAAGGATTTAGAAGGGGTGGTGCTTGTTCGGTGTTTTCAGGAAGGTTTCCTGATGCAATTTGTCGGTATGTCAGCTGTAGCAGAGAATGGACTTGATCTGGTATTTCGAAATGAACCTGATCAGCGGTCAGATCTCTCGGTGGGAGAGCACTTTGGAGGTGAAGATGACAACTCTATCTCCTTTACCATAGAGGTGGAGAGGGATAGGAGCGGATATTTTCGTTAAAAAAGTAATTGGGGTAGTGGGAAATACGAATGTGTTTGGTAGGAACGGCATCATTAATTGGGAGCAGAGATCTCAGGGAAATGAACGACAGAAATGCGGCAAATGTCCAGGGAACATTTACATGGCGTTCTGCGTAATTGTGTTCCACTGAATCACGGAAAGGATGATAGGTTAAAAGTCCCATTGTATGCAAAGAAAGTTGGAAATCTAGTTAAGAGACATAAAGCTTATGAACTGTTCAAGAACTCTGTACTGATAGATCTGTTGAAAAATACGTGGATACCAGGAAGGAGTTCAGGAACGATAGACGAAGAGGTGGAAGGGATCATGTGAAGGCCTTGGTGAGGAGGATTAAGGAAAGCCCCAAGCCATCCTCCAAGTACATGAAGAGCAAGAGGATGGTTCATGTGAGAATAAGAAGAATCAGGAACAGGAGTTGAAACATGTGCATGAAGCCGGAGGAAATAACAGAGGTACTTAATAAACACTTTTCATCTGTTAAAGGTACCTTGGCAGATTTGGAGGCTTTGAAACTTTTGACATTAAGAACAAGGATGTACTGGAGATGTTGAAAAATATTAAGTTAGATAAATCGGAAGGATCGGCCGAAATATACACTAGGCTCCAGTGGGCCGCGAGGAAAGGAGAATGCTGACTATCTGGCGATGATCTTTGCATCATCCATAGGGACGACAGAAGTATCAGAAGATTGCAAGATTGACCAGCAGGTACCAGCAGGTTGTTGGAGAAGAGCCTGAAAGGCAGGATCCATGAGCATTTGGAGAGATATAATCTAATTAGGGATTGTCAGCATGGCTTTGTTAAGGGAAGGTTGTGCCTTAAGAGCGTGACTGAATTCTTAAGGATGTAACAAAACAGTTTGATAAAGGTAAAACAGTGGATGTCGTGCAAATGAAATTGCAGTAAGGTATTTGAAAAGGTTCCTCATGTGACGCACATCCAGAAGTAAATGAAGCATGGGATCCAAGGGGACTTGCTTTGTGGATGCAGAATTGGCGCCCACAGAAGGCAAAATGTGCTTGTAGATGGTTCATATTGGCGCTGTGGAGCATCAGCCAGATTTTGAAGTCCGTGTCCTTAGGACAGACAGACGGCTGCGCAGATTATTAATGTTGCTAAGAGGGTGTATTTTGTGTTGGCCTTTATCAGCCGTGAGATTCAATTCAGGAGCCATGAAGTAATGTTACAGAAATATAAGACCTTAGTTTGAACGCACTTGGAGTACAGTGTCCATTTCTTGTCAACTCACTGCAGGACGGATGTGGATACTTTCGAGAGAGTGTAAAGAAGATTTAAAATGATGTTACCTCTAATTGACAGCATGACATTTGAGAATAGTTTGAGTAAACTTGGCCTTATCCCCTTGGAGCGACGAAGGATGAGAGGTGACCTGACAGAGGTGTATAAGATGATGAGAGGCATTTTCCCAGAGCCGAAATGGCTAACACGAGGACAAGAGGTCTAAGGTGTTTGAAAGCAGGTATAGTGGGTATGATAGGGGAACGTTGTTCAACAGAGAGTAGTGGATGCGACGAATGCATTCTCAGTGAAGAAGTTAGAGGCAGACACCGTAGTGACTTTTGGATACATGGAGCTTAGAAAAATATAGCGCTGTGCAGTAGAGAAATTCTAGGCAGGTTCTAGAGTAGGTTAAATGGTCGTCACAACATTGTGGGCCGAATGGCCTATAATGTGCTGTAGACGTCGGGAGGATGCAATACGAGAGGCACTTAAATGTCAGATATCGAGACAGCATGGCCAATGTGTTCCTGTAAAGTGTTATGCCTACAAGTGCAGGGATCGCTGCGCGACGGGAGATATTGATGTCCTGGTAAAGACAAACTTTCTGAAGCATCCTTTGGGTTCAGCATGTCCAATATTGTGTTAGCAAGGACTTTTGCTTTGGAAGTCGTGTGTGACGAATCTTTTAGTGTTCTATGGAATGATGACTAAGGTCGCAGACGATATCTTGACAGAGGATTTAGCTGTTTGGGCTTGAGCAAGAGAAGCTTGCAGTCCAGCAAGGTAACCTGGACTGGACATTTATGTTCTATTTAATGCAGGGAGAAGTAGCTTTGTGGACTTAAAATTATCTGTGTGTTGTGACGAAAAGGGTTTGAGTCTAGATTTGATTTCTCTGCCAGTTGGCCTCTGGTTAATGATACGCCACGGGGATAGCGCGGGGAGTGTCTCACATGAGAAGGAGTTGGGGCAGGCGGGGAGTTGTAAACTTCCCGAATTATATAAGCAATAAATGAATGGAAACAAGATTGTTCCCCAGAGTGTCAGAAAGGACGCTTTATAGTTATCTTTCCATTTTTACCATTTTACCATCAGGGAGGACGTACAGGAGCCTGCAGAGCCATCATATTTATTCCACGCCGTCATTGACGAACAGCCAAACCTATCTTATTGTTCCTTGTTGTTCCCTATTGGCTTCCCTGATTTGTAATTTATTTTCTATGCATTTCTTCTCGTGAAGTTGCCGCAAGAAAGCATATCACACTTCAGCGATACTAAATTTGATAAGGGATGCATAGATCTGTTTCTGCTGGTAATTTTCAGCTGCTCGTTTAAATGTAGTGAATGGTGATCAGATTGGTTGTTCAATTAGGGACAATCGATAGGTTCATGGGTCGTCGACGCTTTGAGAGGGCTTGTCGCAGGAAACGAGGCCGAGTTCAATATGCATGAACAGTTTGGGTGCAAGGACCACAATCGCGCTGTGTTTCCCCGTGACTCTGAGATAGCCATTTGCGGAAAAGAACGCCCCATTGCAGAAACTTATTCCACAAATGCTTCGTAGCATAAGAATCAGAATCTAAAATTTTAACTGAACCGGCCAGCTCTTAAACTCAAAGCCTCAAATAATAAATGTCACAGGTCTGGATTCTTTAAGATCCTATCAGCCTGCCTACTCGATTTTCAACAGCATTGCACCCGAAGAGCAGAGATCCATCGATTCAATAACTCGATTTCTATTATTTATGTCTAATCATATAGTTGCATGCAATAGATGCTCCAATGCAGATCACTCCGGCACAGAGCAGGCAACGAACCTGCATCCTCAGTAAGATCGATCCAACACTGCTCTCTGTCTCCCATAGGCAAGCTGATTTTGAATCCAGTCGGCCAGGTGCTCGTGGATCCCATGCTTTCTACCTCTGCTGGATGAGGCTGCCCTCCTCTAATTTCATCCATCACCTTTGTCACCTTCTAGTGAAAGTCAAACTGAGTAACCAGCTGTGATCTGACCCGCACAATGTCTGATTAGACCTTCCTTCCCAATTACTCTTGTGTTCTATCCCAAAGGATTTTCTACGTTACTTCACTGAATCTGATTGACTACTTGTTTCCTGCGGCCTTTTTATTGTGTTTGTAGCCGTTTATAGCTGTAATCAACCTGATAAAATTCACAAATATTTCCTTCTTCCTGAATATATTAATGATCACTCTAGTTCAATGCGGGTGTTCGCAGATTCCTAAAGTAGCCCTGGACGCTATCTAAACACAAGAGAACATGCAGACACTGGAATTCCAATCGAGACATACAAACTGGTGCAGGCAGTCAGCAGGTCTGGCGCAGAGTCTCGGACCGAAACGACGACTGTACTTTTACCCATAGACGCTGCCTGGCCTGCTGAGTTTGTCTTGCATTTTCACTTGCCTGGTCGTTTTCTGCTGTTTTCTTAGAATACAGAGGAATAAGCTTTAAAGCACAGGTCGGTTTCTTTTATCTACAATGTCATGCAGACAATGATAACAAACTAATTTACTACCTGTTGTCTGCAGATGACCCTAAACAGCACAGCCCCTTCACCTACATTCCCTTTCCATTTTCGTGACTCTCGTAATTCGATCCAATAACACGCCAGTAAAACCTTGCAGGCTCCTAACCAAACCATGTTGAAGATACGCTGCCTATCCCTTGTAAGCACAGACCTTTCCACTGTAAAGTATTTTCTTTGTTTCAAAATGCTACTAGAGTAACGTTTCAGGCAGTCTCACGATCTGTGTCCTCCAGTGGTATTACTTACTCCGATCATCTTTCTCTCATTCTCTCTCTCCCTCTCCTCTCCCCCCTACCATTCAAGCACACCCCAGTCCACATCACCCCCCTCGCCTCCAACGCCCAGAAAATAAACCAACGTTGACCTGTCTTTCTTGACAGCTACTGCCATCTATCCGGATAATATCCTGGAAATACTCTTCCGAATCCTCTTCAAAATCTACGCATCATTCCTGGAACAGGGCCATGGGTCCCTATATGACGTGTGCGTACGAACAAAATTAATATACGACTGTAACATGTCCCTTCTTTATACCTGCATTAGGCAGGTACATCCAGAATGCCTCCTTTACAACTCCCTCCAGTTGGGTTTCCGCTTTCAAGGTGGTATGATATGGGATACGATGTTCACTCTGTCCATCATTACTGTTTAAGACCCTGTCACACTGCATAACCTCCCTTTATATTTGAGATCACAAATTATGTTATCTCTCTCGTAATTGGATGCAATTCCATCTACCATTTCTCCAAACACATGCAGATAGACTTTAAGAATCTGGTCTGGCATTCCCAAACCTGTCCAGTATATTGAGTCACAGCCATGGATTCGGCAGTGAGGTCGATACGGCAACTGCGCTTGTGAATTTGCACGTTCCACCTAATTAGTTAATTGTATAGTATTTACCGCATGCTTGTCGTCGTTGTGCTTGTGGTGACTTGGACAGAACACAACAACGCTTCGCTGCCTGCCTGCTTTCGGCCTTCCCTGAGAAATTGGACCTTTTCGTCAAATGACTTTTAAGACTAAAGGTATTCGTGTAATGTTTAGGTTTTCTTTTCACCGCAGTATAGGCTTCGTTTCCTATTTGACAGTTTTAGTTAACGGCCCAATTTGGCCTAACGTATATATTTTTTATTTTCCTTTCAAAACTATTCAAAAATGACGTTTGTGAACTATCGACCTGCTTGTTGTGGGAAAAAATATCTCAGAAGCAGCAGACAGAGTAAATCAGGCCGACTGAGAGAATTGCTTAAGACTGAAGGGTTTTATCATTTGATATCTTGGAGAGCACAGGCTCCTAAAGCAGAGCTCCTCAGCTCTGCTCAACAATGGATTACACTGTTATTTGTACCCCAGACGTACGTGACAAGAAGCACTGAAAATTGAAAAAGGAGGGAACTTCAACTACAACTCGTTAGAACAGCGAAGTTGCACTATATGTCTTTGAGCGGTTATACATTTTCTTAAGTGTTAGTTCTCCGGAGAGTATATCAGGCTTTCCCAAGCGCAGGCGTGTGATGATTTTTAGAACAAGGAAGCACAGACATAGTTATTTTCCCATTCCGTCTACAAAGCTCATTTCAGTCACACAGTGTACATTAGTCGCAGATAAGTGATTACAGGCTTTGAATTCACATACTGGAAGGTCATTAACCCCTTAACGTTCGTGACAATGTCTTACTATGTATTTTCCACACTGCTTCAGTTCTCTCACTCCTCATTTGGGTCATATCCGTAGCTGGTAACATATTGTGGCTGATATTATGAAAGAATTTTCAGAGATTATGGAGCATTTTCCTTGCTATGAGATAAGAAAGAAAGGTAAATATTTACAAATGTGGCAGCCTATTCCACAGCGATATTGAAAACACTAATATTAAGAGGGCATGATACAAAGATTGTTCGACACATCGGTTATACTGAAGATTCGTGAATTGTATTGGAATTCAATACTCCCCCTGTTGTTTACTTTTCACCTGTTTGGAATATTTATTGCAAAATCAGCAATGTTACAACCAGAGGTGCAGTGCTGCCGGAGATTACTGGTGTGCTGCACTGGCACCTCTGTAAGAATAAGTTAAAATAAACAAGCAGGGAATTTAACAGCGGCCGCATATTAAATAAAGGGAATTTTAAGGAAGCGGGGTTGGTAAGAAGGAGTGATTGCTGGTGGGGTAAATGCACTAATAACACGAGGAGATTTGATTGTTTTTGGTAAAATCCAGGAGCTTTGGACTGTTTTGTGAAATTCCTCCTCGCTTGACCCGTTGTCCCTGCTGTAGCCTCCCGCCGTTTCACAGATCCTCAGTCTCTCTCCAGCACTGGTTGTTTGAGCGTTGTTCGTCGTGAAAATAAAAATCGTAGCTCTTTTGAAAAGTGGTATGTCGCTTGCCGAAGAGGGCTATAAGAGGTCGCTAAGAACGAATCGAGCATTCGCACAATAAAACAGAAAGTAGCTGAAATGCGTGGAAGTGTTAGTGCTACCCCTACAACGGCAAAAACGGTCTCTCTGGTTCGTGATAAAGTGCTTGCAAAGACCGAGAAAGCATTAAGTGTGAGGCTATTGGAAATGTCACAGAAGCATATTCCTGTTGATAGTAAAATTATGCGACAAAAAAACACTTAGCTTCTATGAGCACTACTGTGAGGGGGTTGAAGAGAGCGAGAGGAAGGGGTTTAAGGCTAGTAAGGGATGGCTGGCGAGCTATGTAAAGCGCTACAGCCTCAAGAGTTTAAAGATCACGGGAGAATTGGCATGGCAGTTGTACCAAGTATCCTGCTATGGGAGCCGATCGAAATACACGCTTAAAGTCTCAGAGAAAAAAAATTGCTGATCACAAGCTATCAAAAGCTCACACTGTTGAAAATATAGGTAGTGAAGTTGCTTTTGGAAAATTATGTGATACCATGAATGCTTCGCATCTAAAGGCAACTTATTCAATTTTTCCTTCTGCATACTATTTAGCTCAGACTGACAGACAATACTCTGATCACTTTGGCTTATTGGATCTTCAAAATAAATTGTATTGGCATTGGAATTGGACTGCATTCCCGCACTAATGCTACAGAGGTGATTAATGACATAGTCATTAATATGAAAAAGAAAACTTGCCAGCATATCAAGCAGATAGATGTCAAATTTTCTGTTCTCATTGACGAGTCCACAAGCCTGAGCATTGTCCGCCCTAATAGTTTATTAGAAATGCGAAAAATGATCCCCATTTTATGTTTTTAGATCTAATTTAGTTGCCTGAACAGAAAGGTGAAACTATAGCTAAACATCCATTGAACTGTCTCAATAACCATTGGTTTGATGACTCTTATTTGAAACAGAACTTTGAAGCATTTGCTAGTGATGTGGCGAGCATAACGCTTAGTGTCAAATCTGGTATTGCTACAATTCTCAAGGAACATTACCGTGATGTGATAATTTGGTAATGTCTTAATCACACATTACAATTTGCAGTAAGTGATTCGGTGAAACAATTTCATGGAATAAATAATTTCTATCATTTATGGACAAATTGTATTCTGCTTACAGTATATCGCCTCTAAATCAAGAGGAATTATCTGAATGTGCCTCTCAACTAGAACGACACATTTGAAAAACAGGCTGTGTTTTGGTCACCAGATGGGTAGCTAGATCGTTTCGAACAGTTTCAGCAATGTGGCAAAAGCTATGAAGCACTGTGTTTTCATTTTGATAAACAATGAAGGATGAAACAAGATCTGGGAGTGACAGAAAAACGTATGAAGGTCTGTTGAAAAGACTCTCTTCAGAACAGTTTCTTTTGGACTTAGTTCCAATGTATGACACGTTGCATGAACTTGGTTTACAGAAGTGCACTACTACGATTGTTTACGCAGACAAACTAATCTAATGGAGTTTAAGATCACTGCATGGACTGAAACAGAAAGCTGGTACCAAACTCTAGAAGCACAAGGGGCAGTCGAAAAGGGGAGGTTTGGAGACATTACCTTAACAAGCAGCAGCAAAATTGTCTCCATTAATTACCTACAATGCCGGCTGCTGTCGTAGTGGCATCTGCGCTGGACCTCGGGATGAAAGGTTACGAGTTCGAATGCGGCAGGCTCTTTGCATGCCCCCTATCCGTGCCTGGGTTGAGTGTCGAGCTATCACACGACCCCATAAAAAAGCCTGGATTGAATGGGCTCAGCCAGGTTTCAAATGCCCAAGATGAGAAAACACCAAAAAGATCGGTGAAAAAGAGCTTGTCGTGACGGCGCCCAGACTGCCCAGGAGTTAAGGACACACGCACGCGCGCGCGCGCGCACACACACACACACACACACACACACACACACACACACACACACACACACACACACACACACACACACACACACACACACACACACACACACACACACACACACACACACACATATATATACATGTGTGTGTCACATTCAGTTTGTGTACCTGCTCAACACATGAATGGGGCAAGGAAGTTACCCGGTATGCAAATTGGGTGTGGCAGATATAGAGAGAGGGTATAGGAAATGGCAAGCATTTTGTCAGCTCCGGCACATAAAAAATTAGCACTGCACCCTTGGTAACAACAAACTTGTATGTTATTTGCAGAGGCGACCATTGAATGTGAAAAGATACTTCGCTCCATTCTTCAGCTCTTCTCTGAATTTTCTCTGTGTCAGTCCATAGATACACGTGTTGGTGCAGATACTGAGTTGTCGCAATAGAAACGCAAATTGCTGCCCGATATATCTCGGGGTATTCAAGTGTCTGTTTGTGTAAAAATAATTCTCGGTTTGAATGACCATCGAGTGCACTAGGTAAGGCATCCACAGAATTATGAAATTGGCCGATAGAGCAAACAGCAACATCATTGACTTTCTCCGGTTCTCCAACTCTGAATCCTTCTCTTCGCTGCTGCTGTTCCGCAGACCCCGGCGGACTCTATTTGCCGCTATTATGTTTCTAATAGTGAAAGCATTAAACATCAGTATTAAACACATGGGTAATAAGGGCGTCACAATACTGTCTATTACCTCGACAGATTTCCAGAAAGTCGAGGTAAAGTATTCGGGTATTGATACGCAACGCCAGGGCATATTATTGATGACAGTGTAAGGTTCTAATGCGAAGTAATGCGGAATACCCCTCAAACAAGATCCCACCGTCACTGCTAGTAACACAATCAGCGCAGTTCTCTTTGAACAATATCGTTTCCGGACATTTCCACAGCAAATAGCGATGTAGCGATCAAACGTGAAAGCGACCGTGAACCACACTGAACAGTCCATTGCTAAAAGCACCGTGTAATTTGTGAGAGCGCAGATCGGAGTGATGAGCAGGACATTAGCAAACAAATAGATGTTATTGATCTGCTCCACTATAACAGCAACGATCACCACAATCAGATCTGCTGTTGCCATGGCAATCAGATAGCGAGTCATGCATTCGGTGAGGTCACATTTTCTGCGGGTCAAGATCACAATCGCGATGAGATTAACTGTAACAATTAGGAAATATAGAGTCACATTTACGAACACGTTCACCGATTTACCTCCTTGCTACTGGTTTGACAGCACGTTTCTATACTGAATACTATATAGTGGCCTTCACCACTTGCAGCTGATGCTACCTACACTGAAGCTGAATTGAATGACCTTACAAAAAAGCAAAAAAATCCGGAAGGCTGTGAAAGGTCGAAACCGAATACTGCTTTGAAATAAATGTATAAAAGTATAGTACAGGTTAAGTACACGTACAGGTATTTAAACTCTGAATACATGAGTAAACAATTCTTGATTGTATTGCCCAAATCCCTAGAAATGAAGACTAATTCATTGAATAGTGGCAAAGACCCTCCGTCATGTCTGACTGGTGAACAATGTAAGTTGCTTGCCAAGGTGACATCAGGTTTAAACTCTGGCAGGACATTTCACTGTGCTGCAAAGACCGTAAAATTGTCTTTAGCTGTACAAATTCCGTTCAGATGAGGCAGTCTGACAGTACTTCGCAAACGAGGGACGTGAAATCTTAACAAGAGCGAAGTAAAAGAAAAATGCAATGGAACTAACATCTTTTAAAGCAGGACGGTAGTTCTGCAGTAAAACAACTAAAATATTAAAACATTACAGTAATTGTAGCAAAACATCTTTCACAATAATGAGAGTCAGTTCCCGCAGCTTACCAGGAATACCAAATATTGCAAGCAAAGGATAGTAAACGGCTGCTACGTAGAAAATTGCTGGATATCCCATGTTCTGTGAGAAGACGCAATGGAAACAAATCACCCAATAGAGTGTTCTGCATTTACGACCTGAGGTGTGGTTTAAGAAGCTTTATATTACAGCTGAATAGTATACTGAACAAATTAGTAACATCTCCTACATTACGTCACTTCCAATCTATTGCAAGATACTGTTTTTACACAAGGTTTCTCTGTGGTACAGTCTTCACTCCACGGGAACAAAAATAATCAGGTCTGCTTTCGAATATTGATTATAATTGAGGTTTTTTTTCCCAGAAATAATAGGATCACAATTGTACACGGGATCGGAGTAAAATCATCCTTCAGTATAACTGATCGATAGCATCCCTGATCATTTTTAATATTTCTGAGGTTGGACAGCAGATATTGAAACAATCCTTTAAGTTCTTGACAATTTCTCTATCCGAAAGCATGGTTATTTTCATGAGAGCTGTAAGCTACTCCCGCAAGATATTTTATCACATTGTTCTCGCTGTTTTGAGCATTAATCTATTTCCTGTGATTAATAAATAAACTACGGGAATAGGCATCCTCTTCCCCCACCGCATTCGGTGTCAGGTAGCTTCAGGGAAATGGTCAGTCGGCGTTTCGTGTGTTGGATTAGGGGGTAGAATTGTTATTTGTTACTTTCTTTCTAATTATCGTAGTTTAACTTTCCAATGACTGCTTCTATTTTAAGTAACTGCCTATTTGCCTGTAATTCTTCAGTAAATTTCCTAACAATTGAAAGCAGTCTGAGAATTACGTTTGCTATCACTGTCATACGTCACGTGAATTGTTGTTACATGGCAGCATTAGATTGCAATATAAAGCGATGAAAACTGTAAATTACAGCAAATATACATTTTAAACGTTATATTAAATAGTTATAGTTATATTATATTATATTAAAACGTTACATTAAATGTGCGCTTGCAACACTGTGTGCCTGTCAGCAGCACTGGGGCTCCACAGGGGGTTGTCCTGTCTCCCTTTCTCTTCACCATGATGATGTTGGGGAGACTGGTACTTGTGAATCAGCTGGCCGTTTTCACAACTTTATACAGCCAGTTCGTAATGCAGACACTTAGAAAGCTTCACGGTACACCAGTAGAAATTCACGAGTCTCTGTAGTGGCATGGCAAATCTTCTGAAACACCATATGAAATATAGCCGCCGTTCTGCCTTCTTAATAACTACATCGATATGTTGGGCCCAGGATCGTTCCTCAGAGATGCTGACATCCAGCAGCTTGATATCGCTCACACTTTTCACTTCTGATCCCTCGATGACGACTCTTCTCTGTTCTTTCTTCTTAACATTTCTGAAGTCCATAATCAATTATTTGGTCTCACTGACTTTGAGTACATAAAAGTTTTAAATAAACTGTTTGAAACAAGTTACGATTTAGTATGATTAAGAAAAATTTGAAACATAGAAATGTATGCATTTCGCTGTGGAATTTCTGTGACAGAGATGCTGGATAACTGGAGGGACGTAACTGGCACAGTCATGTAAATGCATATGTTGAAATCAAGACTGCACCATACATCAGTCAAAATAATGGAGAATAAGAAATAAGTCAGAACATTGTATTTTCACTACTGATTATTTCTTGGCTTTCCGAACTCCTGCAAAGAACCAACAATGTCCAAAAGAAGATACCGTACAGTGCTGCTTGTATCATGTATAAACTTGGAAAAGCAAGGAATATAGTTTTGTTGAACTTCATGCAGTTACTTGCATAAAGATGCGGACTCTGTTCGATAGCGATGCCTTTGATTTGTTTTATGCTACAGTAGATAAGCTGAAAAATATTCCGTAGATGATTTTCAGGAGGGTGCAGGAAACCTGATAAGAATAGTACCTACATAAGAGCACATCAACCGCAGGGAGAGGTTGGGCATTTTCTCTTGCGTTTTCTGAGGCGGTGCTGAAGAAGGGGAAGAGCTGATTACGGTTTTTAAGAAGAAGTTAGACATAGTCAGCCTGAATTTCTTCCAGAACCTATGAGTATATTAATTGGGACATTATTTTGCAGTTGTGGCTGCACCTGGCATATTAGGCAATGTTCAGGGCACTCTACTATAGGAAGTATATGGCTAAAATTCGCAAAGTACAGAAACGATTAAACCTTTAACATATCCCCATTGCTCCACGTTTCGCTATTATTCTTTACTTAATTTTTAATACTGTATATAGATTTTGTACCTTTCCGCAAGATTGAAATATCAGATAGCTGAGGCTACATGGTGAATTTCAAAGGTGATGTTCCGGCAAGATATATGATCAGAGAGTGTTACCTGTTTGGAGTGCGCCATCCGGGTTGTGCAGGTGGCAGATAAAATGGAGGATCTGAGATTTTCCGAGAAGGCAAGAATGCGTAGAGAACGAACTGATGTGGGCATTGTTTTGGGAGAGAAAACACTGAATATACGGCACAACAGAGACATTCCGGCCGAACGCACTTTGCCGACAACTCAGCCTGCTCCAAGATTAATCTAGCTCTTGTTGTTCCATACCCTCCGTTTGTCATGGTCCGGTCCGTGAAGTCCAACTTCCAACTTATGGTCCGATCAATGTACTCCAGACCCCGGGTCTTCCGGCATCCCCTTCACTCATTTGGGCTTCAGCGTAGGCACCTGATTCACGTCTTGCGGCCGGGAATATAAGTTGCCCTGGGTACGGGACTGATGGTCGGTTCGTCTTGTCGGTCTCCTGTCCTTGTATCTGGTAGGGATCGTCCCGTCAGTATCATGTCCTTGCCTCTGTGTGGGTTTGTCCCTTAGGTATCCTGTCCTCACCTCCGTGGGGTAAGTCAGGCCGTCCTTGCCGTTACCCTACGGTGGGATCTGTCCCTCCAGGTCCTTGCCTCCGTTGGGTACGTCGGGATGTCATTGCCATTACCCTGAGGCTGGACTGTTCCCTTCCTTCCCTCCGAAGCCCTGCCTGCAACCTGTATCTGGAGCCTTGCCTCACCTTGCCTCTGCCTTGAGCCTTGCCTCGCCTTACCTCTGCCTGGAGCCTTTCCTCGCCTTGCCTGTGTCTGGAGCTTCGCCCTGTCTGGAATTGTCTGTCGGTGTCCACGCCTTGGCTACGTAGGTCCTGCCGTTTTGCCGCTACCTAGCGTTGGGAACTGTCTCATCGTGCTCAGCGTTCTGTGTAATGAGTCCCGGTCCTACGTCCTGTACCCAAGGAGGGGTCCTGGCTCGGTGTTCCATGTTCCTGTCTCTCACTCGACTCTGCGTTCTGCGTTCCTGTTCTCCCTCGACCAAGGCTCTGTGTTATCGTCTTGTCCATGTGCCTCCCCCAGCCCAGGGGTACCTTGCCCAGGCCGGTGCTGGGATTCCCTCGTCCTGCGCTGGGGTTCCCATGTCCTGACCAGGAGTCTCACGTCCAGTCCTGTGCCTCTCCTCATCTTGTGGTCACGTCTTGTCCTCGCCTGGTTCTGGAGTCCGAGCCCGAGTCAAGACCGAGGTCCTGGGTCCTTGTCCAGTCTCTGGCTCGGAGTCCAAGCCCAGGCTCGTAGTTACCAGTTCCATGTCCTGGTTCCGCTATCCTTGTCAAGTCCTAGCCCAGGCCCGGAATCCTTGTCTCGACTGGTGCCTGTGTCACGTGCAGCGCCCTTTCTTTCCCACTGTATCCCATCAGTCATTTCTTTGCCAATCTTTTCATCGTCGAAGTCCTTCTTTAGTCTCTCTACATCCTCAAGGATAACTGCCCCTCCACCATTCAGTCCGGTAGAAAAAGATACGGAAAGATACTCTGAAGAAACTTCGCTAATTTGATAAATTTCAATCAATATCGCCCCAGACCCCGCTGTTTGAAAGCAGACGTATCGAGCATGTCAAAATCCTCCGCAGAGCATAAATCCTACAAACCTGCTAAACTGCTTTAGAACTAAGTCCAAATCCTACAGATCCTTCCTATAATGATGTCACAAGGACTAATACCGCCACGGGAACTGGGCGCCCTTGCAGGCGTGCTGTGGAACGGGATTGGTAATCACATATACCAACCAATTATTACGGTGTCACTTTACTTCCTTCCTCTCTTGTCAGATTTGTCGACCTTTGACCAAAAGCTCGACAATGTCTTTTTTTCCCCCTGCTTATATTCGCCCTAATTCTGTTAAAGCAGACTACCATTTGTATTAACGCTAGAAAGTAATTATTTATCCTCCAAGCAGCAAAGTCGCCGTTAGCTTTCAGATTGAAAGCATTATTTCCCCACCTTTATGTCCAAGTTTCCATTTTATTTAATTTTAAACCTACATAATTTCATTTAATGCCATTGTCCTGCCATGCACTTCGGTTTCTCTCAGTCAGCACGGGGAGATCATTGTCATATCCAGCGCCCAGAATACAGTGAGATGTTTGCAGTGTGACCGGACAAAACATTGTCTTGCTGAAGGTTCTTGGTCCGAAAGGTCTGTACTCTTTTCCACAGAAACTGCCTGGCCTGCTAAGGTCCTCCAGCATTTTGTGTGTAAAACAAAAAGAAATCTCATTGCTTCAATAAACAAGACGGCAAGCCAGCTCTTGAACTCAAAGCATCAGATAATGTTTATCATCCGTACGCACTCCTTATGATCGATCAACCAACGTGGTTTATTTGTAACAGGATTAGATCCATCGACTCGTTACCGCGGTTCGGTATTTTACTGTGTACTATCAGTTTTTGTTGGATCAGATTAGACCATAACATTTTCAGCCAATCGTCAATGAATTGCTTATAAATACCTATTAATTTTCATTATTTATGTTTCATTATATAATTACGTGGAATAGATGCTCCAATGCAGATCACTACGGCACAGCAGTAGCAATGGACCTCCATCTGCAGTAAAACTGACCCAACAATGTCCTCTATCTTCCATGAGCAAGCTCATGACCTTGCTTTCACAATTACACAAACATTCTATCACTAATACCGAACAGAATCGGCGATCTATTATTCCCAGGATTACCTGCATTTCTTTTCTAGAATACGAGAACAAGGCCAGCAACACACGATCCTCAGGCAAACGCTGCAACGAGAAGAAATACAAAGATATCAGACCAGGGTACAGCAACAATCTCATTTTCCGCCACGTATCTCCATGACGCCCTGTGATCATACCTACCTTAATGTTTTTGAATGGACCGAACCGAAACCTGCACTATTCTCGGAACTCCCTGCTATCTTTGAGTGTTCCACTCGGATCAAACTATACTGCACGGCCTCCAATACGAGAAACAACAACGCAAAGTGCTCGCTTTGTGTGTCGCCCACGTTCTCCACCACTAAGCAATGTACCCAACTTCATTCCTGTATAATTCAAGTTTCTCTTTGGTTCCTTTTTTGTGTATATCTGCATCGGGATACTTTATTTTTAAATCCGTGTCGTCAAGTACCTTTAGTGGCAACTGAGGGCTCTCCTAACTCCTTGTTCCCTGCGACCCTTTTATAGTTGTAAAGATCTCGTTAACCTTTTAACATTCTCAAATGTTTCCTTCTTCTTGGATATATTAATGACCAATCTAGTTCAATGCTGGTGTTCTTTGATTTCAAAAGTACCCCTTGACGTTTGCTGCTGTTGTTGTCTGAACTTAGTGTTTGATCATTAAAGCACAGGTCAGTTCCCTTTACCCACTATGTCTTTGCAGACCATGATAGAAACATAGAAACATAGACAATAGGTGCAAGAGTAGGCCATTCGGCCCTTCGAGCCTGCACTGCCATTCAGTATGATCATGGCTGATCATCCAACTCAGAACCCTGTACCTGCTTTCTCTCCATACCCCCTGATCCCTTTAGCCACAAGGGCCATATCTAACTTCCTAACATATCTATCTAAATGCCGAAATAAATTACTCGTGCCCACGATCCACAACACCACGGGCCCCGCCAACCACATTGCCTGTCGATGTTTGTGGCTTCAGTAATTCGACCCTATACCACCCCAACAAAACCTTGAAGACACCAAACCAAACTATTTGAAAATGTATCCTTTTTATGCATAGCTGCTCATTGTAAATCTGCAATGTTATATTTAGAAATACGGCCTTAGTAGACAGATTCAGGCAATCGAAACATATGTGCGATCTAGTGACTTCATTAACTTCTATTTTATTTCAATACTCTCTCTCTCTCTCTCTCTCTCTCTCTCTCTCTCTCTCTCTCTCTCTCTCTCTCTCTCTCTCTCTCTCTCTCTCTCTCTCTCTCTCTCTCTCTCTCTCTCTCTCTCTCTCTCTAATTGTAGCAACCTTACCCAGATAACGGCTATTCTGGATGAACTAAAAGACAACGCAGACGGCGTAAATGAGGGTGAGACTCAAGAACGATAGTGCTACAATGGGAGATGTTTAAAGAGCTGCTGACAACTAATTTAGGACAGGAGAGAGAGGATAATACCGCTCAATCGTAAAGGAGGAGATCTATGCTAGGAGTCTGACGATATAGGCCAAGGACCGAAGAGAAGACTAAGCAGAAGTATATGAAGGTTTGCTGAGGGGTCTTCGAGTAAGTCAGGGACTTTGTCGGTCAGGAAAGAGATAGAAAACCGTCTTTTGAAAAACAGTATGTCAGATAAATCACAAGATATTGATTAAAACTGTACCAAATTATTAAGAAAAGTAAACGAATACATTTCTGGAGTTTTGACGAAAGTCTTTGATTCTACTGGCGAATTTTGGAGCCAGTAGTTAGATGGGGTACAGGAATTTCCTTGGAAACTATCAGCCAGTAATCCTCACATCAGTGGTAGAGCATCTATTGGAAAAAATTCTTAAGGATGGGATTAAATCATATTTGGAAGTATGATGGATAATTGTGCCTCTCTGCGAGGCAGTTCACATATTACAAATATAATTGAGGTTTAGTAGGTTGTGGCCAAGTTAGGTAATAAGTATAGAACAGTGGATGTTGTCAACTTGCACTTTAGTAAAGAAAATAACACAAGATTCATCATGATGGACCTATCAGGGAGATTAAGAAGTGATGATCGAAGCAAAGCTCAATTGTCAAGCAAAGACGAAGCATAGTGATCGGTGCGGATTATTCTATCTAAGGTCTGATATCAGAGGGGAAGAAATCAGTGATTGGATGTCTGCTCAATATGTTGCATATAAATGAGTTGCATGAACATGACTCGCAGACGGAGTTTGGAACTGAGAGATTTGATTTAGACCATAATACCACAAGATAAAGGAACTGGTTTCAGCCATTTGGCCCATCGTGTCTGCTCCGGCATTTCATAATGGTTGATCCAATTTTCCTCTGAGCCCCAATCTCCTGCCTTCTCTCAGTATCCCTGATGCCTTGACCATTTTGATAAGCCTCTGCCTTAAATGTACATAAAGACTTGCCCTCCACGGCTGTCTGTGGCATAGAAATTCACATCTTTCCCACTCTATGGCTAAAACAATTACTCTTCATTTCTGTTCTAAAAGGACGCCCATAAGTTCCCTGGCTGTATCCAATGATCTCAGACTCTCTCATCATAGGAGGAATCCTTTCAATCCCAACTTTATCAAGTCCTTTCCACTTTCGACAGTATTCAGTAAGGTCAACCCTCATTGTTCTGAATGTTTTATCTCGTTAACAACATGATTGATTGGAGGAGAGTTGACGTGTTCTAAATTATATTGGCGTCATGAAAATTCTGTTCAGCAAAACAAAATGCTCTGTCAGAAAGAAAGAACCTACTATATTTTAGAGTGGCCATGGTCATAGGAGCACGGAAATGCGAGTTCCGAATCAATCCGTCTTTTGCAAACACGGAGCAGTACAGACTAAGTTCCATTTTAATGTATATGGTCCACATCACTCTAAACATCGTCAACCGAAGTATTTGAAAAATGTCTTCATGCAGACAATTTGAGATATCCCTAGAGGACATAAATACATCTCACAATGTTGCAATTATGTTTTAAAACAACTATTGATTGTAAATATTTTTTCAATGAGTTATGTATGATGTAAGCAACGAATCTTATCGAACATTGGCACAAATTACCTCCCTTCTCTGGTATAAGAATAGCGGAGTGTCATTACTAGTACAAAGAGCATTTGGAACTGATCGCAGCTTCACATACAAAATGCCATCTCTGAAGATTTATGACGTAGGGAAGATTTACTATCCTGTACTTGCAGCGGTTGGCATTCCCGGTAAGTGACAGAATCAGATTAATATTTGAATGGTTCTGTATTCCGTAACCTGTGACAGTTAATATATTTAAATCTGTTTGAAGTACTGATTGTAATTAATTTCATAATTTTACTTTATGGAAGTTTTAGCATTGTCTATTAGTATTAAAGTTAAAATGAATGTCTGAGTCATTGCCGGGATGGTCGTCGTATATCTCAGTTTGACATGAATGCCATTCGCGTTTATTTCTACAGATAAACAATCCACCTGAAACTTTGGAAGGAAATATGGTTTTTGTTTTCGTCTTTTCAACTGCTTTAAATGGTTTCCAGGTCCTTCTGGAGCCCGAGATGTCTGAGCCACTACAGAACAATGTTTATTTGTTTCACAGCAGCCCGGATTCCTCAGCATGATTGATCACTGGGGTACAGAGACCAAATAGATTAGCACCTCGCTGTCAACCTATCTCGGGGCGGACAATGATTCGTGATCTGCCACCTCTCCAGTCATGATACGCACACACCCCGGGTATCTAAACTTTAATTCATATTGATCCTTCTGAGTTAGAGGACGAAACGAGATTTCCTTGCCTTTAAACGCCATAGTTAAGTGTTCAGCAATATATGTGCTTGTCTTTAACAAACACTGATATTGCAGTCTTGTCAATCTCTCCTGTTCTAAACACTTATCCACTCTTGCCAAATACACGTGTTTCCCATTTACTGCAGACACCTGATTAGAGAACGCAGAGCTGCTGCTGCCAATTGCCTATATCATTGGCACAAGTTTTCCCTCCCTATTAACAGAACCTCACTCACCTAGTAAATCTGGCGGAATTGAACTTTGCCTATCTTTTTGCCCGAATATATTCACGCTCGTTTCATAGACACGATGAGCCATAGATTTTGCTGATGACACCAACTTTAATTGTCAGTTTCATGCCAAACGCCTGGAAAGCTCATTTATTCCCATGGATCCCACACTTGAGAACATTCTTTCATCCTCATTTTAAATGCAACAGGCAACGTGACAACTTAGTTCCCAGATGTAATGTAGTCTCTCTGTATAGATTTTCATAGCAGCTGCTGGACGGAAAATTGTATCCACGTAACCCTCCTTTTATTTCACAACATTTTTCGAAGTATAATCTTACCATTGTGCGATTATTTTACTTCTTACATGAAACCACTCCCAACCGATCCACCTACCCCCATTCTTGCCCCATATTTAGGATACTATGAGCTCTACCAATTTAGTTACATTCGTTTCTATTCTTAGTTAATTTAACAGAGATTGCGATTTTGTCTCGTGGAGAGTGCGGTCTCTCCAAATGCATAACTCGCTACGTGGTGGGGATGGCAGCGGCCGACTTCATAGTGGTCGTTATTGCTATCATTGCGAAGCAGATAAATAACATTTACTTCTTCGCCCGGTTCTTACTCATCACTCCAATATGTGCGGTGTCGACTGTCTTCAAAGTGGCAAGCATGGACTGTTCCGTGTGGCTAACGGTTGCTTTCACGTTCGATCGATACGTCGCGATTTGCTGTCCAAACCTACGGAAAAAATGTTGCACCCAGAGAACAGCGACAGTCGTTATAGTAACGGTGGGGGTACTGACCTGTGTGAGGTGTATTCCGTTTTACTTTGAAGTGGAAGCTTTTGTAATAATTAACAACGTGCCTTGGTTTTGCGTCAAAGTACCTGAATACTTCACTTCACCACTGTGGAAAGTACATGAATTATTTGACAGTCTCGTAACGCCGATATTACCAATGTGTTTCATTCTACTCTGTAATGGTTTAACAGTCAGGCACATAGTAGCGGCAAATATAGTCCGCAGGGGACAATCAAAAGGATTCTGAAGTTTAGAACCGGAGAAAATCAATGATCCTGTTGTTCACTCTTTCAGCCAATTTCATTGTACTGAGTATGCCTTATGTAATACATTCCATGACCTGGCAAGCAGTGAATTTCAGCTACAGTGATAAATATTTAAATACTTCGATATATATCTTTCAGCAATTGGGAATGATGTTACAGTTTCTCAGTATCTGCACAAACACCTGCATTTATGGACTGACACAACGTAAATTCAGAGCCGAATTGAAAAGTGGAACAAAATGTATCTTTACGTTAAACGGGTTGCTGTGTAAATAAGATGAAATGGATCGTAGGTGTTTAAGTGGTGTGTGACTATGTGTACTGTGACCCCAGAGAAACGGCCTTTCTTTTAACTGTAAGTTCGTGCCTGGTTGGAAACAGTAAACCTGAGCTTAAACTGATTGCTTTGATAATAATTATTCTCCAACCTGCCATTCACTCAGGAAGACCGACTGGTTTCAATCCGAAGGAAACAGATGATCTAAATCTGCTCGTAAATTTGTGTAAAATATGCTGTTTACCAGTGAATTACTAACTGTCTTCGTTAAGTTTATGCTGTTGTTTCTTTGAAGAGAGGACTGCGCGACCTACCTGATTCCAGCGTTTTACTTAAGATGATAAAAGCGGTAATGGATATGAATGAGTCGCGTTACAATCAATGAAATTTTACATCCGCTCTCAACCACCCTATTTTACACCTCACATGCAGGAGACTTCCAAGCTCCGTGTGCAAGAGGGTTTCCTCCAAGTAATCCAATTCCACCACCACCACCCACACCCCCAGCCACCGCCACAGGCCAAAGACGAAGCGTTTAGTTAGTTAATTGAATGTTGTAACCTGTCCTTTGATTAGTCTAGGGTTAAATTGGTGAGTTACCGAACGGCGCAGCTCAGTGAGCCGGAATGGCCTGTTCCGTGCAGTATCTCTGAATAAATGAACAGACAAATAAACACCGACGTAAATATATCACTCCGACCTGTTACAGTTTTGGCTTCCCAATAGTATCTGGGATATAAAGGAACAGAGGCTGAGACAGGTCTGGAAAAATTTAAAAACAGCGTGTTGGCGTTAATTTCCCCAATATGGACAGGGAACTCTGTCGTTCAAAAAGACTTCAATTAATCCCTCCCGTGTATTCAAGGGGGCAAGAATTCCAGATTCAAGATGCAAGATTGTTCAAAGTCAGTTCCAGTACACGTTTAAAGGAGAACGAAGTAATTGTTACTCCGGATTCGATGCAGAAAAATAAAACACAGTAACATAAATAATTCATCGATAAAGATACTATCAATATAAATATATAAGAAAGCTTATGGATATAGTTTGAAAGCTCATAAAGTGACGACAGGCATAGAACCGACTGTACATAAGGTGACTCTGAAAGTAAATAATAGCCTAGTGCTGCTATGGTTGGGGTTGGAATGGCTGATTAGTGGGTGGATGCGTTAATCAGCTCTACTGCTTGGTAGACAATTCTTGAGTCTGGTTTTCCTGAGGTGGATGCTACGTAGCTCTCTAACCTGATGGCAGACGGACAAAAGTCCATAAGCAGATCATTCATGATGGGTCTGGTAAGTAGAAGATGAATCTCGTTTTGGAAAAGAGCAGGAGGAAATCACCACCCTTCAAGTGGGAGAGCATTATCGTAAAATGATCTCCAATTCATAAGTTTTAAGGCAGTGATGAACAAGGACGGCTCTGAATCCTAATTGAGGGGAAGGAAAATTACAACGTTATTAGACAGATTGTAGGGCCCATGAGGAAGAAGCGCGTAATTGGCAGTAGCTGCTGTTGGCCATGCCCACATCAGTCATTTGGGAGATGTTTAAATTCTGGAGGTTCACAGGGTGTTCCAGTGCAGAAGAAGGAAAAGAATTGTACAATATTAGAAACTTGGTAAAAATCGCGGTTATGTATTTGGTAAATAAAATAAATTGGAGATTTTAAGATATTAAAATCATTCAGAGCACTTAATGCATCTTATTCTCAAAGGAGTACGCTCACGCAGATGATAAGGCAGAGCAAACGGCTATATGATGCTTTGGATAAGTTTTATTAAAGCGCTGAATGCATGCTATATATCTTAAAAGTGAGAAGGTAGCATCGGTTAGAGTAAGAAGATTCAGTGGTAAAGGAGGTAAGTTATTCTTAGTGGCACAGTAAGATGTACTGAGAGTCTAATCTAGTGCATTAGAAGAAGAGTGAGGAATATGGTGGAATTAATCTGTGGAGCAATAATATGCTAAAGTATTTGAGATCGAGAACGAGGAGGACCTGGTCATTTGAAGAGAATCAATGTAGATACATTATTGGGAGCTTATTTTATATACCCCAGGTAGTAAATGAAAGAAGAAAAGAGATATTTTGGTTTGTAGGTTAGCCAATGCTTCTCCCTCTTTTCAAACGAAAACGCGGAAGCCATCCTGGTAGCTATAGTCGCAAACACGAGGAAATCTGCAGATGCTGGCAATTCAAGCAACACACACAAAATGCTGGTGGAAAGCAGCAGGCAAGGCAGCATCTATAGGAAAATGTACAGTCGACGTTTGGGGCCGAGAACCTTCGTCAGGACTAACTGAAAGAAGAGATAGTAAGACATTTGCAAGTGGGGGTGGGAAGATCCGACACGATAGGAGAAGACAGGAGGGGGAGGGATGAAGCTAAAAGCTGGAAAGTTGATTGGCAAAAGGGATACACAGCTGGAGAAGAGAGAGGATCATGGGACGCGAGGTCTAGGGAGAAAGAAAGGGGGAGGACAGCACCCGAGGTAGATGGAGAACAGGCAAGGAGTGAGTGTGAGAGGGACAGAGAGAAAAAAGAGATGGAAAAGAAGAAAGAAAGGACATCACTCAACGAGTACTAAAAATAGTCAAGTATGCATTCGAATATTCGTTCCCATCGCTTTTTCAGAAATAACTGTTGGATCATATTGGTAAACAGCAGGAGAGTGTTAAGGTCCTTTAATTCAACACTATAGATTCAACACACTATATAATTATATATAAAGGGTACATATAACACACTATATAGATTCAACACTATATAATTCAACACATATCAGAGCTGTAACACTATCAGAGCTGTAAGACACTATCGGAAGACACATTTCGCCATTGTTATTCCTGCTCTGAGTGTTATGAAAAATCGGCAGGAATAGTTATCTTTTCAACCCTGTACCCGCCCCCCCCATCACAGGAGGAATTCATTCAGTCTGGCAGTTTTAGGGCTATGGACAGCGCCTCATGAGCAAGATTACGGGGTAGAATTATTATTTTCGCTACAAATATCATGTAGTTTAATTTTCTAATGTTTGCTTGTATTTTTAAGTAATTGCCTATTTGCCTGAAATTCTTCAGTAAAATTTCGATCTATTGAATGTAGACTTAGCATCACATTTAAGATCACTGTAGTATGCTCCGTAAGTTGTTTACTCGGTAACAGTACATTACAATCTAAAATAATGGAACTTCTAATTTACAGCAGTGAAAAGAGAGAGTAGAGAAGCCGTCTGGTAGTGTTTATGGTTTCAAAGTCATTACAGAAATCTTATGATCAAGGCGAAGAAGCTACATTTTAATCATTGTGTATATCCCTTCAAGAACCTGGCCTCCTCCCTGTTGATAACAATGGAATTACGATATGACCAGTGTGAAGGGGGGGGGGCCCTAAATGATGGGTGCCGACCTATTGAGGCATCACTCCTTGAAGATGCGTTCAATGTTGGTGAGACTACTACGTAGGATTCAGCTGACCGTATTCACAACATTTTGCAGCCAGGCACTAATGCGGGCACTTGAAATACTACATGCTTCTGCAGAAATTCGCGAATCTCTCTGTTGGCATGCCAAATCGTCGGAAACACCAGATGAAATATATCCACTGTCCTGCTTTCTTTGTAACTGCATCGATATATTGGGCCGAGGATCGATCCTCAGAGATGCTGATATCAAGCAACTTGATATCGCTCACACTTTCCACCTCTGATCCCTCGATGACGATGCTTCTCTGTTCTCTCTTCTTAACATTTCTAAAGTCCATAATCAGTTCCTTGTTCTCACTGGCTTTGAGTACATAATGATGTTAAATAAAGCTGCTCGAAACCAGTTACGATTTCGTCCGATTAAGAAACAATTGCAGAATAGCAAAATGTGCATTTGGCTGTGGATACAGCACTTCACAGTGTGGAATTCATGTGATCTACCTGCTAGATACTTGAATATGCTGGATAGCTGATACGCATACGACACCCCTGACATCCCCTTATAATTTCCTCTAATCACCTTAAACTTATGTCCACTGTAATTGTCCATGTCCCCCGCTAGAACAAGGGCTACTGTCCATTCTGTCAAAGCATCTTATACTCCTGTGAACCTTTATACCGCAACATCTCATCTTCCTTCACTTCAAACAGAAAAAAAATCTAACCTAATAAACTCTGTTACAAGACGTAATCTCTACAGAATCCCACTTTCCATAACATCTAGATCCTTCCTATATAGAGGCGCCCAGAACTATGCGCAAAATTCCAAGTGTGATCTAACCAGGTTTTGATGGAGCTGCGACACCTCTATTCCTGCAGTGAAATTCGATATGCCACTTCGGCACGCAGGCTTAGATACCCCCTTGGATAGTCTCGTGTATTTTTTCCTCAAGTGTTCCAGCAAATACTGATCGTGACGTCAGCATAAACATAAGAATGTTAACTTCGACTACCCTTGCTTCCGACAGCTGAAATAAAATGCCTTTTCCCCGGGACTGGATGTAGCATATCACCATGTCAACGATGGCGCTTATATACAGCCACCAAGGGAAACAAATCCACCTAGAACCCCGTGCACGTGTTCCATAAACAAGCTCTACATTTCTATTGTGCATTTCCCTGAATATATCTGTACGGCGCTCTATCCTAGTCTTTTCGCATCATAATTCACCCTGTCCAAATTATTAAATTTCTTTCTGTCTGCTCCTAAACTATCCAGGCTATAATTGAGTCCATTGTGTCATAGTGACTGTCTGAGATCTCTCAGCCACGAGGTGGTCTGTCACCAGATAAAGAAAATTGTCCAGAACATGATCTAGGATGGCCTATTTCCAGAAGAGTTGTTCCCATATTCGGTCTCAAACCGTTCCTTGACACCTGAAATGATATGATTGAAACGTAGAAGACAAAACATCGTACACTACAGCACAGTACATGCCACTCAGGCAATACATTGTGGGCCGAATGGCCTGTAACTTGCTGTATGTTTCCAGAGGATGCAGTACCCGAGGCTCTTACATGTCTGTTATCAAGCCACCATGACCAGTGTGTTCCTGTAAGGGTGAAATGTTATGCTGGCAGATCCAGGGAACGCTGCGCGACTGGAGATATTGAAGCCCTGGTAAAGACAAATTATGTAAAGCATACACTGCGTTTAACAGGTCCTATACTTGTGTCAGGGTGGCTTTGTGCTTTGAACGTCGTGTGTGACGAATCTTTTGGTGTTCTACGGAATGATGACTAAGAGCGTAGGTGAGATTAGGAAAGAAGATAAGGGTTTGAGCAAGAGCAGAGCGAAAACCAGCAAGGTAACATAGACTAGACATTTATGTCCTATTCAATGCAGGGAGAACTAGCTTAGTGGATTTAAAATTATCTCTGTGCTGTGACGGAAATGATCTGACTACAGATTTGATTACTCTGCCAGTAGGCCTCCGACTCTTAGTATCTCTTAGTATTCCTTCCAATAATTTACCTTCTACTGATGTCAAACTTACCGGCCTATAAGTTCCCGTTTTACTTTTTAAGCCAATTTTAAATAACGAAACTACATGAGCTATCCTCCAATCCTCCGGCACATGACCCGTGGATATCAACATTTCAAATATTTCGGCCATGGTCCCTGCAATTCCAACACTAGTCTCCTTCAAGGTCCGAGGGAATACCCTGTCAGGTCCTGGGGATTTATCTACTCTCAAGGCAGCAAGTATCTCCTCCTCTTTAATCTGTATAGTTCCATGACCTCCCTACTTGTCTGCACTGTTTCCATAGACTCCATTCTAGCTTCCTCAGTAAATACGGATGCAAAAAAAAACATTTAATATATCTCCCATTTCTTTTGGTTCCATACATAGCCGACCACTCTGATCTTCAAGAGGACCAATTTTATCCCTTTGGCTCTTAACATACTTGTAGACGCTCTTAGGGTTATCCTTCACCCTGACTGCCAAAGCAACCTCATGTCTTCTTTTAGCCCTCCTGATTTTTTTTCTTAAGTATTTTCTTACACTTTTTATACTCCTCAAGCATCTTATTTCCTCCCTGTTGCCTATACATGTTATGCATCTCTCTCTTCTTCTTTATCAGAGTTCCAATATCCCTCGAGAACCAAGGTTCCTTATTCTTTTTCATTTTGCCTTTAACCCTGACTGGAAAATACAGACACTGCACTCTCAAAATCTCTCCTTTGAAGGCCTCCCACTTACCAATCACATCCCTGCCAGTGAACAACCTGTCCCAATCTACGCTTTTTAGATCCTTTCTCATTTTGTCAAATTTGGCCTTTTTCCAGTTTAGAACTTCAACCCAAGGACCAGATCTATCTTTATCCATGATTAAGTTGAAACTAATGACGTTATGATCACTGGAACCAAAGTGTTCCACTACACACACTTAAGTCACCTCATTTCCTAACAGGAGATCTAATATTGAATCCTCCCTAGTTAGGACATCTATATATTAATTTAGAAAACTTACCTGAACATATTTCACAAACTCTAACCCATCTGGACCTTTAACAGTATGGGAGTCCCAATCAATGTGTGGAAAATTAAAATCCCCTACAATCACAACTTTCTTTCTCCTGCAGTTGTCTGCTATCTCTCGGCATATTTGCTCCTCTAATTCTCGCTGACTGTTGGGTGGTCTATAATGCAACCTTATTAATGTGGTCATACCTTTCCTGTTTCTCAGCTCCATCCATATGGCCTCAGTAGACAAGCCCTCTAATCTGTGATGCCGATGCACTGCTCTAATATTTTCCCTGACTAGTGAAGTCCCACCCTCACCATTCATCCCTCTGTATCTATCACGTCTGAAACATCGGAACCCTGGAACATTCAGCTGCCAGTCCTGCCCCTCCTGTAGCCAAGCTTCATTAATGGCTATGAGGTCATAATTCCACGTATCAATCCAGGTCCTCAACTCCTCTGCCTTTCCCACAATACTCCTTGCACTGAAATATACACACCTCAGAAGATTATTACCACCACACACAACCTTACTATTTGCGATTTTGCATGAACTACTAACATCATTTATTTTTACCCCCATTCCACTATCTACTATAGCACTCTGGTTCCCATCCCCCTGCAAATCTAGTTTAAACCCATCCCAATAACACTAGCAAACCTCCGTGCAAGTATATTGGTCCCCTTATAGTTCAAGTGTAAGCTGTTTCTCTTGTACAGGTCCCACCTGCACCAGAAGAGGTCCCAATGATCTAGAAATCTGAAACCCTGCCGCCTACACCAGTTTCTCAGCCACGTGTTCATCTGCCAGAGCATCCTACTCTTACCCTCACTGGCACGTGGCACAGGCAGCAATCCGGAGGTTACTACCCTCGCGGTCCTGTTTTTCAACTTCCTACCAAGCTCTCTGTACTCACTCTTCAGGACCTCCTGACTCTTCTGCCTATGTCATTGGTACCACAACACCTGGCTGATCACCCTCCCACTTCAGAATGCTGTGCACGCGATCACAGACATTCCTGACCCTGGCACCCGGGAGGTAACAAACCATCCGGGAGTCTCTGTCACGACCACAGAATCTCCTGTCTGTACCCCTGACTATGGTGTCCCCTATCACTTCTGCTCTCCTCTTCTTCTTCCCTCCCTTCTGCACTGCAGAACCTGACTCTGTGCCAGAGATCTGGCTTGTCCCAAGTAAGCCACCTCAACAGTATCGAAATCGGTATATCTGTTTTGGAGGGGATGGCCACAGGGGAACCCTGCACTACCTGCCCTTCCCTCGGCTGACGGTAACCCAATTACCTGTGCCCTGTTCCTTAGGTGTAACTACCTCCCGGAAGCTACTATCTATAAACAGTTCTGTCTCCCGAATGATCCGGTGGTCATCCAGCTCCGGCTCCTCTTCCCTAACGCGGTCTGGTAGGAGCTGCAGCTGGATGCACTTCTTGCAGGTATGATTGTCAGGGACACGGGAGGTCTCCCTGACTTCCCACATCCTGCAAGAGGAGCATTCGAACATCCTGCCTGGCATATACTCTTGTCTGAAAAAATAGAAGGAAAACAGAAACTCACCGGAAACTACCCTCGCCGCTGCCTGTATCTCGCCGAAGCGTGATTGAGCCAAAGCCGTCGCACTCTGGCTCAGTCCACTCCAACGATGGTCGCTGTATATAGTGGTCTTTCTTTCAAACCGTGGCGCGCTACGTCACGCGCCTGCGCAGTCTAGCCTCTTTTCCCCGATCAGTTAAAAAAAAGAAAAACGAGCTTCCTCAGCGATGCTTCAGTCTTCCACTCTCAGCCTTTTGCTTCGATTGAACATTGAATGTGAAAAGGTAATTCGCTCCATTCTTCAGCTTCTCCCTGAATTTCCTTTGTGGCAGTCCATAGATACACGTGTTTTTGTTTTGTTATTTTTAAAAACTTTTTTTATTGTGTTTTCAAATAGTTACAGAATAATAGTGTGTGAAAAAGAAAATATGTTACCCATCCCCCCTCCCCTTAACCCCTCCCCCCTAACATCCCTACTGAAAGAAAGAAGAAAGTAAGAAAGAAAGAAAGAAAGAAAAAAAAAGGAATGCCTGGATATTGGAAGATCCCCACATGCTCCATGGAGTTCGTAATAACTTTAGTATATATATTTATTTCTTTCCCCAAGTAACCAATTGTTTCATCTTCGGAGCACCTATATATTTACTCCTGTCTTTTGTAAATAAGGGCGCCAAATTTTCAAAAATGTTTCATATTTATCTCTTCAATTATAAGTAATTTTTTCAAGTGGAATACAGCCATAAATTTCTTTCTTCCAACAATCTATACTTAAATATATATCCGATTTCCAAGTAACAGCAATAACTTTTTTGGCTACTGCCAATGCAATTTCTATAAATTCTTTCTGATATTTATTCAATTTGGATATCGGTTTTATCCCTTCAATATCACCTAGTAAAAGTAATATTGGATTATGTGGAAGTTGTATTCCAATAATTTGTTCCAGTAAAACTCTTAAATTTGTCCAAAAAGGTTGAATTTTAGAACAAGACCAAGTAGAATGTAAAAACGTACCAATTTCTTGGTTACATCGGAAACACTGATCAGATAAATTTGGGTTTAATTTATTTATTTTTTGTGGTGTAATATATAGTTGATGTAAAAAATTGTATTGCACTAATCTTAATCGGACGTTTATTGTATTTGTCATACTCTCAAGACATAGTCTTGACCAATTTTTTTCTTCAATTTTAATATTCAAATCACTTTCCCATTTTTGTCTTGACTTCTGGATTCCTTGTTTAATTGCCTGTTTTTGAATCAAATTATACATACAAGAGATAAAATTTTTAGTCTTTCCTTTTTGAATTAAAGTTTCTATTTCATTGGGTTTCGGTAATAACATTGTTTGACCTAACTTTTCTCTTAAATAAGCCCTTAGTTGAAAGTAACAAAAAAAAGTGTTGTTTGATACTTTATATTTTTTCTTTAATTGATCGAATGACATTAATATACCTCCTTCAAAACAATCTCCTACATATCTAATCCCTTTTTGAAACCAATTATATAAAAGTTGATTATCCATTGTAAAAGGAATGTCTATTTTGAATTAAAGATCTCTTTGCTAATAAGGATTTTTTTGTCTCATCGTCAACATTTATCTTATTCCATAAATCCATCAAATGTTTTAATATAGGAGATTCTTTCTTTTCCCGTATCCATTTAGATTCCCATTTATATATAAAGTCTTCTGATATGTTTTCTCCTATTTTATCTAGTTCTATTCTGATCCATGCCGGTTTAGCTTTCTCAAAAAAAAAATGCAATAAATCTAAGTTGATTTGCTTTATAATAATTCTTAAAATTTGGAAGTTGTAACTCTCCTAGCTCAAATTTCCATGTCAATTTTTCCAACGATATTCTTGACATCTTACCTTTCCAAAGAAACTTCCTCACATATTTATTCAGCTCTTGAAAACACTTCTGGGGTAATTGTATTGGTAGTGATTGAAATAAGTATTGTAATCTAGGGAATATATTCGTTTTTATGATATTTACTCTACCTACTAATGTTATTGGTAATACCATCCATTTATCAAGATCTTCTTGAATTTATTTGTGTTGGCGATATTAGCTGAATTGATTAGAATAGACCCAGACATTAAGGGTTTCAGAGTTAATCAGGAAGAATACAAGATTAACTTATTTGCTGATGATGTTCTGCTTTATCTAACAAACCCATCGCACTCGTTGCGTAAATTATCCTATAGATTAGAAGAATATGGGAAAATATCAGGTTATAAAATAAATTGGGATAAAAGTGAAATTTTACCTCTTACTAAAGGAGATTATAATCAATGTCGATTAATAACCCAATTTAGATGGCAAATGGTATAAAATATTTAGGTATAAGAGTTGATAATGACATAAAGAACTTATACAAATTAAATTATTTACCACTATTGAAAAAGATACACGTATTGGCGCAAATACTGAGTTGTCACAATAGAAACGCAAATTGCTGCCCGATATATCTCGGGGTATTCAAGTATTTTTTTGTGTAAAAATAATTCTTTATTTGCAAGTTCATCGAGTAAACTACAAACGTGTGTAGGTAAGGCATCCACAAAATTATGAAATTGGCTGATAGAGGAAAGAACAACATAATTGACTTTCTCCGCTTCTCCAACACTGAATCCTTCTCTTTGCTGCTGCTGTTCCGCTGACCCCGCAGGGCACTATTTGCTGCTAATATATTTCTAATAGAGAAAGCATTAAACATCAGTATTAAACATATTGGTAATAAGGGCGTCACGATGCTGATCACAGATTTCCAAAGAGTCGAGGTAAAATATCGGGATATTGATACGCAACGCCACGGCACTTTATTGATAATAGTGTAAGGTTCTAATGCGAAGTAATGCGGAATATTCCTTAAGCAGGATCCTACCGGCACAGCAAGTTAAATAATCAGCGCAGTTCTCTTTGTACAATATGGTTTCCAGTCATTTTCGCAGCAAATGGCGATGTAGCAATCGAACATGAAAGCGACCGTGAACAGTCCATAGATGAAAGCATCGTGTAATTTGTGAGAGCGCAGATCGGAGTGATGAGCTGGACATTAGCAAACATATAGATGTTATTGATCTGCTCCATTATAACAGCAACGATCACCACTGTCAGATATGCTGTTGCCATGGCAATCAGATAGCAAGCCTTGCATTCAGTGGGGTCACATTTTCTACAGGCCAAGATCACAATCGCGATGAGATTAACTGGAACAATTGGAAAATACAGAGTTACATATATAAGAACATTCACAGACTCACCTGATATCATGACCCTGGACAACGCCATGCTTAGTATCCCTCTTCAGATTATGTCTCTCCAAATGCTCGTAAATCCAGGCCCTCAGGATCTTCCCGAGCAAATTGTCCACCACTGAAGTAAGACTGACTGGTCAGAAATTCCCGGCGTTTCCTCTGCTCCCTTTGTTGTACAAGGAAAGAACATGTGGAATCCAACAATCCTCCGGGACTTCTCCCGTCCGTATTAACAGTCCGCACTGCCTTTCTCCTCGTGCAGCTGACGCTACCTATATTGAATCTGCGTTGAAAGACGTTTTTTTTTGTAAAAACATTTCCAGAAGGGCTGCTGAGTCCAGACGGTACGATTGAGTACATTTGGAAAAGACAAAGACAAAATAAACACCTGTAGAATTGGGACAATAGATGTAAGTGACCATGCACCTATATATGTATCTGTTAATTTTGACCTACAACCAAAGAATACTATTTGGAAGCTACATTCAAGTCTATTCAATGATCCGTACTTTAAGGAACAAATTAAGAAATAAATTGGTCTCTACTTAGAATTTAATGATAATAGAGAGGTTTCACCTCCCATTTTATGGGATACTCTGAAGGCGGTCTTAAGAGGGAAAATTATAGCGATATCTTCATATAAGAAAAAATAAGGAATAAAACATTAGAGGAATTACAAAATAGGCTGAAGGAACTAGAGAAAAAAACACAAATTGAATTTGGCACAGGATACATTAGGGGAAATTAAAAGAATTAGGAATGAAATAAATAGTTTGGCTACGCAAGAAATCAGGAAAAAACGTAATGTTTCTGAAACAGAGACATTATGAAAGTGGATCGAAATCTATGAAAATACTCGTGTGGAAACTGAAAAAAAATAGCAGAAAATGCAATTCTTAGAATTAGGGAACCAAGAACGAAAATGACAAAAAATGAGCTAAGTGAAATTCAAGAAGCTTTTGAAGTGTTTACAATACTCTGTATTCCAAAGTTCCAGGGGGAAGCATAACCCAAATTGACACTTTCTTGAGTTCTCCAGAGTCACCCACTATAAGCGAAGAACAAAATAGAACGATGACTGCTGACATAACTGAAGTTGAATTAAAAGCTGCAATTAGTAGACTTAAGTTAAGCAAGTCACCAAGTTCAGATGGGTTTACGGCAGAGTGGTAAAAATAATTTAAAAATGAGTTAATTTCTGTTTTACTCCCCACACTGAACTGGGCTCTAAAAAAGGCACAAATGCCACCCAGTTGGAAGGAAGCAATAATCTCAGCTATACCGAAAGAAGGCAAGGATAAAATGGAAGGTGGGTCATTCAGACCAATATCCGTTCTTCATGTCGATTATAGATTATTTACCTCCATCATGGCCAAACGATTAGAGGATTTTCCACCCATACTGATACGTAACGATCAGACAGGTTTTATACGACAACGCCAGACGCGACAATATACGAAGGACACTTCACATTATGGATCATATACAAAAAAATAAAATCGAAGCAATAGTGATCAGCGTGGACGCTGAAAAAGCAATTGATTCGGTTAATTGGAATTTTCTTTACATAGTTTTACATAGATTTGGTTTCCAAGACACAGTTATTAAAACTATACAGACACTATATGAAAATCCTACTGCTAAGATTAAAAGCAATGGATATTTATCAAATAGTCTTATCCTGGAAAGGGACACGAGACGGGGTTGTGCATGGTCACCGCTACTCTTCGCATTATATCTGGAACCATTAGCTCAATAAATCAGACAAAATGAAGATATCAGTGGAATTACTATTAAAAGGAACAGAGCATAAACTGGCTTGTTATGCCGATGACAGTTTGATCTACCTAGGGCAACCAACATACTCGTTACTTAAATTGATTCAATCCTTTGAACAATATGGTCAATTATCAGGATACAAGATCAACATAGATAAAACCCAATTACTTTCATATTACTATAGCCCACCAAGAGAAATTACAAGTCGATACCCCTGGGCATGGCACACAGAATCTTTCAAAGATATGGGCATCATTATGCCAAAAGATTTGGCAAAATTATCAGAATTTAATTATCAGCCTTTATATAGGATTGAGTCTATTATAATGAATATACTGCCCAGACTGCTATATATTTTTCAAACCCTACCAATAGAGATTAATCAAAATCAATTCAATGAATGGAACAAGATGCTATCAAGGTATATTTGGCAGGGTAAAAGGCCTAGAGTTCGTCTCAAAACTTTGCAATTAGCAAATGAAAAGGGGGGGTGGGACCTACCTGCTCTTAGAGATTATTATTTTCAGCACAGTTGAGAGCTGTGATATGCTGTTTCATCCCATCATATGACGCTCAATGGAAAAACATTGAGGAGCAGGTACTTCCCATTCCCATACAAGCAATTTTGGCTGATAACAACCTGCAAAGTTACATAAATACTATTGATAACCCATGGGTGAACTCTTAAAATATGGGAAACTGCTATAAAAGAATATAATCTAGAGGGAGATATTGCAATTCTTAAATGGTGTGCATATGACTCGGATTTTACACCAAATATATTGGATGCTAGATTTAAGGATTTCCCACTTTTGAGCAAAATTGAAATGTACACACTTTTCAGCTCAGTTCTTCTCTATGTTCACTGAGGATTTTTTGTTAGGTACATGTACATAACTACTCACGTTGAGGTCTAACTGTATAGAAATGGCATGATTGCTACTCAATGCATTAATTTGTATTCTGAGCATTTTGTGTTTGGTGTATCTACATAACTGTTCAGGTTGATGTCTAACTGTATAGAAATGGCATGAATACTATTCAGAACCATGTAATACGCAAAATAAACTTGAGTTTCTGAACCTACCGCATAACATTTGCTATGGAACTGTCATTAGCATTCTGTTACACTGAAACGTTACTGCTCTTTCTACTGCAAAAGGTGACATTGCAGAAAGTAAATTCTGTAACTTTAGGAGTACGCACCTAGAAAAAGGTTGCAGACAATTCTAAAGCATATGGTAAGTAAAATTAAAAGGTTTACATCAAGTTGGCAGTTACTACTGTTGAGCAAAATTGAAATGTACACACTTTTCAGCTCAAAGCCTCACTATTGTTCAGCAAAATAAGACCTTTTTCGATGTCACTAGAAGTAATGTATTTAGTTTTGGTCACCTTACTAGAGGGAAGTTGTGGATTCTATAGAATGCAGACGAGAATTGCAAGGATGTTGTCTGGATTAGAGAGCGTACCTTATGAGAATAGGTTGACTGAAAATGGTTGTTTCTCCTCGGAGCGACGGAGGTTGAGAGGTGACCTGATAGAGGTCTATAAAATAATGAGAGGCATTGGCCGTGTGGATTAGCCAGAGATTTTACCAGAACTGAAATGGCTAACAAGAGAAGGCACAGATGTAAGGTACTTGGGAGTAGTTACAAGCGGATATCAGAGGTACCCTTATTACACAGAGAGTGATAGTTGCCTTCCAGCGAACGTGGTAGACGCCAATACAACAGGATCCTTTAAGAGACTCTTAGATAGGTACATGGAGCTAAGAAAAAAATGAGTGTTCTGCGGTAGAGAAACTCCAGGCAGTTTCCAGAGTTGGTTACTTGTTCGGAACAAATTTGTGGGCCAATGGGCCTGTAATGTGTTGTAAATGTCTATATTTCTATGTTTCGATGAGTATTGTGGATCCTCGTCAGGAGGATGCAGAGCCAGAGGCATCAAGGCACCATGTGTGTTCCTGTTGGGGTAAACTGTTATGCTGGCACGCTGCGCGACGGGAGATATTGAGGTCTTGGAAAAGAAAAAAAAATGTAAAGCATAAATTGGGTGTATTTGTGTCATCAAGGATTTGTGCTTTGGGAGCCGTGTGTGACGAATCTTTTTGTATTCTATGAAATGATAGCGTAGATGACATCGGGACAGAGCATATTGTCTGTTTGGGCTTAAGGAGGAGCCGAGAGAAGTCCAGCAACGTAAGCTTGACTGGACTGTTAGGACCTATTCAACACAGGGGAACTAGCTTAGCGGATTTTACATTATATCTGTGTTAAGAGTACAGATTTGAGTTCTCTGCATTCCTTGGCCTCATTCTGAGATGGCAAAGTTGGTGCATAGGCACTGAGAAGCATGGCATAACGTTTCTTTTCCGGGGGATATGGAGGGTCATTAGTCCTTCACTAATGCCAACTGGTGTTGCTGTAAGACTTGGTAGAAAGATGTTCTTGATGGCCAATTCTACTTCGTGAAGACGTTGTCCATCTGGGGGGGGGGGAATCTTTCCAAAAGAAGGTGTAATCCCATCCCTTCCTCTGTTAAAGAGCCTTCATCCAGGAGCCTGGTCTCACTCGGTGCAGCAATATTGATTGCGTAGCGCCTCAGCTCAGCAGCGATCAAGGCTGCTCTTCAGTGAGGTCTGTCAGAGATGCCATGCAGGTCCAGGAGTTTCCTTAGATTTCATGTTGCCAGTTTTAAGTTTTATTGTTTTTTATTTCTACCGCAGTAGTGGAATAGCCCTATAGGAGCGGTAATCTATCCAGGTGAGTGATTGAAAGGGCAATTGTAGGCCACCTTTTCTAGGCCATTTCCCAATTGGGGTGAACAGTGCGGTCCCTAAATAGGGCTGCTCAGTCCCACAGGGGTCTGCCGAAAACAGCTGCCACTCAGTCCCGGCTGCTAGTGACCAAATACCCCGTGACACTGTCGTGCCGGGTTCTGACTCCTAGTCCACTCGTACCTGCTCCCGTTGCCAGACGCCCGTCAGGCTTCAACCATCTGTAAAGTCCAGGTATTGTTCACCGTGGTCAGAGGTGGAGACCTGCACAAGGTGCGCCATCCCCTGTAGCACTCTCTTCACCATGATGAGGTAACTCCTGGTGGCAAGTGTGAACCCAGGACAACCTGTCCCACAACTTGGCTGCAGGAGGCTGGTCCTTGGTCTGTTAATGCCCGCCTATTGCGCGCCGTCAGCTCATTGCTTTTCTGTCAGGGTGTGCTCCCTTGTCTCAACAGTCTTACCACAAGTCATAGATAGGGTGGATAGTCAGTACCTGTTTCCCGGGGCACCAATGGCAAACACCAGAGGGCATATGTACAAAATAAAGGGAGGGAAGTTTAGGGATAAGCTTTTTACACAGAGGGTTGTGAGTGCCTGGAATGACTTGCCAGGGATGGTGGTGGAAGCTAGGGATATTTTAGGGATGAAATAAAAATAGAGGGTTATGGGGTAGTGTGGGTTTAGTACTTTTTTCAAGGATTATATGTGTCGGCACAACATGGAGAGCTGAAGGGTCTGTAGTGTGCTGTAGTGTTCTAAGGTTCTAAGGTTGTAAGGCAGTTGAGGCTATTACCCATAGCTGGGACAGTGGTTGACAGACGCAAGGGTGTATCCATACCGTGGTGGGCCCCTCTGCTGCTCCGAGATCCTCTGTAGTTTTGCCTGGGACCGTAAGATACCCAGATTCCACGTGTGACCCCGAGGCGGCACTGCAGGAGTCTTTGTGGTGGAGAGGCTTTGTACTGGCAGGAAGAAGCTTTCACACTCCGGCTCCTGTTTCCACCCTCTGTTGAGAAGGCAATCGCTGTAAGCAGACAGTAGCAAGTAGAGAGCACGATGCGGCATACAGCATGCAACATGCACTAACCATAAGCAGTACTACACTACTGCACTGGACGCTTCACACACATACCCTGTGAGCAAATATTCCACCCATACGCATTCTTTTTAAGCATAACCTATCGCTGTAAATCTATGATCTTATATTTCAAAATACTGTCATAGCAGACAGATTTAGGCAGTCTAACCATATGTACGCTCTCGTGAAGTTATTTACTTCTATCACCTCTCTCTCTCTCTCTCTCTCTCTCTCTCTCTCTCTCTCTCTCTCTCTCTCTCTCTCTCTCTCTCTCTCTCTCTCTCTCTCTCTCTCTCTCTCTCTCTCTCTCTCTCTCTCTCTCTCTCTCTCTCTCTCTCTCTCTCTCTTCTCTCTCCCCCCCCCGACCTATCCTATATAACAGCTATTCTGGATGAACTAAAAGAACAACTGGCTCAAGAATCATAGTGCTACAACGGGAGATGTTCAAAGAGCTGCTGACGCAAATTCAGGATATGAAAGAGCGAAAGAGAGGTTATAGCGCTGAATGATAGCAGAGGAAATATATGCTTGCAGTCTGACGATACAGTCCGAGGTGCGAAAGGACAACTAAGCAAAAGTATAGGTAGATTCGGTGAAGAGTCTTCAAGTATATTAGGGACTATTTGTGTCAGGAGAGAGATCGTCAACGGCCTTTTGAAAAGCAGTCTGATAGATAAATCCCAAGCTATTGATTAAAACTGTACTAAATTATTAAGAGAAGCAAGTGGGTAAACTTTTGGGGCTTTGTCAAAGATCTTTGAGTCTTCTGACGAATCTTGGGTCCAATAGTTAGGTGGGGAACAGGAATTTCCTTGGAATCTATAAGCCAGTAATTGTCACATCAGTGGTAGAGCATCTATTGGAAACAATTCTTAAGGATGGACGTAAGTAAGATTTGGATGTACGATCAGTAGCTCTCTGCGAGGTAGGTCACATATCACAAATATAACTGAGGTTTCTAAGGAAGTGACCAAGGTATAGAACAGTGGATGTTGCCAACTTGAACTTTAGTAATAGGCATCATAAGATCCTCCATAGTAGACCCATCAGAGAGATTAAGAAGCGTTGATCCAAAGAAACGACTGTCAAGCAAAGACGAAGCACAGTGATCGATGTGAATTATTTTATCTGAGGTCTGTGGTCAGAGGAGGAGAAATCAGTGATTCGATGCCTGTTCAATGTGATACATATAAATGAGTTGCATTAACATGACATGCAGATGGAGTCTGGAATTGAGAGATTTGGCTTAGACAATAAGGCCACATGATATAGGAACAAGTTTAGGCCATTTGGCTCATCGTGTCTGCTCCGCCATTTCATCATGGCTGATCCAATTTTCCTCTCAGCCCCAATCTCCTATTTCTCTCAGTATCTTGTCATGCCTGATCAATTCTACAAACCTCTGCCTTAAATGCACATGAAACGTGACCCCCACGGCTGTCTGTGGCATAGAAATTCACATCTTTCCCGTTCTATGGATAAAGCAATTACTCTTCATTTCTGTTCTAAAACGACGCCCATGAATTCCCTGGTTGTATCTAATTGTCTCAGACTCTCTCAGCGTAGGAGACGTCCTCTCACTCCCAGCTTTATCGAGGCCTTTCCACATTCGATAGTATTCAGTAAGGTCAGCCCTCATTGCTCTGAATGTTTTACCTCCTGAAGAACATCATTGTTTGGAGCAGAGTTTACGTGTTATATATGAAAATTCTTTTCGGTAAAACAAAATGCTATGTCAGAAAGAAAGACTCCGCTATATCTTACAGCCTCAGAGCCATGGTCAATCAATTCGCTTGTTGCAAACACGGAGCAGAACGCACTAAGTTCAATTTAAATGTGAATGACTCATGTCACTCTAAACATTGTCAATCCAAGTTTTTGTAAAGTGTCGTCACGAAGACAATTTGAGATATCCCTGGAAGACATAAAGACATTGAACAATGCTACAATTACGTTTAAAAAAAACTGTTCATTGTAAATGTATGTTTCAATGAGTTGGGTATGAAGTAGGCAAAAATCTTATCGAAACTTAGCACAGAGGATCCTCCCTCTCTGATATAAGAATATCTCAGTGTCATTACCAGTACAGAGAGCACTTGGAACAGTTCGCAGCTTCTCATATAGAATGTCGTCTCTAAAGATTTACGACGTAGCGAGGATTTACTATCCTGTACTTGCAGCGGTTGGCATTCCCGGTAAGCGACTGTATAAGGATCATATGTGAATGGTTCTGAATTTCCGTAATCTGTGACAGTTACTGCTTTTAGATCTGTACGAAGTAATGCTTGTAATACATTTTCTAATTTTATTTCATGTAAGTTTTGGCATTGTCTATTCCTGTTAAACTAAAACGAATTTCTGAGTCGTTACCGGGATGGTCGTCATATATCTTAGTTTGACATGAATTTCATGAACGTTTATCTCTACAGAAGAGCAATCGACCAGAACCCTATATGGAAATAGGGATTTTTTTTTCGTTTTTGCAACTTTTAAAAAATATTGTTTCCAGGTCTTTCCGGTGCCCCGGATGTCTGCGCCGTAACAAAACAAAGATTTATTGTTTTCACAGCAGCCCGAATGCCTCAACATGATTTGTCACCAGACCAAGCAGACACCAGCTAGATTGGCATCGCGCTTTCAACCTATCTCGGGGCGGATAAAGATTCAGGAACTGCCTCTTCTCTAGTCATTACACACATACCGGTAGTATCTCATCGTTGAAACAGGTTAATTCTTTTGAAGTTGAGGATGAAACAAGATTTCATTTCTTTTAAAAGCCCGACTTAAGGTTCGACCAGGTTCGAGTAATTCAGTTTCCTTTAACGGACACGAGCAATCATTATTGTTCTCAATATTTATCCACTCTTGCCAAATATGCGAGCTTCCCAGTTACCGCAGACCCCTAATTAGACAAAGCAGTACTGCTGCTGACAATCATTCGCAGAAGTTGTCCATCCCTATACACAGAACCTAGTAAATCCGGAGAAACTGACTTTGGCATATCTTTTTGTCCGATTATTCTCACTCTGGTTAATGGACACGATGAGCAAAGTTGTCTGCACTTTGTCTGCACCTCATAGCTAGTTTCATACCGATCGCCTGAAAGTGTCACTTATTCCCATGGATCCCACACCTGGCAACATTATTTGATTTTCACTTTACACATACTAGGCAACGTGACAACTTGATTCCCAGATCTGATGATGACTTTCTGTGCATTTCCGCAACAGCCGCTGGACTGAAAATTTTATCCATGTATTCCCCCTTTCACATTTTTCGAAGTACAATCTTACCATTGAGCAAATATTTCACCGTTTGCCTCAAACCCCTTCCTCCCCACACTCCTCGCACACCCCTTCCACATTAAGGGTAAAATGAGCACCATCAATTTAGTTATAAATTTTCATTCTAAACTAAATGCCGCATTCGTTTCTTTTTCTCACTCAATTTCACGGCGATCGTGATTCTGTCTCGTGGGAAATGCGGTCTCTCCAAATGCTACCTGGTGGGAATGGTAGCAGCTGATTTCATGGTGGTTGTTGTTGCTTTCATTAAAAAGCAAATAAATAACATCTATTTCTACACCCGTTTCTCACCCATCACTCCAATATGTCTGCTGACATCTGTCTTCAAAGTAACAAGCAAGGACTGTTCTCTTTGGCTAACGGTTGCTTTCACGTTCGATCGATACGTCGCGATTTGCTGTCCAAACCTACGGGAAAAATATTGCATCCAGCGAACAGCGACAATCGTTATAGTAACGGTGGCGGTAGTGAGCTGTGTGAGGTGTATTCCGTTTTACTTTGAAGCGGAACCTTTTATAATAATTAACAACGTGCCTTGGCATTGCGTCAAAATACCTGAATACTTCACTTCTGTGGAAAGGACATGAATTGTTTTACAGTCTCGTAACGCCGATATTACCAATGTGTTTCATTGTGCTATGTAATGGGTTATCAGTCAGACACATAGTAGCGGCAAATAGAGTCCGCAGGGGACTCCGAAACAACAGTGAGAATCAAAAAGATGCTGAAGTTGAGAACCGGAGAAAATCAATGATCCTGTTGTTCACGCTGTCAACCAATTTCATGTTACTGTGGATGTCTGATGAAATACATTCCATGACGTGGCAAGCAGTACATGTCATCCTACGTCGGGTAGGCTGGAAATCTTTCCCTGTGGGCACGAAGTCCCGAGAGCTTTGCAAAGTTCGAGGAAAAAGCGACAAAACGGACTTTTTCAGATCGTATACCAGCGGGTTGTTGCTATGTCTCCCGCTCGCTGTGAAAATGAGGGTCACCTCCCTCTCCCTTGCCAGGTACAGAGAGAACCTGTGGGTTGCCGAATGCCGGATGATTTGTGACCGTCTTCGGGGTAACTGCAAAGTTTGTGACTTTGCTATTGCTTCGCTCACGCTTGTGCTCGGTAGCGGGTGTATTTTTTTTTTGTTTGTTTTGCCTGTGAGGGGAGGGGGATTATTGCTAGCCACCGTTTACGCGCGGGAGGTCGAGCTAGGGGTGGACTTTGGGTTTCTCATGTTTCACTGTCGTTCGTTCTTTTGGGCACTTGTCTGTTTTCGCGGATGTTTAACGAAGAAAAACCATTTCAAGATACATTTTGTAAACATTTCTCTGACATTAAATTGAACCTTTGAACATAGCCTCAAAGCTGATGGTTTTAGTACAAGCAGTTCATGTGCAGAGTGTGCGAGATCGTTCATGTCGGGTCCAGTAAGTAGAGGATGAATCACAGTGGATGCCATTTGGGATAAGAGCATGTGCAGATCATTGTCTTCCAGTGGGAGAGCATTATCGTAAAATGATCGAAAATTCTTAAGTTTTAAGGCCGTTATGAACAAGGAGAGGTCTGGATCTACAATATTGGGAAGTCAAAATCCGACATAATTAGACAGCAGCTTGGGTATATGAGGGGGAAGCCGACAATTGCCAGCAGCTACTGTTGGGCAAGTTGACGTCTGTTATCAGGGAGATGTTTACATTCTAGATGCTCGGAGCATGTTCCAGTCAGGATGAATGACAAGAATGGGAAGATATCGATTAAAATATCGGTTATGAATTTTTTTTTTAAATGAAAGAAAGTGGTGTTTAAAATATTACAATCAATCAGATCACTTGATGTATATCATTATCGCAGGGATTTCCTGAAGCAGAAGACAAGGCAGAGGAAAATGGGCAATCGGATGCTTCGGGCAAGTTTGATCAAAGGGATCAATGCATACGATATATCTTAAAAGTAAGAAAATAGCCTGGGTCAGAGTGGAACGTTTCAATTGTAAAGAAGTAAAGTTAGGTTTGGAGTCACTGAGACGTGAAGAGTCTGATCGAGTGAATTGGACTGGTGTACAGCAGAAGAAGGAGGAATATGGAGGTGACGAAGGTGGTTGTCAAAGCAAAAGAGTTGGTGATACTCAATCTTTCAACAAACTCCAACACCATCACACTGAGCACGGGAGACCCCCAGGACTGTGTACTCAGTCCACTGCTGTTCACTCTGCTGCCCCATGACTGAGCTGCAACACACAGCTCGAACCACATCATCAAGTTCACCAATGACATAGTGGGTCTCATCAGCAAGAACGACAAGTCAGCTTACAGAGAGGTGGTGCAGCGGCTAACGGACTGGCGCAGAGCCAACAACCTGTCTTTGAATGTGAACAAAACAAAAGAGATGGTTGTTGACTTCAGGAGGGCACGGAGCGACTACTCTCCGCTGAACATGGACTGACCATCAGTAGAGATCGTTAATAGCACCAAATCTCTCGGTGTTCACCTGACGGAGAATCTCACCTGGTCCCCCAACACCAGCTCCATAGCAAAGAAAGCCAAGCAGCGTCTCTACATTATGCGAAGGCTGAAGAAAGGCCATCTCCCACCTCCCATCCTTATCACATTCTACAGGGGTTATATTGAGAGCATCCTGAGCAGCTGCATCACTGCCTGGTTTGGAAATTGAACCATCTCGGGTCGCCAGACCCTGAAGAGGGCAGTGAGGTCAGACGAGAAGATTATCAGGGTCTCTCTACCCGGCATTACGGACATTTAGACGACAAGCTGCTTCCGCAAAGCAAACAGTATAATGAAGGACCACGCACCCCTCATACAATCTCTTCTCCCTCCAGCCGTCTGGAAAAAGGTACCGAAGCATTCGGGCTCTCACGACCAGACGAAGTAACAGTTTCTCCCCCCCCCCCCATCCTATCAGAGTCCTCAACACTCAGAGCCTGGACTGACACATTACTGCCCTGTTGTCTTGTTTATTATTTATTGTAATGCCTGCACTCTTTTGAGCACTTTATGCAGTCTTGGGTAGGACTAGTGTAGATTTTTTTCTGGGTTGTTTTTTTTTAACGTAGTTCAGTCTAGTTTTTGTACTGTGTCATGTAACACCATGGTCCTGAAAAAGCGTTGTCTCCTTTTTACTATGTACTGTACCAGCAGTTATGGTCGAAATGACAATAAAAGTGACTTGACTTGACTTGACTTGTCTTGAACTCCTGTATGTAAGGCTCATCGAGAAATATAGAAAGCATGGAATACTTAATTTTTCATTCTGCATCATGTAGTTGCAACCGACAGGTGTTTCAATGCAGATAACATCGGTACAGAAGGACAACGGTTCTCCATCCTCTATATGACCGGTCCACCACTAACTTCTGTCTTCCATAACGAAGCTAATGTTGGATCCATTTTCATCAACAAATGCAGTATTCAACACTCCATGGGCAGCTGTGAAATGACGATCAAAGCATCATGTTCACATCATGATGTGGTCCTCATGACGATCCATGGAAGAGATACACTCGATTTGTGCAGTCCGGATGTCGAGAAAGAAACTTCGAAGGCTTGGCTCAGACTTAGAGACACATCCATTGTTACAGATAGGACAGTCCATAATAGCCGTCCAGATATCATATTACAGCATATATGTCAAACTCAAGGCCCGCGGGCCAAATCCGGCCCGCGGTGGAATTATCTTTGGCCCGCGAGATAATATCTAATTACTATTAAAGCTGGCCCCAGTAATCGAAGCGCCTATGGCGTATGATATGGCTAATGCTGAGTTTATTCAGGTACCAGGTTTTCAGGGTTTTTAGTGTTTATTCGGCAGTCTTGCTCGGCAGTCTTCTTCATAAGAAACGGAATTTGTAAAGTGAAACACTGTAGTTATAGCAGAGACTGAGACACATGAGAGCAGGCTGAAAAAACGGAGGCAACGAAAGCTGCGTTCGCACGCGTCCGACTGATCCGGCCCGCATGAAGCTGCATTTTGCTCAATCCGGCCCGTGACCTACAATGAGTTTGACACCCCTGTATTACAGGATAAACAAGTAAGTACAACTTACTTCATAGACATAACCATTCCAAACGTGCATACCACTCAGAAATCAAGAAGTGAAAAACAGCAGATTACGCTGAATTAAAAGAGGGAATGGAATTTCTATAGTTTATGAACAAGATATACACGAGTAGTAATATCTGCAGCTGCTATGACCACAAAGACACTTCAAAGCAGCATTAAACAATTCGGCCGACACTGTAATATTTTTGTAAATCTTCAGAAAGCCACTGTACTAAACAGCGCTTGAATCCTGACAATGTTCCTAGTAATTGCCTCAACAATTGGTGATAACATCTCCTCGTCGCAGACGATCAACACTGTTGCACCTCAGAGGTGTGTGCTCAGCCCAGTGCTATACGACAGTGCATGACTGTGTGACTAGACATAGCTCAAATGCAATCTATAAATTTGTTGATGATAAAGAAGGCAAGGCAGCAACTACACGTCATTAAGAGTTTGAAAAGATTTCAAACGTCAATAAATACACTCAAAAACTTTTATAATAATCTCCGGTAGTAATCTCCGGATTGCTGCCTGTGCCACGTGCCACTGAGGGTAAGAGTGGGATGCTCCGGCAGAGAAACACGTGGCCGAGAAACCGGTGTAGGGGGCGGTGTTTCAGATTTCTATATCATTGGGACCTCTTCTGGGGCAGGTGCGCCCTGTACAAGAGAGACGGGTTACACCTGAACTACAAGAGAGAGATATACTTGCAGTGTATGCAATATACAATGCAATATGCAATATACTTGCAATATACTTGCACTTTGCTAGTGTTATTTGGATGGGTTTAAACTAGATTTGCAGGGGGATGGGAAACAGAGTGCCAAAGTAGATAGTGGAACGGGGGTAAAATAAATGATGTTTAGTAGTTCATGCAAAGTCACAAATAGTAACGTTGTGTGTGGTGATAATAATCTTCTGTGGTGTGTATATTTCAATGCGAGGTGTATTTTGGGAGAGGCAGACGAGCTAAGGGCCTAGATTGACATATGGAATTATGACATCATAGCCATTACTGAACAGGAGGGGCAGGACTGGCAGCTCAATGTTCCAGGGATCCGATAAATTCAGACTTGATAGGGACAGAGGGATGGAGGGTGGGGATGGTGCCTTTGCTAATCAGGGAAGTTTTTACATTAGTGCTTTGGCAGGACAGATTAGAGGGCTTGTCTACTGAGGCCATATGGGTGGAGCTGAGCAACAGGAAGGTATGACCACGTTAATAGGGTTGCATTATAGAACACACAATAGTCAGCGAGAATTGGAGGAGTAAATCTGCAGAGAAGATAACAGACAACTGCAGGAGACGAAAAGTTGTGATTGTAGGGGATTTTAATTTTCCACACATTGATTGGAACTCACAAACTGTTAAAGGTCTAGATGGGTTAGAATTTGCGAAAAGTGTTCAGGAAAGTTTTCTAAATCAATATATAGATGTACCAACTAGGGTGGATGCAATATCAGATGTCCCTATTAGGAAATGAGTAGCAGGTGACAGAAGTGTGTGTAGGGAACACTTTGGTTCCAGTAATCATAAAGTCATTAGTTTCAACTTGATCACGATAAAGATAGATCTGGTCCTCGGGTTGAAGTTGTAAGCTGGAGAAGGGCCAGATTTGAAGAAATGAGAAAGGATCTAAAAAAACATAGATGTGGGACAGGGTGTTCTCCAGCAAGGATGTGATTGGTAAGTGGGAGGCCTTTAAAGGAGAAATTTTGAGAGTGCAAAGTTTGTATGTTTAGGGTTAAAGGCAAAATGAAGAAGAATAAGGAACCTTGGTTCTCGGGGGATATTGGAATCTGATGAAGAAGAAGAGAAAGATGTACAACACGTATAGGCAAAGGGGAGGAAATAAGATGCTTGAGGAGTATAAAAAGAGTACGAAAATACTTAAGAAAGAAATCTGGAGGGCTAAAAGAAGACATTGAGGTTGTTTTGACAGTCATAGTGAAGGATAATCCTAAGTTCTTCTATACGTATGTTATGAGCAAAAAGGATAGTAAGGGATAAAATTGGTCCTCTTGAAGATCAGAGTGGTCGGCTATGTATGGAACCAACACAAATGGGAGATTTTATAGAGATATATATTTTTTTTAGATCTGTATTTACTATGGAAACTGGAATGGAGTCTATGGAAACAAGGCAAATAAGTAGGGAGGTCATGGAACTTATTACAGATTATGGAGGAGGAGGTATTTGCTGTCTTGAGGCAAATCAGAGTAGATAAATCCCCAGTACCTTACAGTACCTTACCTTAAATCCTCGGACCTTGAAAGAGACTAGTGTTGATATTGCAGGGGTCCTGGCAGAAATATTTAAAATGTCGATATCCACGGGTCAGGTACCGAAGGATTGGAGGATAGCTCATGTAGTTCCGTTGTTTAAAAAAGGCTCAAAAGTAAGCCGGGAAATTACAGGCCGGTAAGTTTGACATCGGTAGTAGGTAAATTATTGGTAGGAGTACTAAGACATAGGATCTACAAGTATTTGGGTAGACAGGGACTTATTAGACAAAATCAGCATGGCTTTGTGCGTGGTAGGTCATGTTTAACCAATCCATAAGAATTTTTCGAGGAAGTTACCAGGAAATTGGATGAAGGGAAGACAGTGGTTGTTGTATACATGGACTTTAGTAAGGCCTTTGACAAGGTCCCGCATGGGAGGTTAGTGAGGTCGATTCGGTCGCTGGGTATACATGATGAGATAGAAAACTGGATTAGACATTGGCTCGATGGAAGAAGCCAGAGAGTGGTAGTGGAGGATTGTTACTCTGAGTGGAGGCCTGTGACTAGTGGTGTGCCTCATGGATCAGTGCTGGGTCCATTATTATCTGTCATCTATATCGATGATCTGATGATAATCTGGCAAATTGGATCAGCAAATTTGCTGATGATACAAAGATTGGAGGTTATCAAGGATGAGATTATGAATTACCTTGAGGTGCATGACAAAAATAGGCCCAAGCCAACATGGTTTCATGCAGGGAAGATCCCGGCTCATCATCCTATTGGAATTTTTTGAGGTAATCTCAAATAAGATTGACAAAGGAGAGGCTGTGGATGTTGTGTATTTGGATTTCCAAAAGGTCTTTGATAAGGTACTGCAATAAGAGGCTGCTTAATAAGATGAGGGCCCATGGAATTACAGGAAGGATATTGGAATGGGTGGAGCATTGGCTGATAGGCAGAAGGCAAAGAGTGGGATACAGGATCCTATTCTGGTTGGTTGCCTGTTACCTAGTGGTTTTCCGCAGGAGTCGGTGTTGGGGGCCTCTTCCTTTTACACTGTATATCGACGATTTAGAGTATGGACTAAATGGTTTTGTGGCTGCGGTTGCGTACGACACCAAGATAGGTGGAGGACCAGGAAGTGTTGAGGAAACGGAAAGGTTGCAGAGAGACTTGGCCCGTTTAGGAGTGTGGGCAAAGAAATGGCAGATGAAATACAATGTTGAGAAATGTAGCGTTGTACATTATTGACAGAAGAAAGCAATCGGGCATATTATTATTTAGATGGGGAGAAAATTCAAAACTCGGAAGTGCAAATGGACTTGGGGGTCCTAGTGCAGGATACCCTAAAGGTTAACCACCAGGTTGGATCGTCAGTAAGGGAAAGCGAATGCTATGTTGGCATTCAATCAAGAGGAATAGAGGTGTTGATGAGGCTATATGGGGCACCAGTGAGACCCCATTTGGAACACTGTGTGCAGTTTTGGGCCCTCTATCTTAGAAAGGATGCTCTGATGTGGAGAGAGCTCAGAGAAGATTTCACTAGGTTTCTCGTTTCTCGGCTCTTGGATTGTATTCATTAGAGTATAGACGAATGAGAGGGGATCTTATAGAAACATTTCGAATATTGAAAGGGTTGGACAGAGTAGATGTGAGAGGCATGTTTCCCTTGGTGAGTGAGTCCAGGACAAGAGGTCACAGTCCTTAGAATTAGAGGGTACCCATTTAAAACAGAGATTAGGAGAATTTTTTTTTAGCCAGAGGGTCGTGGATTTATGGAATTCGTTGCCACATACAGCTGTGGAGGCCCAATCATTGAGGGTCCTTCAGGAGGAGATTGATAGGTCTCTAATTATTCTGAGTATCAAGTATATGGGAAAAAGCCGGAAATTGGAACGAGATATGAGAATAGTTTAGCTCATGGTGGAGTGGCGGAGCAGACTCGATGGGCCGAATGGCCTACTTCTGCACCCTTGTCTTGCGATCTCGTAGTGGACAGTGGGGAAGCTTTTCAAAGTTTGCAGAGGGGATTTGGACCAGTTGGAGGAATGGGCTCAAAAATGGCAGATGGAGTTTAATGTGGACAAGTGTGAGGTATTGCACTTCGGAGGTTAAACCAATGTAGAAGGTACAAGGTAAATGGTATTACACTGAGGAGTGCAGTAGAACAGTGGGGATCTGGAGAACAGATACATAATTCCCTAAAAGTGGCGTCACAAGTAGTTTGGGGTTGTAAAGAGAGCTTTTGGTACATTGGCCTTTATAATTAAAGTGTGGAGTATAAGATTTGGAATGCAATGGTGAGGTTGTATCAGACATTGGTGTCACGTACCCCGTGACCGGGTTACCGAACCAGCAGAGAATGGAATAATACGTTGGAGTCTGGTATTACTTTAACTAATAGTGTTTATTAGTAAACTAAGTAATACAGTACTATAAATTGCAAATATATAAAAAACAGGTCAGCAATGATATATACAGAAGTGTGGAAATAAGAACCAAAACCAAGCTCTTTCAAAGTCTAGGGGTAAATGAATAGTCTTACGATGGTGCAGAGTTCAGTTCAGTTCAGTTTAGTAGAAGTTCGAGGTAGTTGCTGTTGTACCGTTTGGGGGGGGGGAGAGAGAGAGAGAGAGAGAGAGAGAGAGAGAGTGAGAGAGAGAGAGAGAGAGAGAGAGAGAAGAGAGAGAGAGAGAGAGAGAGAGGAGAGAGAGAGAGAGAGAGAGTGATGCAGTTGCAGTCAAACCTTCCGTTGTCTTCTCGTCCTGTTGTTGTCACCGACTGTGACCCCCATACCAGGCACGAGCATTCTTCAGTGGTAGCCTTGTCACCGAGGCAAGGGTGGACACACAATCAAGCTCCCACCGGTCGCACCTTCTCACACTGTGAGCTCTGATCGATTCCCCCAAACCAATTCTCCAAACCCCCACCTTCTCGTGGGTGCACAATGCTCTTTCAATGTCCAGTGGTGTGTCTGCTTGCGTCTCAGCAGACCTGTTTGTTATCATCACTTGCAGGGCACCGGCCGTCTATCAAGCTGTTATTAACGAACCCCGTAACTGGGTCACTTACCAGCAAAGATGGAGACGTCTGTTGAAGTCTAATTGATACTATTTTTAACAGTATTTATTAGTAAAAACACACAAAAATAATATCAATGCAAATATACAGATAATATACGTCGTCATACTAAATCTAAAAGTGTGGGTATAATAATAATCAATAAGAAATAAGAAATAAGCTCTATCGTTGTCTAGGGGATAATGTATTGTCCGATGGAAATATAAAGTTCACTCAGTTCATGCAGGCTGCAGCCTTTGCGGACCGCTGGGTTGCAATGGTTGGAGAGAGAGGGAGAGATTTGGAGAAAAACTTGCCGGCTTTCCTTTTATGATTTCGATCCGTCGGAGTCTTGTTGGTGTGGCCGTTCACTTGTGGCCTCCTCTTTAGCTAAACCCATTCTTCCGTGGTGAGCCCGCCAACCCAGGCAAGGGGGAACGCACACGAGCCCTCACCAGCGGTTCGCTATAAAATACTGTCACTGGATTTCCAGCGTTTCTCCTGGTGCGTCTAAAAGGTTGGTGTTCCCCAGACCCTCTTTTATCCTTACTCACGGGGTCTCAGATGTCAATCAGGTTGGGATGATGCAATCCCTCAACCATCCCACTCCTGGTTGTCCCCTGAGGGGTTTCAATGAATAGTACAGTACTCAATACATAATTCCGTCTCCAAGAGACAATGTCCGTTATCAGTGGTTCCGTTTCGCTGAGGTCAGGACACATTCCAAACCTTGTGTATTCTGGACGTCTCTCTCTCATTTCCTGGGTCCCAGACCCGAATTAATAGCGATCTTGCGATTCTCAAAAAGGAGGGGGCGACTTTGTACCCTTCGGCCCCTCAGAGTTGCGTCACATTCGTAATACTGTCCATCACCTGGTGCCGCCTTGCTGTCTCAGCAAGAATCTTACAAGCAGGCAAAAGTGTCCTCGGAGCAAAGTAAACAATTAGCGAAGAAGCCATGATGCTAAATCATCTCTCTCTCTCTCTCTCATTAGCAGCATCTGCAGCAGCATGCCTCCCCCTCTTCCTCTCTCTCTCTCGTTAGCAGCATAGTTCACGGGGGGGGGGGTCAACTCTGGACCCCATCTCAGCCGGGTTTGCTCATCATACATCACATTTGTGAGACCGAATTTGGAGTACTGTGTGCAGTTTTGGTCACCTAATTACAGGAAGGATATTAATAAGGTTGAAAGAGTGCGGAGAAGGTTTACAAGGATGTTGCCGGGACTTGAGGAACTGAGTTACAAAGAAAGGTTGTATAGGTAAGAACTTTATTCCTTGGGGCGTAGGAGAATGAGGGGTGATTTGATAGAGGTGTATAAAATTATTATAGATAGAGTGAATGCAAGCAGGCTTTTTCCACTGAGGCCAGGGGAGAAAAATACAGAGGTCTTGGGTTAAGGGTGAAGGGGGAAAAGTTTAAAGGGAACATTGGGGGGGGGGCTTCTTCACGCAGAAAGTGGTGGGAGTGTGGAATGAGCTGCCAGATGAAGTGATGAGTGCGGACTCACTCTTGACATTTAAGAAAACTGGACAGATAAATGGATGAGAGGGATTTGGAGGGATATGGCCCAGGTGCAGGTCAGTAGGACTAGGCAGAAAAAGGGTTTGGCACTGGCAAGAAGTGCCAAAAGGCCTGTTTCTGTGCTGTAATGTTCTATTGTTCTATTTACCAAGGCAGCATTCTGACAGGCGGGGTGGGGGTTGGGGTCTGAGGCACAGGTCCGAAAGAAGTTGCAGAGGGTTGTAAATTTAGTCGGGTCCATCTTGGGTACGGGCCTACAAAGTACCCAGAATATCTTCAAGGAGCGGTGTCTCAGGAAGGCGTCACATTTTTAATATATATGAATTTTGTTTCTCCACTATATTTAATCTATATTTAATATATTCAATATACGTGTACTGTAATAGATTTACATGTTTATTATTATTATCCTCTAATTATGCATTGCATTGAACTGCTGCTGCTAAATTAGATTAGCAAATTTCATTAGACATCCCAGTGATTCTGATTCTGAATTGAAAAATAAGCGTGGTTGTCTCTGTTTTACCTGTTTTACCAGCTTCGGCTGAGGCAGATATAAAAAAAACAAAAGCAATAACTGTTTCTTAATCAGCAGTCATTTAGATAATCACAAAATACTTACAGAAGAGTGGAAAATATGCCGTAAGGTTCTGAAAGACTGTAAAGAATAATTAATAATAGATCCTGGAATTCTAAATACTGCAAATCGCATGGGAAAGGAAACAAACTTTCACGTTGTTATATCGACAAGAAAAGGCATTCGATTATATCCCTTTCACCTCTTAAATAGAAACCCCTTATACATATAAAGTACACGAAATTATATTGAAATTCCTGCGAAATGTGATGAAGCGTTGCCGTCTTAAAATCATCCTATGTATTAACAAAAGAAAACACCACCACCAAGAACGAGGAGTTCTCTGCGGCGACTATCTACGTCCAGCCGGCGTGGTTTGGCTTTACTACTGTTCTCTAATTTCCTGAACTGGTGAAAAATAGGTTAGCATATCGGAAACAACCCAACAAATTTTCCCTTGAAACATATTCGATACGGGGACGATTTGAAATGATACAAAAGTGCGACACGAGAAACATAAAGGAAGGAACAGCAGATCTGGTAGAATATAAAACAGATGAGCAGGATACAGTAAACCCTATGGATGGATATGAAACAGATAAATATCAACAAGCAAAGAGTTAGATCACACTGTGATAAAGGAGTAATCTTTCATAGGACTTACTTTGAATACTTATGAATATCTGCCAAACAGAGCTTAACAATAATTATATCGGAAAGACAATGAACACTTTCACTACAACCATATTAACGTATTCTTTTAACATAATATCCCAAAGCGATCTAGAAAATTAGCAAATGAAAACAAGAAAACAAGTGAAAATTGTATGCGGAATGCTCTTCGATTGCCATTACCTAGGGCAGGAAAAGGAAGAGGAACAACAGACACTGAAAGATAAATGTAACTAATTTGAAGGAAACGAAGACATTTTCATCGTAGAAGGAAACCGTTAACCAATAGGAAAGGAATGAGCCTCCGTGAAAGTCATCCGCACGATTCGAGCAGACTCTGCGTTGGCAAGGAAGCGTTTGAACGCCTGGCTCAGATTTGGAGACCTCTTCCCAGAAACAGAAACAGAGGAGTTCCCTCTGTTAGTACACGATCAGTTGTTCATCATAAAAACTGGATCAAAACTGCTCCAAAAAAGACCAATACTTCTGGATTCCGCACATACTTTCTTAAGATATCATTCTCAAAATTGCATACAATGCTCCAAGTGAGTCATCAACAGCGATTTATAGATTCTCAAAATTATCTCCTTGTATTTATATTATAGTACCCTTAGAATTAATGCTAACATTGCAATTGCCTGATTCATCACAAACTCAAACTGTAAATGAACCTTTAGGGTATCCTGCATATGACTCCAAAGTGCCTTTACGACCCCGTTTTTGTACTTTCTCCTCATTTATAAAATAGTCAAACCCTTTAATTTCTTCTACCGAAGTATTCCATCTGCCATTTGTGCGCCCCTTCTCTTCTCCTCTCCACTCCTTCCGTAGCCTACCTTCTTCCTCGCAACTACCAGCGACTTCTATGATCATATCGTCCGCAAACTTTGCAACACATCCGTCAATTCCACCATTCAAATCATTGACAGTTAACGTAAAATCATAGGTCAAAATGCAGACTCCCGTGGGACATCACTAGTCACCAGAAGCTAATCAGAAAAGGCTTCATTTATTCCAACTATTTGCCTCCTACCAATCAGTCACTGCTTTCTACAGGCGAGATTCTTTCCTATCGTACAGCTTACCGCTGATGTTCGCTCTGTTATATGCCCTCTCTTTGGCTGTTACGTTCGATTTCATTACTGCTCTAAGCCACAGTTGTGACATCTTCCCTTTAGAATACTTCTTCATCTTTGGGAGGTATATATTCTGTGCCTTCCAAATTGCTTCCAGAAATTCCAGCCATGGCTGTTCTGCCGTCATCACTACCAGTGTTCTTGTCCAATCAATTGCGGCCACGTTCTCATGCCTCTGTAGTCCCTTTACTCTACTGTAAAGCGGGTATCTCTGACTTTAGCTTCGCCTTCCCAAATATGAGAGTGAATTTGCTCATATTATGATCATTTGACCGTAAGGACTATTTTAACTTAAGTTCTCTCATCAATTCCATTTCATTACACAGCATCCAATCCAGAACAGCTGATCTTCTAGTAGGGTCAACCATCACTTACTGCAAAAGGCCGTCTGAAAAGATCTCTAGAAATGTCGCCTCCTAGAATCCAGCAACAAACGGATTTTCCCAAAAAAATGCTTAGCCAAATCCTCCACGACTTTTGTAATATTGCCCTTTTCCCCACGCATTAACTCCCGTTGTGATTTGCAGATCATAAACTTACTACGTTTGGAAGTCAGTGCATAACTCCCATCAACGCTTTGTTTACCCTTGCAGTTACTTAGCTCTATCCACAGTGTGAACACCCTCCGGCTACGGAAAAGGAGGCAGTCATGGAGGGATTGTCTACGGAGTCTCTGTGGGTGGAGGTGAGGCACAGGAAGGGGTTAATAACTCTACTGTGCATTTCTTTATAGACCACTCAATAGTAACAGGGACATTGAGGAACAGATAAGGAGACAGATTACAATAGGGTTGTCGTGGTGTGAGATTTTAATTTCCCAGATAATGATTGGAATCTCCGTAGAGCAAGGAGTTCAGATGGGGTAGAGTTTGTTAAATGTGTTCAGGAAGGTTTTCTTCACAAAATATGTAGATACGCCTACAGGAGGAGAGGCTGTACTTGATCTGGTATTGGGAAATGACCATGTTCAGGTCTCAGACCTCTCAGTGGGCGAGCATTTTGGAGATAGTGATTACAATTCTATCTCCTTTACCATAGCATTGCAGAGGGATAGGAACTGACAAATTAGGAAATCATTTAATTAGAGTAAGGGGAAATATGAGGCTATTTGGCAGAAACTTGGAAGCATAAATTGGGAACGGATATTCTGAGGGAAATGTACGGAAGAAATGTGGCAAATGTTCAGGGGATATTTGCGTGGATTGGTACTTTGCACTGAGGTAGGATGGTATGGTATAGGAACCTTGGCGTAGAAAGACTAGTAAATCAGGACAAGAAGAAAGAAAAGCTTACAAAAGGTTCAAAAAACTAGGTATTAATATGTAGAAGATTATAAGACTCGCAGGAATGAGCTTAAGAATGATTGTAGGAGAGCCAGAAGGGGCCTTGAGAAGGCCTTCGCGGGCAGGATAAAGGAAAACCTGAAAGCATTCCACACGTATTTGAAGAGCAAGAGGATATGACGTCGGAGAATAGGACCAATCAAATGTGACAGTGGAAAAGTGCGGATGGAACCGGAGGAGTTAGCAGAGGTATTTAATGAATGCTTTGCTTCAGTATTCTCTACGGAAAATAAAAGATCTTAGCTATTGTAGGGATGACTTATAGCGAACTGGAAAACTTGAGCATGGAGATATTAAGAAAGAGGATCTGCTGGGTTTTTTAGAAAGCATTATTGGATAAGTCACCGGAACCGTACGAGATGTACACAAGGCTACTGTGGGAGGCGAAGGAAGAGCATGATGAGCATCTGACGATGATCTTTGAATCATCAATGTGGACAGGGGAGGTTTCGGAGGAATGTAGGGTTGCAGATTCTGTTCCCTTATTCAAGAGAGGGAGCTGAGTTAGCCCAGGAAATTATAGACCAGTGAGTCTCACTTCAGTGTGTGTACGCTGATGGAGAAGATCGTGAGCGGCAGGATTTATGAACATTTGGAGAAGCATATTATGATTAGGAGTAGTTAGCATGACTTTCTCAAAGGCCTTACGAGCTTAAATGAATATTTGAGGATGTGACTAAACGCATTGATGAAGATAGGGTATATATACATTTGATGTAGTATATATGAATTTCAGCAAGGCACTTGATAAGGTACCATATTTAAAGCTTATTGAGAAAGTAAGGAAGCATGGGATCCAAGGGAACATTGCTTTGTGGATCCAGGAGTGGTTTGCCCACAGAAGGAAACGAGTGGTCATAGACTTGTATTCTGCATACAAGTCGGTGACCCCTACTCTTTGTGATATTTATAAATGACTTGGATGAGGAAGTGCAAGGATGGGTTAGTAAATTTTCTAATGACACAGAGGTGTTGTGGATAGTGTGGAGGGTTGTCAGAGGTTACAGCGGGTCATTGATAGGATGCTAAACTGGGCTAAGTAGTGGCAGATGGAGCTCAACCCAGTTAACTGTGAAGTGGTTCATTTTGGCAGGCCAAATATGATGGCAAAATATAGTAGTAAAGGTCAGGACTCTTGGTAGTGTGGAGGGTCAGAAGGATCTTGGGGTCCGAGACCACAGGACACTCAAAACTGCTGTTCAGGTTGACTGTGTGGTTACGAAAGCATACGGTTCATTGGCCTTCATCAACAGTTGTATTGAGGTTAGGAGCCGAGAGGAAAAGTTGCAGTTATATAGGACCGTGGTCAGGCACCACCTGGAGTACAGTGCTGAGCTCTGTTTGGCTGGCTCACTACAGGAAGGATTTGGAAGCCATAGAAGGGGAGCAGAGGAGATTTGAAAGGATGTTGCCTGGATTGGGGGACATGCCTTAAGAAAATAGGCTGAGTGAAATTGGCCTGTTTTTTTGCTTGGAATGACAGACCATGAGAGATGTACAAGATAATGAGAGGCATTGATCATGTGGATATCCAGAGCTTTATTTTGTTTTCCCAGTGCTGAAAAGCAACCGTTTCAGTTGCTTGGAAGTAGGTACAGAAGAGATGTCAGGGGTAGTTTTTTTTTAAGCAGAGAGTGGTGAGTGCACGGAATGGGCCTTCCGGTGGCGGAGGTGGAGGCGAATACGATAGGGTCTGTTCAGAGACTCCTGGACAGGTACATAGAGCTCAGAAGAATAGAGGTCTATGGGTAACCTTAGGAAATTGCTAAGGTAAGGATATGTTCGGCACAGCTTGTGGGCCGAAGAACCTGTATTTCGTTGTAAGTTTTCTATGTTTCTATGCTTTTGCGACCTTATGTCACCTCTTTCTTAGGTTTTGATTTATTATTTTTTTTACCAACGGCACAACGCCACTCCATTTGCTTTCTTGTCTGTCCTTCCGATACAATATGTGTCCTTGGACATTGAGCTTCCAGCTATTCTCTTCTCAAGCCATGATTCAGAGATGCAGCCGACATTATACCTACTCCCTACAATCCTTCTTCGTTTGATCATTCTTATCTGCCTTTACTTGTCTCTCTTTCTTGCATTCTTGTTTTCTTTGTTTCTCCTTTCATTCCCTTCTTTCTTTCTTTACACATCATTTGTATCTTTTTGTTATGTTTTGTTTCCTTCCCTCCTTGCATTTTTTAATTTCTTTCTTTATTCCCTTTTCTATTGATTGTTTCTCACTTCATCTGCCTGGTATATTTGTTATTGTTTTCCAACCGTATACCTTTTCCCGTCCTTTATATGTATCTGCGTTTTATTTTTCCGGCATTCCGTTCTTTCATTCCGTTTGTATTTTATTTCTACCATTCTATTTTTCTCGTTGTCTCTCTATTTCCGTTCTCTTTTCTTTCTTTTATTTCTCTCGGTCTTCCTTTTGTCCATTCTCTTTATAGAAACAGAGAAACATAGAAAACTTACAGCACAATGCAGGCCCTTCGGCCCACGAAGCTATGCCGAACATGGTCTTACCTTAGAAATTAACTAGTTTATTCTCTGTTTCCTTTTATTCTTTTAAATTTTCTGCTCTTATTTATTACATTTTACCTTCGTTTTATCTTCGGTCTGTCTCTGGTTCAAACAGGGATCAGTTTAAAATTTTAAAAAGAGGGCTATGGGTAACTCCTGCGTTTCGAGAACTTCTTTCTCTTTGGGATATATTTATCCTGCGCCTTGGGATCTATGACCAGAAAACTCATTCGTCTCTGCTGACTGTCATGCCCATCAGTGTCATCCTCCAATTCGCCTTGGCAAACTCCTCTCTCATGCCTCTGTAATTCCCTTTCTGCTATTCTGACACTGACGCATGCGAGTTATGCTTCACCCGCTGACATTGCAATATGAATTCAACATATTATTATCACGGGCTCCTCACGATTCTTTCATGTTAATCTCCCCAATAAGATCATGGTTATTACACAACACCCGTTCTAAGATAGTCTTTCCAGAGTAATCTCAAGGAAAAGCTACTGTAAGAAGCCATCCTGTAGACATTCAACAAATTCCATCTCTTAAGATCGGTCACCAACCTGATCTTCCCAAATCCATTGAGCATTGAAGTGTTCGTGATACCTAAACTATAAACGTTGTATACATACATGCAAAGAAAAGTTCTGAAGAGCAGAGAGATTCAACCGTAATTAATCTAGCTCATTCTTTTCTTCCAGTTCCCATTGAAAGCTGTAATTACACCATCACACAGAGAAATATCCGAGTGGTATTGAAGACGGCATCGATATTCCCAGTCAATCTATTTCACAACGTATTTCAAACACAAATGACGATGTAGTTTCACATCAGCCAGTTGTTACCGATGTCACGTGTCTACGGACAAAAAATGCTGTTTACTCTTTTCCATTGATGCTGACTGACCTGCTGCGTACCAACAATATTTTCTGTCTGTTACTTCAGTATCTACATCGCTCAGAGAGTATTGGCTGTATTTTGCCTGTCGATTGGAAGGCAGTCGAGCCAATGATGGACTTTTCAGTGGGAAAATTTTTAGTGAATGATAATCGGCACTGCTTACGTCTTAAGATCATCATAGAGTATGATAATTATACACCTTGCAGGAGAATCTTCAAATGGCGTAGAAAAAGCTAGCAAGAGTATTAGTCGGGATCTATGGATTTTTAATTGTGTATGGAATTCGGAGCGGAAATTAACTGTCCCGACTGCCAGGTTGTCGGACAGGATAAATAATTTTCCAAATCTCACCTGGTCCCTCAACACCAGCTCCATAGCCAAGAAAGCCCAGCAGCGTCTCTACTTTCTGCGAAGGCTCGGAAAAGTCCATCTCCCACCATTCCCACCACTCTCACTCCCCCCCTCCCCGCCACATCCACACCACATTCTACAGAGGATGTATCGAGAGTATCCTGAGCTGCTTCAATGCCTGGTTCGGGGTTTGCACTCGGATCGCAAGACTCTGCAACGGATAGTAATTTCAGCTGAGCAGATCATTCGGGTCTATCTTCCTGTCATTACAGGCATTTCCACCACACGCTGCACCCGCAAAGGTTAACACTATTATGAAAGGACTCACGCACCCCTCAACTCTTCTCCCTCCTGCCATCTGGCAAAAGGTATGGAAGCATGCGGCCTCTCAGGACCAGACTGTGCAACGGTTTCTTCCCCAAGCTTGTTTGTTATTTATTAATTATTATACTGTCCCGCACAATTTTGTGCACTTTATGTAGTCTTGTGTGGGTCTGTAGTCCAGTGTAGATTTTGTGTACTTTTTACGTAGTCTAGTGTAGCCTTGAGTTGTCTCACATAGTATAGTGCAGTTTTGTGTTGTTTCACATAGCACCATGGTCCTTGTGGAATGTTGTTGCGTTTTTACTCTGTACTGTACCAGCAGCTTATAGTGGAAATTATAATAAAAATCGACTCGACTTGACTTGACTGGACAAAGTAGCGATGAGATGCTCAATGAATGTTTTATTCCGAGAGGGAACAATCTCCAACAGCACCAGATCTCAGATTATCGATGTTCATTCACTTACTGAAGGAAGAGGTTGCATACACCGTTGTGGGAAATGGAGATTTATGGTGGTTTGCCGGACATCAGATGGAACAGTTCTGTGAATTCCATTGGAACTCACCTTGGTCATGGAGAACTCAGGGTGTGGATAGCATAGTGTGAGAATTGGAGAGAAGATTAAATGCAGTGCAGCTGTCGTTCGGAAAAGACAGCAGCAGAATGGAAAGAAAGACACATAGAGTAACGAACAAAAAGAAAGAGTAAGAGTGATTGACAACAGGAAATAAACAACCCTGGAAAGAAAACAAGACTGCGAAGGGGAAAGACAGAGAGAGAACAGAAAGGAAACGAGGAAGGCAAGCAAAGAGATAAGACAAAAACATCAACAATAAATGAAGAAAGCCGAAAAGAAGGCAAGTGTGAAGGTGGAGAAAACAAGAAAGAGTGCAGAGAAAGTGAAAGAATGGAGTTAATAATGATACGGAAAGTTGTAAAAATAAGCAGAAAGACAGACAGAGAGACAGAAACTGAGAAAGGCAGAATATATGAAGGACAGACTCAGAAAGAGCGAAGTAAGACTGTCTGGGTCACTAAAGAAACGCAGTCATTTCGGCAATTCAAATCAAACCAAATGAAACAAAAAGTATAGATTTATTGCAGAAATTAACCGCAAAACTTAATTTGCTTTTATAATTTCTGGTCTTTTGTCCTAGCATCCCATTATCTGCCCCGATTGTGAATAGCAGTCCACTAAAGCTGCTGATTCGACCGATTTTCATTATAACGCAACACGTTCGTGCCATTGCAAAGCTTCTCATTCAATATAAATTGATATCTCGCCACATTCTACAGCTTCTCTCTGAATTTTCTGTGCGTCAATTCACGGATACACGTCCTGGAGCATGCGCGCAGAATTCTCGACATTAACCCATACGAACGATTAAACAGAGCACTTATCATTACCTTATTCGAAATATTTTACCTGTTTCTAAACAAATCACTGCTGTAAAATCATTTTAAATTTTCTTTGTTCTTTTTTTGTTTTTAATTTGTTTTGTCTGTGGTCCATCTGGAGCTGCATCTCATTTGTATTGTTTTGTTCGTCCTCAATATGTATTGTCTTTGTAAAACTGAAAATTGTAAATAAAGTATTAAAAATACTAACAACAACACACACAAAATATTGGTGGAACACAGCAGGCCAGGCAGCATCTATAGGGAGAAGCGCTGTCGACGTTTCGGGCCGAGACCCTTCGTCAGGACTAACCGAAAGGTAAGAGATTTGAAAGTAGTGGGGGGGGGGGAATGCGAAATGATAGGAGAAGACCGGGGGGGGATGAAGCTAAGAGCTGGAAAGGTGATTGGTGAAAGTGATACCGAGCTGGAGAAGGGAAAGGATCATGGGACGGGAGGCCTCGGGAGAAAGAAAGAAGGGGGGCGGGGTGAAACCAAAGGTGAGATGGAGAACAGGCAAACAACTAAATTTGTCAGGGATGGGGTAAGAAGGGGAGGAGGGGCATTAACGGAAGTTAGAGAAGTCAATGTTCATGTCATCAGGTTGGAGGCTACCCAGCCGATATATAAGGTGTTGTTCCTCCAACCTGAGTTTGGATTCATTTTGATAGTCGAGGAGGCCATGGATAGACATATCAGAATAGGAATGGGACGTGGAATTAAAATGTGTGGCCACTGGGAGATCCTGCTTTTTCTGGCGGACCGAGCGTAGGTGTTCAGAGAAACGGTCTCCCAGTCTGTGTCGGGTCTCACCAATATATAAAAGGCCACGCCGGGAGCACCGGGCGCAGTATATCACACACAGGTTAAGTGTCGCCTCACTTGGAAGGACTGTCTGGGGGCCTGAATGGTGGTGCGGGAGGAAGTGTAAGGGCAGGTGTAGCACTTGTTCCGTTTACAAGGATAAGTGCCAGGAGGGAGATCGATGGGAAGGGATGGGGGAGACGAGTGGACAAGGGAGTCGCGTAGGGAGCGATCCCTGCAAAAAGCAGGAAGAGGAGGGGAGGGAAAAATGTGCTTGGTAGTGGGATCCCGTTGGAGGTGGCGGAAGTTACGTTGGACCTGGGGGCTGGTGGGGTGTCAGGTAAGGACAAGGGGAACCCTAGCCCGAGTGGGGTGGCGTGTGGATGGGGTGAGGGCAGATGGGCAGGAAATCAGGGAGATGTGTTTGAGAATAGAGTTGATGGTGGACGAAGAGAAGCCCCTTTGTTTAAAAAAGGAAGACATCTCCATCGTCCTGGAATGAAAAGCCTCATCCTGAGAGCAGATGCGGAGGAGACGGAGGAATTGTGAGAAGGGGATAGCATTTTTGCAAGAGACAGGGTGGGAAAAGGTAGCTTTGCCAGGTAGCTGTGAGAGTCTGTAGGCTTATAGTAGATATCAGTAGATAGGCCGTCTCCAGAGATGGAGACAGAAAGATCAAGAAAGGGGAGGGATGTGTCGGAAAAGGACCAGGTAAATTTGACGGCAGGGTGAAAGTTGGAGGCAAAGTTAATGAAGTCGACGAGCTCAGCATGTGTGTAGGAGGCAGCTCCAATGCAGTCGTCGATGTAGCGAAGGAAAAGAGGGGGATGGATACCCCTATAGACTTGGAACATGAACTGTTCCACAAAGCCAACAGAAAGGCAGGCATAACTGGGGCCCGTGCGGGTGCCCATGGCTACACCCTTGTTTTGGAGGAAGTGGGAGGAGCCAAAGGAGAAATTATTGAGAGTAAGAACTAATTCCGCTAGACGGAGGAGAGTGGTGGTAGAGGGGAATTGGTTAGGTCTGGAATCCAAAAAAAAAAAGCGAAGAGCTTCGAAACCATTTTTTCTTTCACTATTCCTCTGAAAATAACCCAATACATATACTGGGTGAGGTCGGACAGTTTTTGTTGCGTTCTCTGATACACCGCCAGACAAGGGGAAGACCTGATTACTGACTTTAAAAAAGGGCTAACTATAGACAGCCTGAACTTCTTTCAGAGCAAATGAGTATGTTAGTCGGGGTGTTATTCTGCAGCTGTGGCTGCACCTTGTATATTAAGCACTGTTCCGGCCACTCTGCTATAGAAAGAATATGGCTAAAATTCGCAAAGTACAGAAACGATTTACAAGGATGCTCCCTTGACCTGAAGACCTGACTTAAGAGCAAATTTGAATTTTGTTCTTGGGAATAGTGGAGATTGAGGGGTAACCTTTCAGGAGTAACATGAAAAATGGTTTCTGAAAAAACCTTTGACAGATCCTCATTATTCCAGGTTTTGCTATTTCCGTTTATTTATTTTGTAAAATATAGACTTTGTACCTTTCCCACAAGGTTGAAATGTCTGATAGCAGAGGTTACATGGTGAGTGGCACAATTTCAAAGGAGATGTTCTGGCATGATATCTGATCAGACAGTGTTATCTGCTTGGAATACGCCGTTGGGGTTGTGCAGGTGGCAGATAAAATGGAGGATTTGAGATGTTCCGAGAAGGCAAGAATGTGCAGAGAACGAACAGATGTCGACATTGTTTGGGAGAGACGACACTGAATATACGGGGCAGCAGAGACATTCCGGCCCAAAGCACTGTGCAAACAATTCATTCTGCTCGATGATTAATCTAACTGTTTTTGCTCTATAGCCCTCCATTGTCTTTCATCCACGCGGACATACACATACGACTCTCCTGTCATCCCCCTTATAGTTTTTCTCCATTCTCCTTAAAGTTATGTCCTCTGGAATTGTCTGCCACTGGAACTAGAAAGGTGGTTGTCCATTCTGTCAATGCATCTTATAATCCTGTGAACCTTAATGCCGCAAAATCTCATCTTCCTGCACTTCAAAAAAAATAGTCCATCCAAACTCTGTTACCAAGACGTTTGTAGTAATCTACTCAGAACCCCACTTTCCAGTGTTCTGTGGTTGATCCTCACAAGCTTGAGCTCTTCATAATGTACGGTACTGTGGTGAATGATCTCTGGACTAGTCACATTGAACTGTGCTCAGCAGCCTGTGGTCTACGATCTCTAGCCCATGCTCTACGTCCTGTAGTTTATGGTTGCTCGTTCAAGCCGTGTGGTCTGCAGTGTCTGGTCACTGGCCTACGTTCTACGTTCAGTGCTCTATGATCTATCGTCTATTGTCTCTGACCTCAGCTCTGTGGACTATGCTCTACAGTCTGTACGTCACACTTCATATGACAGCGATACTAAATTTGAGAGGGGATGCATCGATCAAGTTTCTGCGGGTAATGTTAAAAGGACACTGCTTGGTTTGTTTAAATGTAGTGAATGGTGATCAGAGTGAGTTGGTCAGTCAGGGACAATCGACAGGTACACGGACAGTCGACGCTTTGATAGACATGGGCATGGCGCAGGAAACGGGGACTGGTTAAATGGAAGCTCTATAGGCATGAACAGACCCTGTATAGTGCAGGGACCCGAATCCGCGACTTCATGATTCCGTGACTCTCCGGGTGTCTTTTGTGGAACATAACGCCCCATTATAGAAAATAATTCCACAATAATCTGCGTAACTTTCTTAATGTCTCCACAACAGCATCATTAGAAACTTGCCTCGCTCGTTGACTTTGTAAGTGTTTTTTTCTTCGAATTAAGTATAACGCTTCTATTAATAGATCTGTCAATCCTGTAGAAAAAGATACAGAAGTATAGGCAAACGCAACTTCGCATAATTTGATAAATTTCAATCAATATTGCCACAGCCTCGCTCAGCCTCGGAGAAAGAAAAAGCTAGCTTGTGAAAATCTCCCGCAGAGCACGAATCCTTCAGACGTGGTAAACGTTGTTTGCCTAGCTTTCACACACAAAATGCTGGTGGAACACAGCAGGCCAGGCAGCATCTATAGGGAGAAGCACTGTCGACGTTTCGGGCTGAGACCCTTCGTCAGGACTAACTTTTTAACAGATTTCCTCGTGTTTGCTTTGCCTAGCTTTTATTGTTCTTCTTTCAATTCTACACAGCCGGGCTCAAAGGTTAGCGTCTGTCGCTCTGCACGGGGATGTCAGTGTCCGATGCGGCGACGGGAATAGAGTGCTGTGATCTGAACTTCACCAACAGAAAATGCGTCCTGTTGCAGTGTCTCCGCCCGTAAAGCCGATTGTAATCTTGCCGTTAACTGTGTACTATCACTTCATGTTGGATCAGATCAGACTGCACCATTTTCACACAATCCTTTCAATGAAATGTATTGTTTTTCTATACCTGTTAACTTCTATTATTTGTTTTATTACACAGTTAAATACAATAGATGATCCAATGCAGATCACTGCGGTACAGCAGTAGAAACCGATCTCCATCCTCAGTTAAACCGATTCAACACTGCCCTCTGTCTTCCATGGGCAAGTTAATTTTCGATCCAGTCAGCTAGGTTTTCATGGCTCCCATGTTTTCCACGTTTGATGGGTGAAGCTGCTAGACGTGAGTCTGTAGAGTGATGTATATGACAACCAATCTTCGGCTTCGATCCATCACCTTCGTCACCCCCTAGAAAAAGTAAAACAGATTATCAGCTGTGATCTGGCCCGCACAATTTCCGATTAGACTTTATTTCCACTTTCTCACAAGTTCTATCCCAAAGGATCTCCTCCGTTATTTCACTGAATCTGACCGGAGAGGAATATCGATAATACGGTGTCAACATAACGATCTTAAGGCTTTTCAAGGGACAGAACCTACCTCTATCCGAATCTCGAAAATCCCTGCCATCTCTGTTAGCTCCACATGATCAAACTGCCCTCTGCGTCCTCCAATACAATAGGTAACCAGGTAACTGCTCGTTTTGAATGGTGCCGACATCATCTACCTCTAGGTTCTTCATCTAACTTCATCCTTGAACGGTCCAAATTTCTCCTTGCATTCTCTCTTTTTATATAGTATCTGTATATCTGTAAATTAGAAAGGGAGTAGAGATAGCCCAGGAGTTTTAACAGTGAGTTTTAACTTAGTGGTTGGTAAGTTGATGGAGAAAATCTTAAGAGGCAGGATTTATGAACATTTGGAGAGGAATAATCTGATTAGGAACAGTGAGCATTTATTTATCAAGGGCAGACCGTGCTTTAAAAGCCAGATTGAAATTTTTGAGGATGTGACTGAACATCGATGAAGGAAGAGCAGTGGATGTAGTGTATATGGATCTCAGCAAGGCATTTGATAAGGCTTACTGAGAAAGTAAGCAGGTATGGGATCCATGGGGGACATTACCTTGTGGATCCAGAATTGTCTTGCCCACAGAAGTGTGGTTGTAGACGGGTCATATTCTACATGGAGGTCGGTCAACAGTGGTGTGCCTCAGGGATCTGTTCTGGGACCCTTACTCTTCGTGATTTTTTATATATAACCTAGATGAGGAAGTGGACGGATTGGTTAGTAAGTTTGCTGATGACACCACGTTTAGAGGTGCTGTGGATAGTGTAGAGAGTTGTCAGAGGTTACAGCGAGACATTGACAGGATGCAAAACTGCGTTCAGAAGTTTCAGATAGAGGTCAACCCAGATAAGTGTGAAGTGGTTCATTTTGGTAGGTCAAATATGAGGGCAGAATATAGTATTAATGGTAAGACTCTTGACAGTGTGGAGGGTCAGAGGGATTTTGGGGTCCGAGTCCATAGGACGCTCAAAGAAGATGCGTAGGTTGACTCTGTGGTTAAGAAGGCGTATGGTGTATTGGTCTTCATCTATCGTGCAGTCGAATTCAGGAGCCGAGAGGTAATGCTTCAGCTATATAGGACCCTGGTCAGACCCCACTTGGAGTACAGTGCTCAGATCTGGTCGCCTCTGTACAGGAAGGATGTGGAAGTCATAAAAAAGGGTGCAGTGGAGATTTACAAGGATGTTGCCAGGATTGGGGAGCAGGACTTATGAGAATAGGTTGATTAAACTCGGTCTTTTCTCCTTGGAGCGACGGAGGATGAGCAATGACCTGATAGAGATGTATAAGATGATGAGAGGCATTGATCGTGTGGATAACCATATAACCAAATAACAGTTAGAGCACAGAAACAGGCCATCTCAACCCTTCTACTCCGTGCCAAACGCTTACTCTCAGCTAGTCCCACCTACCTGAACTGAGCCCATAAGCCTCAATTCCTTTCCTGTCCATATACCCATCCATTTTTTAAATGAAAAAATCGAACCTGCCTCTGCCACTCTACTGGAAGTTCGTTCCACACGGCTACCACTCTCTGAGTAAAGAAGTTCCCCCCGTGTTACGCCTAAACTTTATCCCCTTAACCGTCAACTCATGTCCTCTTGTTTGAATCTCCCCTGCTCTCAATGGAAAACTCCTATCCACGTTAACTCTATCTATTCCCCTCATAATTTGAAATACCTCTATCAATTCCCACCTCAAACTTCTGCACTCCAAAGAATTAAGACCTACCTTGTTCAACCTTCCTCTGTAACTTAGGTGCTGAAATCCAGGTAGCGTTCTAGTACATCTCTGTGCTCTCTCTATTTTGTTGACATCTTTCCTATATTTCGGTGATCAGAACTGTACACAATACCCCAAATTTGGCCTTACCATTGCGTTGTACAATATTAACATTACATCCCAACTCCTATACTCAATGCTCTGATTTATAAAGGCCAGCATACCAAAAGCTTTCTTCACCAACCTATCCACATGAGATTCCGCCTTCAGGGAACTATGCACCATTATTCCTAGATCACACTGGTCTACTGCATTCCTCAATGCACTACCATTTACCATGTATGTCCTATTTTGATTAGTTCTACGAAAACGTAGCATCTCACACTTACCTGCATTAAACTCCATCTGCCATCTTTCAGCCCACTCTTCTAACTGGACTAAATCTCTCTGCAAGCTTTGAAATCGTACTTCATTATCCACAACGCCACCTATCTTAGTATTATCTGCATACTTACTAATCCAATTTACCACCCCATCATCCAAATCATTAATGTATATGACAAACAGCATTGGACCCAGCATTGGACCCTGAGGCACACCCCTAGTCACCGGCCTCCAGCCTGACAAACAGTTATCCACCACTACTCTCTGGCATCTCCCATCCAGCCACTGTTCAATCCATTTTACTACTTCAATATTAATACCTAACGATTGAACCTTCCTAACTAACCTTCCGTGCGGAACCTTGTCAACGGCCTTACTGAAGTCCATGCAGACAACATCCACTGCTTTACCCTCGTCAATTTTCCTAGGAACCTCTTCAAAAAATTCACTAAGATTTGTCATTCATGTCCTTCCACACACAAATCCATGTTGAATGTTCCTAATGGCTAGAGGCTTTTTCCCAGAGCTGAAATGGTTGCCACAAGAGGACACAGATTTAACGTGCCGGGGAGTAGGTACAGAGGAGATGTTACGGGTTAGTTTTTCACTCAGAGAATGGTGAATGCTTGGATTGGGCTCATGGCAACGGTGGAGGAGGCGGTTACGATTGGGTCTATTAAGAGACTTTTGTATAGGTACATAGGGCTTAGAAAAATAGAGGTCTATAGGTAAGCCTAGTAATTTACAGGTAAACCTAGTAATTCATGTTCGGCACAACTTTGTGGCCAAAGGGCCTGCATTGTGCTGTAGGTTTTCTCTATTTCTATGTTTTTATGTATCGTGATTTTTTAAAATCTTTCCTGCCAAGTACCCTTCGTGGCAATTTATAGGCTCTCTCACTCCTTATTTCCTCCGGCCCTTTTACAGTTATAAGGAGCTCGTCAAATTTATAGTATTCACAAACGTTTCCTTTTCCTGAATATATTACTGATCACTGTAGATCAATGCCAGTGTTCGCTGATTCCCAATGTGCCCCTGAACGTTTCCATAAACACAAGAAAACATGCACATGTTGGAAATCCAAACACCACACAGAAAATGCCAGAGGAAATCAGCATTTCTGTAGGGTCTAGGCTCGAAACGTTGACTGTACTTTATTTCCATAGACGCTGCCTGGCCTGCTGAGTCACTTCTTCATTTAATGTGTGTTACCTCGACGTATCCTGCTGTTTTATTAGAAAATGGAGGAATCTTTAAAGCACAGCTCCGTTTTTTTTTAATCGACAATGACCGTGCAGACCATGATGACAAACGAATTTACTACCTACCCTCTGCAGCTGATCCATAACACCACACACGTTCGCTGCTGATTTTTGTGGCTCTTGTAATTCGATCCAATACCACCCCGGCAATACCTTGCAGGCACCAAAACGCACCGTGTTGAAACACCTTTCATCGCTTGTTAAGCATAGCCCGACTCACAGTAAATCAAAGCACGATTCTCTTTTTAAAAAATACCACCATAGTAACATCTTCTCGCAGTCTAACCACCCATGCCCTCCCGTGACATTATTTACTTCAATACTCTCTCACTCTCTCTCTACCCCCTCCCTCCTTCTCTCTCTCTCCCTCTACCCACTCCCTCCCCCCCCCTCTCTCTCTCTCTCTCTCTCTCTCTCTCTCTCTCTCTCTCTCTCTCTCTCTCTCTCTCTCTCTCTCTCTCTCTCTCTCTTCACCACCGCCAACCCCAGATGGACTTTAGGGATCAGAAATGTCGAATAAATTGTGGTTGATATCATAAAAGTTTGTTCGGAGATTCTGCAGCATTTTCATTTATATAAGACAATAACAGAGGTAAATATTCACAAATTACTCAGCATTATCCGCCTATGATAACATCAACGATATTGAAAACTCTAATATTAAGAGGGGACGATACAAACATTGTGCGATACATCAGTTATGCTGAAAGCTTGCGAATTGCATTGGAACTCAATTCTCTCACTGTTGTTTATCTATCATTTTAAAAAATATTTATCGAAAAATCAATGAGATTACAACAAATTTGAAGTTATTTGCAGAGCAGACCATTGAATGTGAAAAGGTACATCGCTCCATTCTTCAGCTCCTCCCTGAATTTTCTCTGTGTCAGTCCATAGATACACGTGTTGGTGCAGATACTGAGTTGTCGCAATAGAAACGCAAATTGCTGCCCGATATATCTGGGGGTATTCAAGTACTTGTCTGTGTAAAAAGAATTCACCGTTTGAAAGGCCATCGACTGCACCAGATAAGGTATCCATAGAATTATGAAATTGGCCGATAGAGCAAACAACAACATAATTGACTTTCTTCGGTTCTCCAACTCTGAATCCTTCTCTTTGCTGCTGCTGTTCCGCAGACCCCGGCGAACTCTGTTTGCCGCAATTATGTCATTAACAGTGAAAGCATTAAACATCAGTATTAAACACATGGGTAATAAGGGAGTCATTATACTATCTATTACCTCGACAGATTTCCAGAAAGTAGAGGTAAAATATTCCGGTATTAATACACAACGCCACGGCACTTTATTGACAATAGCATAAGGTTCGATTATGAAATAATGTGGAATACATCTCAAACAAGATCCCACCGCCACTGCGAGTAGAACAATCAGCGCAGTTCTCTCTGTACAATATCGTTTCCGTATATTCTGACAGCAAATGGCGATGTAGCGATCGAACGTGAAAGCGACCGTGAACCAGACTGAACAATCCATAGCTGAAAGCCTCGTTAAATTTATGAGAATGCAAACCGGAGTGATTAGCAAGAAATTTGCATACAAATAAATGTTATTGATTTGATACATTATAACACCAACGATCACCACAATCAGATCCGCTGTTGCCATGGCAATCAGATAGCGAGTCATGCATTCGGTGAGGTCACATTTTCTGCGTGCCAAGATCACAATCGCGATGAGATTAACTGTAACATTACGAAATGGAGAGTCACACACGTTAGGAAGTTCACAGATTTACTTCATTGCTAATGGTTTGACGGCACGTTACTATCCGATATACTAAGTACTGACATTCACCACCTGCAGCTCATACTACCTACACTGAAGCTGTGCAGGTAAAAATACAAAGGCATTTTTAAAAAGCGCATTTGTGCAAGGGCGTCTGATTGCAGATGGTGAAAGATCAGGAATTGAGAGTGCAATCTGTGCTGTTTATTAGAGCTTATAAACGTCTCGTAATCGGAGACTAATAAAAATGTAAAATGCTTGTTTTTATAATAATGTTCAAGATTGATTGAATAATGCACATTTTCAGGAGGTAAATCGGAACAATCGATAACAATAAACATATTAGAAGATTTTTTTAGAAATAACTCGATCTCTGAATCTGCAAGTCCAATGGCATCAGTTGAGTGCACCGAATGTAGAACATAGACCACACAGCACTGTAAAGGCCCTTCGACATAGGAGGGTTTTCCGACAGATATAAACTGATGCAATGGTCAATATAACACTCCCTCCTATATAGCCTATCACACTCCATTTTTAACGTCCCTGTGCTGAACAAACCTGCTCTCTCTATCTCCACTGTCACTCGCGGCAGTTCAAAGTACATTCCAGAGGCGCACTGTTCATTGTGATTAAAACTGAGCATCTACCAGAAAAGTTGCATTACTCCTCTAGTATTCATTATTGCCGCACTAGAAAAGGTATCATCTGTCGACTCAATCAAAGCCTCGCATATTCTTACATTCCTCTATAAAGTCACTGCTCATCCTCCTTCGATAGAAATAGCCCGACCTCGCACAAATTTTTTCAGAAATAACTTGTTGTCTAGTCCAGACAGCATCCCAGAATACTTTAAATATTCTGCACCTTCGTCATGGTGCCTTTCTACAATGAGACGACGGGAACTGATCACAATATTTCTTGTGTGGTTGAACAAGTGTTTTAACAAACTGCGACATTACCGCAAGGGTAAAAATTAGTTGCATTTTCATACAATAGAAGCCCGAATACAGTAGAAGAATATAGTTTATACTTTAAATGCAGGAATTTAAATAAAAGATACCATCGTAAACTCTTCATACGTTTCGCACTGTTCTCCAGATGTGGAGACCATTTCAGTGAATAGAGGCAACGACCCTCCGTCGTTTCACAAACGAAGGAAATAAAATCTCAGCAAAGGTGAAGTGAAAAAAACGCAAGTTGTTCAGCAACTACCAACCTGGATATCACGATGGTAGTTCCGCAGGAAAAAAAACAACTAAAATATTAACACGTTACAAAAATTATAACCAAAAAGTCGATCACAATAATGTCAGTCAGTTCCTGCAGCTTACCAGGAATACCAAATATTGCAAGCAAAGGATAGTAAACGGCTGCTACGTAGAAAATTGCTGGATATCCCATGTTCTGTGCGAAGACGCAATGGAAACAAATCTGCCAATACAGTGTTCTGCATTTACGTCCTAAAAAGTGGTTTAAGAAGCTTTCATATAGCAGAGGATTGCGTACTGAACGAATTAGTGAGACCTCCTACATTACGTCACCAATCTATTGCAAAACACTATTTTTACACAAGGTGTTGCTGCGGTTCAGACATCACTCCACGAGAACTAAAAATAGTCATGCACGTATTCGAATACTCGTTACCATCTCTTCTTTCATAAATAACTGTCGGATCATACTCGTAAACAGCAGGGGAGTATTAAGTTCCTTCAATTCAACTGATCAATCGGATCCAAGATATTTTCTGCATGTTTTCTGCAATTTGTATTGAAACAATTCCTTGAAGTTATTTATAATTTCTCTCCGATGGTATGGTTATTACCTGCAGAGCTGTAAGACACTCCAGCAAGATACATTTGTCCATTGTTCTGCCTGTTCTGAGTGTTATTCTAGTTCATTCATCCAATGAAAATGCTGCAGGAATAGGCATCCCCCCACCCCTGTACCCGTCATCACAGGAGGAATTCATTGATGTCCGGCAGCTTCAGGGAAATGGACAGCACCTTATGTGCTCGATTGCGGAGTAGAATTGTTATTGTCCTGATAATTATCCTGTAGTTTCATTTTCTAGTGTTTGCTTGTATTTTTAAGTAATGGTCTCTATGCCTGTAATTCTGTAGTAAAATTTCGAGCAGTTGAAAACAGATTTAGAATCGTATGTAAGACCACTTTCGTATGTCATGGAAATTGTTTTACCCGTCAACAGTACATTGCAACCTAAAATAATGCAAACTGTAAATTATAGCATTGCAGAGAGAGAGTAGAAGAGTCGTCTGTAGTGTTTCTCGGTTCAAAGTCCTTTCAGAAATCTTATGAGAGCGGCAAAGAAGCTACACCTGAACAGTTGTGTATGTCCCTTCAGGACCCTGAGCTCCTCCCTGTTGATAGTAATTGGATTACGGTATGACATATGTGAAGGGGGGAGCTAAATGATGAATGCCGACTTTCTGAGGCATCGTTCCTTGAAAACGCCCTGGATGTTGGGGAGAGTAGTACATATCATTTGGCTAACTGTGTTTACAAACTTATGTAGACAGGCAGTAATACAGACGCTCATAATGCTCCATGGTACACGAGTAGAAATTCGCGAGTCTCTTTGTTCGTATGTCATATCATGTGAAACACCGAATTAAATCCAGTAGCTGTCCTGCCTTCTTTGGAAATGCATCGATATGTTGGGCCCAGGATAGATCCTCAGAGATGCTGACATCCAGCAACTTGATGTAGTTCACTCTTTACACTACTTATCCCTCGATAACGACGCTTCTCCACTCTCTGTTCTTAACATTTCTAAAGCCCTTAACCAATTCTTAGTCCTTAATGTTTGAGTGCAATATTCTGGAAGCGATCTACTACGTTCCAGCTCACCTTCTCGACACGCTGTGAAATACTACCAACAACATTACTGTTTTCAGCAAATGTATAGATGGCATTTGGGCTGAGCAGAGCTGCGAAGTCATTGATGTCCAGAGCACAGATAAGTGGGCTCTGTTGCACCAGTGAGCCGCTGTTATCATTGTGACGACATCTAAATTACAGTTGGTCCAGGTCCTCGCTTCGGCAGGAATTAATTCGAGCCTTGAACAACAATCATCACCCTGCATGTGAGTGCTTCTGGGCCACAATCGTTAATGCGGCTCACCCTGCTCCTCTTGGGCACTGGCATGAGGCATGAGAGAATTTACGACTTGAGCAAATTGAGATTGAAAATCACCTAGAACACACCCGCCAGTTGCTTGGCAGGTTTTCAGTGCCCTACCATGTACACCATCGGCGCTTGTCGCCTTGCGAAGGATCGCCTCATTAAATGTCTTTCTGAAGTCGGCCTGCGAGACAGAGTTCACAGGGTCCCCGGATGCTACAGGTATCTGCTTCGCATGAGCGTTATTCTCCTTTAGAAAACAAGCATAAAATTTCCTGAGCGCACATAGGAGTGGAGCGTCGCTGACATTTCTGACGTTAGGGTTTGTTTTAAAGAAACTAATGCCCTACAGAACCAGCCAGAGCTGACGTGATGAGCATCGGATTACAGTGCATTTGCTTCCGTATACTTTCTAATGGTTTCATATTTCTCCTCAGCACTTGTCACTCCATTTAAATATAACAAAAATTAATCCAGGAACCGAGAGAATACATCGTCCAGCCTTCGAAATGAAGTTTGCGACCTCCAAAACCGAAAGTGGAGTACCAGATGCTTGGTATGAGGTAACTGTAAGTCCTTTTCTCATGGAAATGAGAAGGGATTACACTGGGAACTAAGATCAGTGAATTTTTATTCAGCGGTAGATACATTACCTTAGAGGATTACCGAGCGTTTGGAAAAGTAGTGCGAAAGAATTGAAAATAACTTCTGGAGCTGCAGCTCCAAATTCAAGTGATTGACTCCAACGTACTCAATGGCTTCAGATACAGAAAATAGATCAGTTTAAAACAAACGACCACATCGTGTTTGTGAGCAAAATTGAAATGCATGTTTTTTGCACTGGAAGCATTACTTTATATTCTCAGCAATGGCTGTGATACAACTATATAACCATACAACAAAAACAGCACAGAATCAGGCCATCTCGGCCCTTCTAGTCCGTGCCGAACGCATACTCTCACTGACCTGCACTCAGCACATAACCCTCCTTTTCTTTCCTGTCCATATACCTATCCAACTTTACTTTAACTGACAGTATCGAACCTGCCTCCACCACTTCTACTGGAAACTCGTTCCACACAGCTACCACTCTCTGAGTAAAGAAGTTCCCCCTCCTGTTACCCCTAAATTTTTGCCCCTTATCTCTCGACTCATGTCCTATTGTTTGAATCTCCCCTACTCTCAATGGAAAAAGCCTATCCACGTCAACTCTATCTATCATAATATTCAAGTCCCTCCTCAACCTTCTATGCTGCAAAGAATAAAGACCTAACTTGTTCAAACTTACTCTGCAACTGAGGTGCTGTGACCCAGGTAACATTCCAGTAAATCTTTTCTGTACTCTCTCTATTTTGTTGACATCTTTCCTAAAAATCGAAGTACACAGTAGTCCAAATTTGGTCTTACCAATGCCTTGCACAATTTCAACATTACATCCCAACTCCTATACTCAATGCTCTGATTTATAAAGGCCAGCATACCAAAAGCTTTCTTCACCACCCTATGCACATGAGATTCCACCTTCAGGGAACTATGCACCATTATTCCTAGATCACACAGTTCTACTGCATTCCTCAATGCCCTAACATTTACCATGTATGCCGTATTTTGATTAGTTCTACGAAAATGTAGCATCTCACATTTATCAGCATTAAACTCCATCTGCCATCTTTCAGCCCACTATTTTAACTGGCCTAAATCTCTCAGCAAGCTTTGAAAATCTACTTCATTATCCACAACGCCACCTATCTTAGTATCATCTGCATACTTACTAATCCAATTTACCACCCCATCATCCAGATCATTAGTGTATATGACAAACAGCATTGGACACAATAGAGATCTACCACTACTCTCTATCATCTCCCAACCAGTCACTGTTGAATCCATTGTACTACTTCAATATTAATACCTAACCATTGAACCTTCCGTGTGGAATCTTGTCAAAGGCCTTACTGAAGACCAAATAGACAACATCCACTGCTTTACCCTCGTCAACTTTCCTAGTATCCTCTTCAAAATATTCAATAAGGTATGTCATTCATGACTTTCCACGCACAAATCCATGTTGGCTGCTCATACTCAAACTCTGTCTATCAAGATAATTATATATACCATCCATTAATTTACTCACCACTGATGTCAAACGTACGGGCCTATAATTGCTAGGTTTCCTCTTAGATCTTTTTTAAACAATGGAACAACATGATCAATACGCCAAACCTCCGGCACCATCTCCGTTTCTTTTGGCATTTGAAATACCAAAAGTCGGCCCTCCTTATCCGCGGGGGATTGGTTCCAGGACACCCGCGGATACCAAACTTCGCGGATGTTCAATTCCCTTATTTAACCTGTCTCAGTGCGGAGGTCTTTAGGACCCAGCTGACCCCAGACTTTATTTAATATGTCTCCGTAGTGGACATTAGGACCTGGCGGTGCAGCTCTGAACCCGTAGTGTTTCTGTTCACAAAAATAATCACGATCGCGATTGAAAACAAGGTGGAAGTAATAAAGCGATCGGAAAGAGGAGAAACGCCATTGGTCATTGGAAAAGCGTTAGGCTGCAGTCGGTCAACGATCGGAACAATTTTAATGGAGAATGAAAGGCCCTGCTCCGATGAAAGCTACAATTATTACTAAGCAACGCAGTGGTCTAATTATTGAAATACGTATGTTTCTTAAGTGTTTTATATACATAGAAAGGTAAAATATATACTAAGAAAAATGTTTGACTAACTGACGCTAAATAATACCAGTTTTACCTGTTCAGACTTCAAATCCAACTTGAAGACGAACTCAGGAATGGAACTCATTCATACTTGGGAACTGCCTGTACTTTTAAGTCATTTGTAGGTTACTTATAAGTAACTAATACAATATAAATGCTATGTAAATAGTTGTTATACTGTATTGTTTAGGAAATAATGACAAGAAAAAAAATAATCTGTACAGGCAAGCAACGAGTGCTAGAGTGAGAACTTCTGGTTTTTCCCGATCCGCGGTTGGTTGAATCCGCGCATACGGAATCCGCGGATAAGGAGGGACGACTGTATTTCTGTCAGAGCCCCCGCTATTTCTACACCAAATTCCCGCAAGGTTCTAGGGAATATCCGCTTTATATTCCTTAAAAGTGCCAGTACTTCCTCTTCTTTAATCATCATAAATTCCATAACTGCCCTACTTGTTTCCCTTACCTTACACAATTCAATATACTTCTCCTTAGTGAATACAGAAGAAAAGAAATTGTACAATATTTCCCCCATCTGTTTTGGCTCCACACTTAGCTGACCACTCTGATTCTCTAAGGGACCAATTTTATACCTCACTCTCCTATTGCTATTAATATAACTGTAGAAACCCTTTGGATTTATTTTCACCTTACCTGCAAAAGCAACCTCGTATCTTCTTTTAGCTTTTCTAATTTCTTTCTTAAATGCCGCCTATATTTATTATAGATCTCTCTCTTTTTCCGAACCAAGTTTTCAATATCCATTGAAAACCACGGCTCTCTCAAAATTTTTGACCTTTCCTTTCAACCAAATAGGAACATAAAGATTCTGTAACCTCAGAATTTCTCCTTTAAATGACTTCCTTTTCTCTATTACAGCCTTCCCATAAAACAAGTTGTCCCAATCCACTCCTTCCAAATACTTCCGCATCTCCTCAAAGTTAGGATAGTTCCAATCAAAAAAGTCAACCGTGGTCCAGTCCTATTCTTCTCCAAAATTAGATTGAATCTAATGACATTGTAATCACTGGAACTGAAGTGCTCCCCTACAAATATCTTCGTCACCTGACCTTTCTCATTCCCGAACAGCAGATCCAACAATACTCCTTCCCCAGTTGGTACCTCTACGTATTGCTGTAAAAATTATTCTGTACACATTTTACAAACTCCAAACCATCCAGCCCTTTTACAGTATGGGTCTCCTAGTCTTTGTGTGTGAAATAAAAATCTCCCGCAATCACAACCCTGTGCTTACTACAAATATCTGCTATCTCCTTACAGATTTGCTCCTCCAATTCTCACTCCCCATTAGGTGGTCTATAATACAACCCCATAAATATTACTACACCTTTCCCATTCCTCATATCCACCCAAATAGCCTCCTTAGACGAGCACTACACAAAAATACAACTGCAGATGCTGTGGATCAAAGAATACGTACACAACGCTGGAAGAACTCAGCAGGTCAGGCAGCAACCGTGTGAAAAGAGTAGCCAACGTTTCTGGCCGAGACCCTTCATCAGGAATGGGGGGAGGGAATGGCCGAAGCCCAGTTATAGAGATCGGGAGGGAGTAGGGCCTAGAGGCGCCAGGTGGAAAACCAATCAGAGGAAAGATAAAGGGGGGAGTGGGAGGGGATAAGCATGAAAAAACTGTAGAGATAAAGAAGCAGAAAGTTGAAAGGGGGAGAGAGGCAGAGAGGCACCTGGAATTGGGGAAGGGGGGGTGTGTGGAGGGAATTACCGGAAATTGGAGAATTCAATGTTCATACCATCAGGCTGGAGGCTATCCAGACGGTAGATACGGTGTTACTCCTCCAACCCTGAGTTTGGCCTCATCGTGGCAGTAGAGGAGGCCATGTATGGACATATCTAGATGACAATGAGAGGTAGAGTTGAAGTGGGTGGCAACCGAGAGGTCCTGTCTATTGTGACGGACGGAGTGTAGGTGCTCGACGAAGCGGTCCTCCAATCTGCGTCAGGTCTCACCGATGTAGAGGAGGCCGCACCGAGAGCACCGGATGCAACAGACGACTCCAGCGGACTCGCAGGTGAAGTGTTGCCTCACCTGGAAGGACAGTCTGGGGCCCGGAATGGTGGTAAGGGGGGAGGTGTGGGGACAGGTGTAGCATTTGCGCTTTCAGGGATAAGTGCCAGGTGGGAGTTCTGTGGGGAGGGACGTGTAGACCAGGTCGTCGCGGAGGGAACGAACCCTGCGAAAAGTTGAGAGGGGTAGGGAGGGAAAAATGTGCTTGGTGGTGGGGTCCTGTTGGAGGTGGCGGAAGTTTCCGAGGATAATGTGTTGGATCCGGATCGGTAGCCTCCAGCCTGATGGTAAGAGCATTAAATTCTCCAATTTCCGGTAATTCCCTCCCCTCCCCCTTCCCCTATCCCAGGTCCCTCTCTGCCTCTCTTCCCTTTCAAATTTCTGCTTCTTTATCTCTACAGTTCCTTCATGCTTATCCCATCCCCCTCCCCCTTTATCTTTACTCTGATTGGTTTTCCACCTGGCGCCTCTAGGCCCTACCCCCTCCCCTATCTCTATTACTGGGCTTCAGCCTTCTCTTCTCCCTCCCCCCCCCCCCCATTCCTGATGAAGTGTCTCGGCCCGAAACGTTGGCTACTCTTTTCTCACGGATGCTGCTTGACCTGCTGAGTTCTTCCAGCGTTGTGGACGTATTCTTAGACGAGCACTCTAGTCCATCCTACCAAAGCACCAGCGTAATATTTTCTCTGACACGCAATGTGATACCTCCTCCTTTTGTCCCTCCGATTCTATCACAGCTGAGCAACGAAATCCAGAAATATTTAGTTGGCAATCACAACCCTCCTGCAACCATGTTTCACTAATAGCTACAGCATCATTTTTCCAGGTGTCAATGATGCTCTAAGCTCATCCACCTTTCTTAAAATGCTCCTAGCATTAAAATAAATGCATTTAAGAAATTCTTCACCTCTTACTCTCTGTTTATCACTAACGGTGCAGACAACTTTACTATCTTCTTTTTCTTCCTTCTCCCATACATCTGTTCCTACTGTTATGAGTTAGAAAACTCAATCTGGCAGTGTATGCATACCACTAGTTCCTTCAAAACCAAACCTAAGGACAATAACGTCCGTGATACCTCACTCCCAGATGCACCCAATGCATTCTATGCAGGTTTTGAACGGCAGAATAACGCTACCGCTATGGGGATCTGCGGCACCTGTGATTTATGTCCTGGAGGCCGACATCACAAAGCATTTTTTAATGGAACGATTCCTCGAAAGCCGACAGGTAATGATGGGTGTGTGTGGGAAGGCGCTGAAAACCTGTGCCAACCAACTAACGCGTGTAGGGAAAGCCATTTTCTACCTTTCGTTGCAAGGTCGTAATGACCTATCTGCTTCATACCAGTGGACAAGAAGGTCAGGGTGAGCTTCATTAACGTCTATCGTCCAGAAGCACTCACATGTACGGCTCTGCTTAAGCAGGAACCTGAGCCCACTGTAATTTTTGCTGTCGTCACAATCGCGCTACAGCGGATACGATCTCATTGGCCTTGGATCACCCGGAAAGTACTAATATTTACGTCAGGCTGATCTTTATAGACCGACTTAGTGGTTAATAGAATCATTCCTGCAGATATAATGAAAAAGCTGCAAAAATGTGTCTCTTTACCTTATCCCGCAACAGGATCCTCGACAACCTCACTGGAAGGCAGCAGCCAGCGCAGATGGGAAAGAACAGCATCACCTCACTGGCGGAACTGAAAAATATAAATGGAGAGCACTTATATTGAGGGATATTGTGCTCCCCTGCTGTGCACCAATCACAGTTCAGCATTCAAATTAATCATTCCCTCCAGGCTGGACAAAAACTCAAAGACCTCGGCCTTCATCCTGCCCTGTGCAACTTAACCCTGGACTTCCTGTCAGATCGCCGGCAGGTGTTAAGAGTGGGCTCCCTCACCTCTGCCGCTCTGACCTTCAATACGGCAGCCCCGCAGGGTTTTGCCCTCAGCCACCTGCTTTACTTACTGTATACACATGACTATGTCGCCACCTACAGCTTCAATCTGCTAATTAAATTTGCAGATGATACTATATTAATTGGCTTTATCTCAAATAATAACTAACAGCCTACAGAGAAGTAGTCACTAGCCTGACAGTGTGGTGTTAAGAAAACAAAATCTCCCTCAATGTCGCAAAATCAAAGGAGCTGATCGTGGACAACAGGAGGAATGGAGATTGGATAACCCCTATTGACATCGATGGATCTGGGGTTGAGAGGATGAACAGCTTTAAGTTCTTCGGCATAAACATCAGCAAGGGCCTCACGTGGTCTGTACTTGCCGGATGTATGTTGTAAAAAGCACAACAGCGCCTCTTTCCTCTCAGACGGTTGAAGAAATGAGTCACGGCCCCAAATCCTAAGGACCTTCTAGAGGGGCACAATTGAGAGCATCCTGACTGGCTGCAACACAGCCTGGTATGGGAACTGTACTTCCCTTAATCGCAGCACTCTGCAAAGAGTGGTGCTGCAGCCCAGGGCACCTGTAGATGTGAACTGTCCATTATTCCGGATAGTTATAGTGACAGGTGTGTAAAAAGGGCCCGAAGGATCATTGAGTACCGGAGTCACCGCAACCACAAACTGTTCCAGCTGCTACCACCCAGGAAACGGTACCATTGTATTAAAGCCAGGACCAGCAGTCTCCGGGACAGTTTCGTCCAGCAGGCCATCAGACAGATTAATTCACGACGATACAATTGTATTTCTATGCTATATTGACTGCCCTGTTGGACGTATTATTTATTACAAATTACGATAAATTACAATCATTTTGCTCATTCTGACGGAGATGTAACTTAAATATTTTACTTTTCATTACTGTGAAAGAGTTAAGAAATAAAGTCAATTCAATTTAATTGAATTCAGTAGAATCCTACAGTTATTTCTGAAAAAGAGCGATTGTAATAAATATTAGAATGCATACTTGATTATTTTTAATCATTACAATCCCGTAGAGTGACGTCTGTTCCACAGAGATATCCTGTGCAAAATAGTGTTTTGCAATAGATTGGAGATGACGTAATGTTGCTGTCGGTAATTTGGTCAGTGCACAATTCCTTTGCTGTATAAAAGCTTCCTGAATTACTTCTTGGGACAGAAATGCAGAACACTCATTTGACGTATCAGTTTCCATTGCGTCTTCACACAGAACATGGGATATCCAGCAATTTCTACGTGGCATGCATTTACTATCCTTTGCTTGCAATATTTGGTATTCCTGGTAATCTGCTGGCTCTGACTGCCATTATTCTCATCGGTTTTTTTGGTTTACTTGTTGCAATTTTTAATCTTTCAAGTTGGTTTATTGCAGACCTCAAATCGTGATATGCATGCTGTTCCTTCGTTAACCGTTTTACTTTCGTGCCCTTCACTGGTTAAAGATTTTATGTCCCTCGTTTGCGAAGTATTGTCAGAATGCCTCTTCTGTCACCTAGCGAAGGGAACCACTTTGCTCAACAGGCAGACATGACAGAGGGTCGTTACCACAATTCTCTGAATTGGTCTCTACATCCTCCACATCCTCACAAAATTATGAGCGGGATAGATAGAGTTGACATGAATAGTTTTTTTTTTCATTGAGAGTAGGGGAGATTCAAACAAAAGGACATGAGTTGAGAGTTAGGGGGCAAAAGTTTAGGGGTAACACGAGGGGTAATTTCTTTACTCAGAGAGTGGTAGCTGTGTGGAACGAATTTCCAATAGAAGTGGTAGAGGCAGGTTCAGCATTGTCATTTAAAGTAAAATTGGATACGTATATGGACAGGAAAGGAATGGAGGGTTATGGGCTGAGTGCGGGTCAGTGGGACGAGGTGAAAGTAAGCGTTCGGCACGGACTAGAAGAGCCGAGATGGCAAGTTTCCGTGCTGTAAATGTTATATGGTTATATCTGGAGATCAGTGCGATACATGCATTAATGGTTGACTCTGGTATTCATAGATTAAAAACCTCTGCATGTATTTAATTATATTTTCTACAATTTCTTTTAAATCATAACAGCAATTGGCTCCGATATTTCACTATCTTCTCCAATTTTTTGAAGTGTCTATTAGCTTGTATTCAACATAGGTAGTTTGTCTATTAGCTTGTATTCAACATAGGTAGTTTCAGCTGGATGTGGTGAGGATCATTATGTATTATGCCTGATAGTAAGGTGCGGTCAAAACAGTATCAATCAGTAGAAATCGGTGAACGATTTTTTTTTTAATGTGACACTGTGTTTTCTACTTGTTACAGTTAACCTCATCGCGATTGTGATCTTGGCCCGCAGAAAATGTGACCTCACCGAATGCATGACTCGCTATCTGATTGCCATGGCAACAGCGGACCTGATTGCGGTTATAGTTGCTGTTGTAATGGATCAAATCAATAACATCTATTGGTTTGCTAATTTCTTGCTGATCACTCCGGTTTGCACACTCATAGCTTACACGAGGGTTTCAGCTATGGACTGTTCGGTGTGGTTCACGGTCGCTTTCATGTTTTTGTCGTTACATCGCAATTTGCTGTCAGAATGTACGCAACCGATATTGTACAAAGAGAACTGCGCTGATTGTTTTACTCGCAGTGACGGTGGGATCCTGTTTGAGGAATATTCCTATTTTTTTCATGATCGAACCATACGAAGTGATCAACAAATTGCCGTGGCGTTGCGTATTAATACCCGCATATCATACCTCAGCATTCTGGAAAATGAACGAGCTTGTAGAAAGTATCGTGACTCCCTTGTTACCCATGTGTTTAATACTGATGTTTAATGCTTTCACTATTAGAAACATAATAGAGGCAAATAGAGTCCGCCGGGGTCTGCGGAACAGCAGCAGGAAAGAGAAGGATTCAGAGTTGGAGAACCGGAGAAAGTCAATGATGTTGCTATTTGCTCTATCGGCCAATTTCATAATTCTGTGGATACCTTACCTTGTATACTCGATGCATTTTCAAGCGGTGAATTATTATTATACAAACAAATACTTGAATACCCCGAGATATATCTGGCAGCAATTTGCGTTTCTGTTGCGACAACTCAGTATCTGCACCAACACGTGTATCTATGGACTGACACAGAGGAAATTCAGGGAGGAGCTGAAGAATGGAGCGAAGTATCTTTTCACATTCAATGGTCGCCTCTGCAAATAACATACAAATTTGTTGTAACCTTGCTGATTTTGCAATAAATATTCCAAACAGGTGATATGGGAACAACAGTGTGAGTATTGAAATCCAATACAATTCGCAATCTTTCTTTTTTTTCAACAGCTCTGTTTATTATATCGTTTGGGATGATGCTAAATATTCTGCGCACATGCACCAGCACGTGTCTTGCGGACTGACGCAGAGAACTTTCAGAGAGGAGCTGTGAAATGTGGCGAGATATTAGTGCATATTGAAGGAGCTGCTTTGCAATAGCACGAACGTGCTGCATTACGACGAAAATTAGCAGAATCTGGTATTCCCGATTCGGGCAGATACTGGAGTTGCTCACATATCGGACCAGAAAAAAAGAGAAAATTTAGTTTTGCGGTTAAGTTTTTGCAATAGGTCTACTGTTTTTTTTGTTTCAAATTTCTGGCTGTGATGTCTTGGGATCGCTGACCGTCTTGACTGTCTCTCTCTCTCTCTCTCTCTCTCTCTCTCTCTCTCTCTCTCTCTCTCTCTCTCTCTCTCTCTCTCTCTCTCTCTCTCTCTCTCTCTCTCTCTCTCTCTCTCTCTCTCTCTCTCTCACTCTCTCTCTCTCTCTCTGTTGTCTTTCCGCCTCTCTTTATGCTTTTCCATCTGTCCCTTTTATCGGAACTCTATATTCCTTTTTTCACTGTTTACTGCCGATCTTCTTTTATTATTGACTTCTCCTCCTTGTCTCATTTCAGTGCTTTTGTTCCTCGTATCCTATGTCTGAGTATCTGTGTCAGAGTGACTCAGTCGGAGTGGGACGGCTTTGGCTCAATCAGGCTTCGGCGAGAAACAGGCAGAGGCAAGGGTAGGTTCCGGTAAATTTCTGTTTTTCTTTTTTTGTGGTTTAGACTAGATAATATGCCAGGCAGGATGTTGGAATTCTCCTCTTGCAGGATGTGGGAAGTCAGGGAGACCTCCGGTGTTCCTGACAGCGATACCTGCAAGAAGTGTATCCAGCTGTAGCTCCTAATAAGCCGCGTTAGGGAACTGGAGCTGGAGCTGGATGACCTCCGGATCATTCGGGAGACTGAACAGCTTATAGATAGAAGCTTCCAGGAGGTAGTTACACTTAAGGTACAGGGCACAGGTAACTGGGTTACCGTCAGGTGAGGGAAGGGGAAAGGGCAGATTGTACAGGGTTCCCCTGTGGCCATTCCCCTCCAGACCAGGTGTACCGATTTGGATACTGTTGGGGGGAATGGCTTACCTGGGACAAGCGGCGGCAGCCGGACCTCTGGTTCTGCAGTGCAGAAGGGAGGGAGGAAGAAGAGGAGAGCGGTAATGATAGGGACTCCATAGTCAGGTGTACAGACAGGATATTCTGTGGTCGTGACAGAGACTCCCGGATGGTTTGTTGCCTCCCGGGTGCCAGGGTCAGGAATGTCTCTGATCGTGTGCACAGCATTCTGAAGTGGGAGGGTGATCAACCAGATGTCGTTGTACACATTGGTACCAATGGCATTGTTAGAAAAAGTCAGGAGGTCCTGAAGAGTGAGTACAGAGAGCTTGGTAGAAAGTTGAAAATTAGGACCTCGAGGGTAGTAATCTCCGGATTACTGTCTGTACCAGGTGCCAGTGATGTTAAGAGTAGGATGCTCTGGCAGATGAACACGTGGCTGAGAAACTGGTGTAGGCGGCAAGATTTCAGATTTCTAGATGACTGGAACTTCTTCTGGGGCAGGTGGGACCTGTATACAAGAGGCCCAATATACTTGCAGGGAGGTTTGCTACTGTTAATGGGGAGGGTTTAAACTAGATTAGCAGGGTGCCGGAGTAGATAGTGGAACAGTGGTAAAAATAAATGATGTTAGTAGTTCATGCAAAGTCATAAATAGCAAGATTGTGGTAATAATCTTCTGAGGTGTGTATATTTCAATGCCAGGAATATTGTGAGAAAGGCAGATGAGCTGAGGGCCTGGATTGATATGTGGAATTATGACAGCATAGCCGTTACTGAAACTTGGCTACAGGAGGGGCAGGACTGGCAGCTCAATGTTCCAGGGTTCCGATGTTTCAGGCGTGATAGAGGGAGAGGGATGAAGGGATGAAGGCTTTGCTAGTCAGGGAAAATATTACAGCAGTGCTTCGGCAGGAAAGATTAGAGGGCTTGTCTACGGAGGCCATATGGGTGGAGCTGAGAAACAGGAAAGGTATGACCACATGAATAGGTTGCATTATAGACCACCCAATAGTCAGCGAGATTCGGAGGAGCAAATTGGCAGAGAGATAACAGACAGCTGCAGGAGACAGAAAGTTGTGATTGTAGGGGTTTTAATTTTCCACACATTGATTGGGACTCCCATACTGTTAAAGGTCTAGATGGATTAGAGTTTGTGAAATGTGTTCAGGAAAGTTTTCTAAATTAATATATAGATGTACCAACTAGGGAGGATGTAATATTAGATCTCCTATTAGGAAATTATTTACGGCAGGTGACAGAAGTGTGTGTAGGGGAACACTTTGGTTCCAACGATCATAACGTCATTAGTTTCAACTTGATCATGGATAAAGATAAATCTGGTCCTCGGGTTGAAGTTCTAAACTGGAAAAAAGGTCAAATTTGAAGAAATGAGAAAGGATCTTAAAAGCGTAGATTGGGACAGGTTGTTCTCGGGCCAGGATGTGATTGGTAAGTGGGAGGCCTTCAAAGGAGAAATTTTGAGAGTGCAGAGTTTGTATGTTCTTGTCAGGGTTAAAGGCAAAACGAATAAGAATAAGGAACCTTGGTTCTCGAGGGATATTGGAACTCTGATAAAGAAGAAGCGAGAGATGTCTAACATTTATAGGCAACAGGGAGAAAATAAGATGCTTGAGGAGTATTAAAAGAGTAACAAAATACTTAAGAAAGAAATCAGGAGGGCTAAAAGAAGACATGTGGTTGCTTTGGCAGTCAGGGTGAAGGATAATCCTAAGAGTTTCTACAGGTATGTTAAGAGCAAAAGGATAGTAAGGGATATAATTGGTCCTCTTGAAGATCAGAGTGGTCGTTCTATGTATGGAACCAAAAGAAATGGGAGCGATATTAAATGGGTTTTTTGCATCTGAATTTACTAAGGAAACTGGAATGGAGTCTATGGAAACAAGGCAAACAAGCCGGGAGCTCATGCGACTTATACAGATTAAAGAGGAGGAGGTGCTTGCTGTCTTGAGGCAAATCAGAGTAGATAAATCCCCAGGACCTGACAGGGTATTCCCTCGGACCTTGAGGGAGACTAGTCTTGAAATAGCAGGGGCCCTGGCAGAAATACTTAAAATGTTGATATCCACGGGTCAGGTGCCGGAGGATTAGAGGATAGGTCATATAGTTTCGTTGTTTAAAAAAGGCTCAAAAAGTAAACCAGGAAATTATAGGCCGGTAAGTTTGATATCGGTAGTAGGTAAGCTACTGGTAGGAATATTAAGAGATAAGATCTACAAGTAGTTGGATAGACAGGGACTTATTAGAAACAGTCAGCATGGCTTTGTGTGTGGTAGGTCATGTTTAACCAATCTATTAGAGTTTCTCGAGGAAGTTACCAGGAAAGTGGATGAAGGGAATGCAGTGGATGTTGTATACATGCACTTCATTAAGGCCTTTGACAAGGTCCCGCATGGGAGGATAGTTAGGAAGATTCAATCGCTAGGCATACATGGAGAGGTAGTAAATTGGATTAGACATTGGCTCAATGGAAGAAGCCAGAGAGTGGTAGTAGAGGATTGCTACTCTGAGTGGAGGCCTGTGACTAGTGGTGTGCCACAGGGATCAGTGCTGGGTCCATTGTTATTTGTCAACTATATCAATGACTTGAATGATAATGTGTCAAACTGGATCAGCAGATTTGCTGATGATACAAATATTGAAGGTGTAGTGGAAAGAGAGGGAGGTTTTTAAAGCTTGCAGAGGTATTTTGACCAGTTGGAGGAATGGGCTGAAGAATGGCAGATAGAGTTTAATGCGGACAAGTGTGAGGCATTGCACTTCGGAAGGTCAAACCAAGGTAGAACAGGCAAGGTAAATGGTAGGACACTGAGGAGTGCGGTAGAACAGAGGGATCTGGGAGTACTGATACATAATTCCCTAAAAGTGGCGTCACAAGTAGATAGGGTTGTAAAGAGAGCTTTTGGTACATTAGCCTTTATAAATCAAAGTATTGAGTATAAGAGGTGGAATGTAATGGTGAGGTTGTATAAGACATTGGTGAGACCGACTTTGGAGTATTGTGTGCAGTTTTGGTCACCTAATTACAGGAAGAATATTAATAAGGTCGAAAGACTGCAGAGAAGGTTTACAAGGATGTTGCCGGGACTTGAGAAACTCAGTTACAGAGAAAGTTTGAATAGATTAGGACTTCATTCCCTGGAGCGTTGAAGAATGAGGGGTGATTTGATAGAGGAGTATAAAATTATGATGGGTATAGATAGAGTGAATGCAAGCAGGCTTTTTCCACTGAGGCCAAGGGAGAAAAAAAACCAGAGGCCATGGGTTAATGGTGAAGGGGGAAAAGTTTAAAGGGAAGATTAGAGGGGGCTTCTTCACGCAGAGAGTGGTGGGAGTGTGGAATGAGCTGAATGCGGGCTCACTTTTGACATTTAAGAAAAACTTGGACAGGTATATGGATGAGAGGCGTTTGGAGGGATATAGCCCAGCTGCAGGCCAGTGGGAATAGACAGAAAAATGGTTCGGCACAGCCAAGAAGGGGCAAAAGACCTGTTTTTGTGCTGTAATGTTTTATGGTTCTATCGTTCTATCCTTTTCTCTCTCTCTCTCTCTCTCTCTCTCTCTCTCTCTCTCTCTCTCTCTCTCTCTCTCTCTCTCTCTCTCTCTCTCTCTCTCTCTCTCTCTCTCTCTCTCTCTCTCTCTCTCGCTCCTGTTTTCTTTTCATTCTCGGATTGCCTCTTCCCTGCCATCATCCCCTTCCGTCTCTTTGTTTCCTTCCATTCTACTGCTGTCTTTTCAGAACTACAGTTGCACTGAATTTAATCTCCACAATTCTCACACAATGCTCTCTACACTCAGTCTTCTCTATTACCAAGTTGAGTTCCAATGTATCTTATGCAAAGATTCCATCTGATGTTTGGCAAACCACATTAAATCTCCGCAACAGTGCAATCGTGAAAGTGGCTAATTTCCTTCAGTAAATAAACTAGCATCGATAATCTGAGATTTTGTTCTGCTGAAGATACCACTTTTTGCAATAAAATATTCATTGAGCATCTCATCACTGCTTTGGCAAAACGTTAATCCTTCTCGACAACCTGGCAGACCAGATAGGTATTCAAATAATGTTCGGTTTGCCCGAAGAACTCTATGCACAATTAAAATTCCAAAGTTCTTCACAAATGCTCTCCCTGATTTCTCTACTTCTAAAGATGTTCCCATTCCAAATGAAAGATGTTGAATTCATCCTGGTTACCTTCAATTTTGTGTTTTAAATATAACTGACCTCTCTTATTTGCTTATATATTTTTGGATTCTGCCACGATCCCTATTATAATTCCCCGCTCCGAACAGTTATCACAACCCCCACCAATATGATGATACCTCAAAGCCACCATTACCTCACCGGCTTTTTCCAGCAGAAATAAGCGTGGAATTCATAGTCCTGTCCTTTTTGTTACCAAGTTTCGGTAATGGCCATAACACTACAGTTCAGAGGTCAATCTATGTTGTAATTTCCTCACCCTTAAGCCGGATACACTTAGCGTTATTATAAACACAAATCAACCCATCCATCCGAACGTTATTAATAGAGTGATTGGGAATATGAATGCATAATTCAGTTCTGGCTAACAGTGTGCTTATCGTTTTGAGTAGGAACCGAAAATTTAAAAAAATAAATTAGCATGAGATCATCTAATTCCAGCTCAGTCTCTCTGTGGCCTGGACACATAGAACAGCTGCTGTCTTTACAGATCGTAGCAGTCTTCTTCCATTGCACTTGGGAGCATCTCCAAACCTGGCTCCTCAAACGGGGCCATGAAATGTATGCCTTCATCCGATTCGATATTCCTGGGTAGTCCCCAGCGAGTAAATATAGGATTCTTGCAGTGGCCTTTGCCATGTTTCTTTTCACCGGGGATGCTTCCACCCACTTCGTAAACGTATTTATTACTACCATAATATATTTGTACCCTCCAGGGGTGTGCGGTAAGGAACCAACGTAATCTAGCTGCAAATTAGACCAAGGCCCTTCCAATGGTTTGGAAGGGCTCCTTTATTTACATTTCTATCAGGATTATATTATGCACAAATCAGGCAATATATGAGATAATGCTCCACATCATCCTTCATCTTAGATCACCAGCCCACTTCCTTCATCTTTTTCAGGGTGCTTTCATACCCCTGGTGTCCCCATAGATCATGGTATCAGTGATCTAGATTCTTCATCACTCTGGAATCACAAGCCCTTAATGGACAACTCCATCTTTGACAAACACTCCCTTGTGCTCCTTGAATATTTCAGAAACTGCACGTTCTATCATTTTTTAATTCTTTATATTTCTTCTGCTTCTCTGCTAAATCCATAATTTTAAACTTATTCCTTCTGCCTCTGAATCTCCCCAATCTATGGATGCCATTCCTGCCCAAATGAAGCACCTTGCTTCGCTAATTCGTAGGCCTTTCTACTTCCATCAGAGAGATAATTTAGAGTGGGCTTTCACATTTATGACTCCGTATTCTTTTCACTTTGCCTCTTGAGATAGAAATTGTAATAAAGCAGCAGATGGGAGGGGTTTTCCATCAGCTGAAACAAACCCACTGGTTTTCCAGAGGCAAATATTTTGTAAGGCTGTTACAAACATACTTACGATCAGAGTATATGACTGACACCGGCGGAAAACATTCTGGGTGGCTAAACACATACGCCACAGCTGCCAATTCTGCTGCCTGTGCATTCATGGTTTGGGGTAAATTTAAAGCCATACTATACCTTTCCTGGCCATCTTCAACGTCTACATATATGCCACACAATCTTCACCACTCACCATCCTGTACTAATGAGGAATAATCCACAAAACAATTAAAACAATGTTTTTTTCCCTCTGTTCTCAGTCATTATTTTATCTAATCTGCTTTCACACCCACTTTTTTGGTTTGATACAAATGGGTCCTTCGGATGATTTGCTATCATATATTGTTACTTATGTACACTTCCTTGGTACACCAGGTTATCGGCTAACATAGAGGTAGTGTTTACTCGCTTTACACTAATATGTCTTCCTTGCAGCAGCAATGTTCATCTAACAATTCTGTTTTGGCTGACTGAACCATCTTTAACCCTTCCATTAACAGTAATTGTATGAGTGTATGTTCTTTTAGTAATGTAAGTGAAAGAATGCGAAATGTAGTAACGCCCAGAAAACCGCTACCAAGTATTTTTCACATAAAGTAGGTCCCCTGTTCTACTGTTGGGAGCATGCGCGATGCATATGCTACTGGTCTTTACTTCCTATACGTCTCCCGTAAAAGCACTGCTCAGCAGGTGGTATCAGTTTTGGCCACCTCCAATGCTTTGGGGTTTTTAGTTAGTGCATGCGCAGTGGCCAATGCTTACGTCAGAGCTGTGATGTCCAGGGTATGTTCCTATCTTCATTCTTTTTCAGTAAATCCATGAAAGGAGCTGCCTTAATAGAAAATGCCTTAGGGGATGTGATCCCTACCAGCGCCAGAAAGGTCTCGGGGAACAGGTAGTTTCATATCCGATTCTACTCTACACTTAATAATTTCTCTTTTTCCCAGTGTCAATATCATTCCCAAATAACTAGCTTCTTTATTCATTACCTGTGTTTTTTTTTAGGGTTTACCTTTAGTCCCAATGCAAATAACAATTGCAACAGTCCTGTCAATAGCGCGCCGAAGGTTTTAAAAGGAGATGATTTTTTTCAACGGTCTTTTAAATCAAAGCAAGAGGCGGAGATTGCAGAAATAAAGGCATCTCGGAGAGAATCCGTTTTCTTTTAACTGATCGGGGAAAAGAGGCTAGACTGCGCAGGCGCGTGACGTAGCGCGCCAAAGGTTTAAAAAAGAAGACCGCCATATACAGCGCCATCGTCGGAGTGGACTGAGCCAGAGTGGGACGGCTTTGGCTCAATAGACTTCGGTGTGAACAGGCAGAGGCGAGGATGGGTTCTGGTAAATCTTTTTTTGTTCGTTTAGAGTAGAGAGAATGCCAGGCAGGATGTTCGAATGCTCCTCTTGCAGGATGTGGGAAGCCGGAGGTCTCCCTGACAACGACACCTGCGAGGAGTGCATCCAGGCGTAGCTCCTAACAAACCGCGTTAGAGAACTGGAACAGGAGCTGGATGACCTGCGGATCAATCGAGAGAATGAGAATTTTATAGATAGTAGCTACAGGGAGGCAGTTACGCCAAAGTAATTGGTTTAACGTCAGGCGAGGGAAGGGGAAAGGGCAGGTAGAGCAGGGCTACCCTGTGGCCATTCCCCTCAACAACAAGTATACTGATTTGGATACTGTTGGGGTGATGCAGTACAAGCTGGTGAAGCCGAATCTCTGGCATTGAGTATCGTTCTGCAGTGCAGGAGGGAGGGGGGAAGATGAGGAGAGTGGTAGTGATACGGATCCCGATAGTTAGAGGTACAGGCAGAAGGTACTGTGGTCGCGACAAAGACACCCGGATGGCTTGTTGCCTCCCGGGTGCCAGGGTCAGGGATGTCTGTGATCGCATGCAAAACATTCTGAAATGGGAGGGTGATCAGCCAGATGTCATGTTACACATCGGTGCCAATTCCGTAGCAAGAAAAAGTAAGGAGGTCCTGAAGAGTGAGTATATAGAGCTTGGTAGGAAGTTAAAAAGCAGGAGCTCGAGGGTGGTAATCTCAGGATTGCTACCTGTGCCACGTGCCAGTGATGGTTAGAAGAGGATGCTCTGGAGGATGAACACGTGGCTGAGGAAATGGTGTAGTGGGCAGGGTTTCAGATTTCAGGATCATTGGGGCGAATTTATTTGATTGATAATAACTAATAAATGTGCTGTTGGAGTTGAAGACAGCAGTGATAATTCTGTAATGAACTTGGAAACTAAGTGATTGCTATGTTTTTCAAGGACACAGGGAGAAATGTTTAAGTAAGTTCTCAGTTAAAGCAATTGGGTAGCTATAATGAAAGCATAAAGCATAAAGCATAAAGGACCAGAAAAAAAAGTAAAATCTTGAAAAGTACGAATTTGTTCTCTCTTTTCGATGAACGTCAGAACGAAGTGGTAGGCAAGGGAAGAGATGTGGAAGGCGAAGGAGGAGATTGCTGAGACTCTGGCGATGATCTTTGCATCATCAATGGGGACGGGAGTGGTTCCGGTGGACTGGAGGGTTGCGGATGCTGTTCCTTTGTTCAGGGAAGGGAGTTGAGATAGCCCAGGAAATTATACAACAGTGTGTCTTACCTCAGTGGTTGGTAAATTGGTGGAGAGAATCCTGAGGGGCAGGATTTATGAGAATTTGTAGAGGCATAATATGATTAGGAATAGTCAGCATGGCTTTGTCAAGGGCAGGTCGTGCCTTATGAGCCTATTTGAATTTCTTGAGCATGTGACATTAACACATTGATAAAGGAAGAACAGTGGATGGCGTGTATATGGATTTCAGCAAGGCATTTGATAAGGTACCCCGTACAAGGCTTATTGAGAAAGTAAGGAGGCTTGGGATCCACAGCTGGCTCTCCCACTGAAGGCAAAGATTGGTCATGTTCAGCATGGAGATCGGTCACCAGTGGAACTATGGTGTACAAAGGTTGTAATAAATCTGGTCAAGAAGAAAGGAAAAGCTTACAAAAGGTTCAGAAAGCTAGGTAATGTTAGATTATAAGGCTAACAGGAAGGAGCTTAAGAAGGAAATTAGGAGAGCCAGAAGGGACTATGAGAAGGCCTTGGCGGGCACTTGGCGGGCAGGATTAAGGAAGACCCCAAAGCATTCTACAAGTATGTGAAGAGCAGGAGGACAAGACGTGAAAGTACAGGACCTATCAAGTGTGACAGTGAGAAAGTGTGTATTGAACTGGAGGAAATAGCAGAGGTACTGAATGAATACTTCACTTCAGTATTCACTATAGAAAAGGCTGTTTGTGATAATAGTGATGGCTTGCAGCAGATTGAAAAGCTTGAGAATGTAGCTATTAAGAAAGACGATGTGCTGGAGCTTTTGTAAAGCATCAAGTTGGATAAGTCGCCAAACCTGGATGAGATGAGGTGAGAGAGGAGATTACTGAGTCAATGGCGATGATCTTTTCATCCTCAATAGGGAGGAGGGAGGTTCCAGAGGATTAGAGGGTTGCGAATGTTGTTCCTTTATTTAAGAAAGGGAGTAGAGATAGACCAGGAAAGTATAGACCAGCGAGTCTTGCTTCAGTGGTTAATAAGTTGATGGAGAAGATCCTGAGAGACAGGATTTATGAACATTTGGAGAGGTATATTATGATTAGGAATAGTCAGCATGGCTTTGTCAAAGGCAGGTCCTGCCTTAAGAGCCTGATTGAATTTTTTGAGGATGTGACTAAACACATTGATGAAGGAAGAGCAGTAGATGTAGTGTATATGGATTTCAGTAAGGCATTTGATAAGGTACCCCATGCAAGGTTTATTGAGAAAGTAAGGTGTCATGGGATCTAAGGGGATCCCTGGATGAAGAAATGGAGGGATGGGTTACTGAGTTTGCTGAGGACACAAAGGTTGGAGGTGTTATGGATAATCTGGAGGACTGTCAGAGCTTACAGAGGGACTGTCAGAGCTTATAAGATGCAATACTGGGCGAGAATTGGCAGATGGAGCTCAACCCAGATAAGTGTGAGATGGTTCATTTTGGTAGGTCAAATATGATGGCAGAATATAGTACGAATGGTCATATGTTCCATATTTAAGGTGGCAGGATATATGGGAAGCAGGGTTTATGGATCGGCACAAAATTGTGGGCCGAACGGACTGCACTGCGCTGTACTATTCTATGTTCTAGGAACCGAGATGTAATGTTGCCGGTAGAGAGGACCCTGGTAAGACGCCATTTGGAGTACTGTGCTCAGTTCTGGTCGCCTCACTACAGGAAGGATGTGGAAGTCATAGAAAGGGTGCAGAGGAGACTAGGAAGGACGGTGCCTGGATTTGGAAGCACGCCCTATTAGAATAGGTTGAGAGAACTCCTTGGAGCGCCGGAGGATGACAGGTGACCTGATAGATGTGTATACGATAATGAGAGGCATTGATCGTGTCAGAGGCAAAGTCAGAGGCCTTTTCCAAGGCCGAAATGGTTGACACAAGAGGATACCGTTTTAAGGTTAAGTTTTAAGACTCTCACAGCTACCTAGACTATCCTTTTTCCCAACCTGTCTCTTGCAAAAATGCTATCCCCTTCTCACAATTCCTCCGTCTCCGCCGCATCTGCTCTCAGGATGAGGCTTTTCCTTCCAGGACGAAGTAGATGTCTTCCCTTTTTAAACAAAGGGGCTTCCATTCTTCCACCATCAACTGCTCTCAAACGCATCTCTCCCATTTCCCGCACCTCTACCCTCACCCCATCCGCCCACCACCCCACTCGGGATAGGGTTCCCCTCGTCCTCACCTACCATCCCACCAGCCTCCAGGTTCAACGTATAATTCTCTGTAACTTCCGCCACCTCCATCGGGATCCCACTACCAAGCACATCTTCCCCCCCCCCCTTTCTGCTTTCCGCAGAGATCGCTCCCTACGCGACTCCCTTGTCCACTCGTTCCCCCCCCCCCCCCACATCCCTTCTCACCGATCTCCCTCCTGGCCCTTATCATTGTAAGTGGAACAAGTGCTACACCTGCCCTTACACTTCCTCCCTTACCACCATTCAGGGCTCCAGACAGTCCTTCCGGGTGAGGCGACACTTCACCTGTGAGTCGGCTGGTGTGGTATACTGCGTCCGGTGCTTTCGGTGTGTCCTTTTATATATTGGTGAGACCCGACGCAGACTGGGAGACTGTTTCGCTGAACACCTACGCTCAGTCCGCCAGAGAAAGCAGGATCTCCCAGTGGCCACACATATTAATTCCACGTCCCATTCCCATTCTGATATGTCTATCCATAGCCTCCTCCCATGTCAAGATGAAGCCACCCTCAGGTTGGAGGAACAACACCCTATATATCGGCTGGGTATCCTCCAACCTGATGCCACCTCTAACTTCCATTAATGCCCCTCCTCCCCTTCTTTCCCCATCCTTGACATATTCAGTTGTTTGTTTTTTTTTTCTCTCTCTCTGCCCATCACTCTGCCTGTTCTCCATCTGGTGCTCCCCTCACTCTTTCTTTCTCCCTAGGCCTCCCGTGCCGTGATCCTTACCTTTCTCCAGCTCTTTATCACTTTTGTCAATCACCTTTCCAGCTCTTAGCTTCATCGCACACCCTCCGGTCTTGTCCTATCATTTTGCATTTCCTCCTACCCCTCCTACTTTCAAATCTCTTAGGATCTTTCTTTTCAGTTAGTCCTGACGAAAGGTCTCAGCCCAAAACGTCGACAGTGCTTCTCTCTATAGATGCTGCCTGGCCCATTGTGTTCCACCAGCATTTTGTGAGTGTTGTTTGAATTTCCAGCATCTGCAGATTTCCTCGTGATTATTCTTTAAATTCACTACTGTGAAGCCTCTGCCAGTGATGTCTACACTGAAGTAGTTTAAATCTTCTCTTCAATGGGAGATCAGTGAAACCCTCTCTCGCTGCTCTCCATCTATAATTCCTTCGGCCCTTCATCTTTTCGATCATATTTTGACCCAGACCCGCTTTTACAGCCATATATCCATCCTCCAACGTTTCCCCGCCACGAACTGACTCCAGTTGGCTTCAGGATCCGTTTTCGAGCTTCTCAATTTGGACATTCTGAGGATCCCAGGTACTCACATTTAATTGACTCTGCCTCCTGTTGTTTCTCCCGTCGAGCTCTGAGGACGACACTCTCCGCCATGAGAAGGTACACATTCCCTTCCACGCCTCCGGGACTCCTTTTTCTCCGATTGCAATGGACCTGTCCGTTATTTCATCCTCCGTCGGATCCATGCGTGCAAGTTCTTTGACTTTATCATGTCCTATAAGGATCTCAAGATCTTCCATCTGCAGACCCCAGAGCCTGCTGGCTCCACCAGTGGCAGGCCGTCGATCTCAGCAACCCAGGGCATGTTCACAACCTGGACTCCAGCACCATCAATGCGAGTTCCAACGACCATGTACAGCTTCAAAGCGATTGCACAACCACCGACTGCGACTCCAGCCTTGAACTCCAGGCCGGGTCTTCAAATGCTGCGATTGTGACTCCCGCCACTTCCCCCACCACAAGCCTGCAATCCCCTCTCCCTCAGATCCCATCCTTAGCTCCTGGGCCCTCAGAAGCTCTATCTTCCTCTCACCCCAACCCTTCCCTCTCCACTGACACTACCAGCCTCCCTCCCCCCTCTGATCCCATCTCTCATCCATGCCGGGTCTTTACCATTCCCTCCGATCTTCAACTCTCTGAGGCAGAGCGTTCTGTCCTCAGTAAGGGCTTCACCTTTGTCCGCCTTCGCCCACACCTCAGCGAGTTCCACATACACCATGACACTGAACTCCTCTGCCACCGGCTCCGTCTCCGAGCTTACTTCTTTGACAAGGACTCTCCTACCCCCACCGATGACCCCTTCTCCCGTCTTCAACCCTCCTCCTCTTCATGGACACCCCGCTCTGGTCTTCTGCCTGCTCTGGATCTCTTTATTGCTAATTACCGACTGGACATCAACTGTCTCGACTTCACCACGCCCTGTTCCAATTCCAACCTCACTCCTTACGAACGCTCTGCTCTCCGTTCCCTCCGCACCAATCCGAACCTCACTATAAAACCCGCTGATAAGGGGGGAGCTGTAGTTGTCTGGTGTACTGACCTCTACCTGGCCGAGGCACAGCGACAACTTTCTGATACCTCCTCTTATTTACGCCTTGATCATGACCACACTAAGGTGCAACAGGCCACTATCTCCTATACCATCACCAACCTTATCAGCTCTGGGGATCTCTCATCCACTGCCGCCAACCTCATGGTTCCCACACACCGCACTTCCCGTTTCTACTTCCTACCCAAGATCTACAAACCTGCCTGCCCAGGTAGACCCATTGTCTCAGCTTGCTCCTGCCCCACCGAGCTCATTTCTGCATACCTTGACACTGTTTTATCCCCCCTTGTTCAATCTCTTCCCACCTATGTTCGTGACACTTCTCACACTTTGAATTCTTTCAAAGATTTTAAGTTCACTAGCCCCCACCACCTTATTTTCACCATGGACGTCCAGTCCTTATATACCTCCATCCCCCACCAGGGTTCTTTTTGGATTCCAGACCTACCCAATTCCCCCTCTACCACCACTCACCTCCGTCTAGTGGAATTAGTTCTTACACTCAATAATTTCTCCTTTGGCTCCTCCCACTTCCTCCAAACCAAGGGTGTAGCCATGGGTACCCGCATGGGTCTCAGTTATGGATAGCCTCCAACCTGATGGCATGAACATTGACTTCTCTAACTTCCGTTAATGCCCCTCCTCCCCTTCTTACCCCATCCCTGACATATTTAGTTGTTTGTTCTTTTTTCTCTCTCTGCCCATCACTCTGACTGTTCTCCATCTGGCGCTCCCCTCCACCTTTCGTTCTCCCTAGGCCTCCCGTGCCATGATCCTTTCCTTTCTCCAGCTCTGTATCACTTTTGCCAATCACCTTTTCAGCTCTTAGCTTCATCCCACCCCCTCCGGTCTTCTCCTATCATTTCGCATTTTCCCCTCCTATTTTCAAATCTCTTACTATCTTTCCTTTCAGTTAGTCCTGACGAAGGATCTCGGCCCGAAACCTCGACAGTGCTTCTCCCTATAGATGCTGTTGTGTGTTGTGTGACAGTGTTAAGGTGCTGGGTAATAGGTACAGGGGAGATATCAGGGGTACGTTTTTTACTGAAAGAGTGGTGAGTGCGTGAAATAGGCTGCCGGCAAAGGTGATGGATGCGGATACGATAGAGTCTTTTGAGAGACTTTTGGAAAGGTACATGGAGCTTAGAAGAATAGTGGGGTATATGTAAGCCTAGTATTTTCTAAGGTGGGGGCATTTTGGGCGCAATATTGTGGGCCGAAAGGCCTGTATTGTGCTCTAGTTTTTTCTATGTTCTAAAGAAACGAGATTATGTTTTCTAATTAGCAATACAATGAATGAGCTGTGACGTACAAAGGGACGAAGCTGGCCGTCGTAACAGTTCGTAAGACTGTAAGTTCGTAAGTGGCAAATGGTTCAAGCGATAGACAATTAGTCACACTTTCTAACCTACGTTGCTCAGAACAGATCCGTCTCTTTTTCTACTTCAGAGGTCCTGCCTCCACCCGAGTTATTCTCATGCTCTTGAAGTTGCCTCAATGTCCAGTGGCTTTTGGGCGATTTGGTGTATCATCCTGTTACAGCGGCCACAACGTGCAGATTATTATGCTAAATGCATACAGACTCAATGGATCAGCCCTCCATTATGTCCGCTCTAAGTAGATTTATATACTATTACACCTGATCAATGATGATAATATACCTGATCAATATGGAGCACACTATCACAGCTTATCCCGAAGCAGTCTTACCAGTAGCCTAAACACCCAGGCATATTTACGCAAGAGAAAGACTACATACTTTCACAAACAAGAGAAAATCTGGAGATGCTGTAAATCCAAGTAGCACACAAGATGCTGGATGAACTAAGCAGCCTGGGCAGCATCGATGGAAACGAATATATTTGACGTGCAAAAAAGTGCAAGGCAAGCACAAAGGTGGATAAGTCACATGAGCCGGATGGACTATATCCTCGTCCTGGGAGAAGACATGACTCCATTTTTTAAGAAGGGTGGAAGGCAACAGAATAGAAATTATACGCCAGTTAGCCTGACCGCAGTGACTGGAAAAGTGCGGGTATCTATTATTATTAAATATGAAGTTTCCATCTACTTGCAGAATAATAAAATAAGTGAAAGTCAGCATGGTTTCAGTCAAGGGAAACTTGCCTCACAAATCGGTTAGTGTTCTTCAAGATAGTGACAAGCAGAATGAGGAGAAAAAGGAGGGGCAGTAGATGTCATTTACATTGATTTTCTGATCAGGTGCTTAACAAGATAAATTCCCATGGCGTTACAGGAAAGGGACTGGCATGGATAGAGGAATGGCTGACAAGCAGGAGGCAACAGGTGTGAATAGAATGGGCCTTTTCTAGGTGGGTGCCGGTGACTAGTGGTGTTCCTCAGGGGTCAATTATACGATGCGCTGCTTTTCGGATTGTTTGTCAGTGATTCTAATCGTGGAATTGACCGTTTAATAGCAACGATTTCGGATGATACGAAGATAGATGGAGGGTAGGCAGTGTGGAGGAAGCAAGACTCCAAGACGGTTAATATGCAGGTTGAGACTGTGGTAAGGAAAGCAATTGCAATGTTTGTATTTATTTAGAGTGTAACAAAATATAAAACGAAGGAGTTCAATGTGAATAAAAAACACAAAATGCTGGCAGAACTCAGCAGGCCAGACAGCATCTATCGGAGGAGATAATAACGACGTTTCGGGCCGAAACTCTTCATCAGGAGTGAAGTAACATGGGATGATCGAGGGAGGATAAGAAGTGGGGGGAGGGATAAAGTAGAGAGCTGGGAAGTGATAGGCTGGAGGGAAATGGGCTGGGGGAAGGTGGAGAATTATGGGAAATAAAAGAGAAAGAAAGGTAGGGCTGGGGGAGAGATTATAGTGAGGGCGGAAAATGAGAGAGAAAGAGAACCAGACTAAACTAATAGATAGGGATGGGGGTAAGGGTAGGGGGCAGGGGTATCAACGGAGGTCAGTGAGTTGGATGTTCATGTCGGCAGGAAGAAGGCTACCTAGGCGGGAGATGAGATTTTGCTCCATCGACCTGCGTGTGGCCTCATCTTGACGGTAGAGGAGGCCATGGACAGACATGTCGGAGTGGGAGTGGTCTGTGGAATTGAAGTGTGTGGCCAGAGGGAGATCCCGCCACTGCTGGAGGACCGATCGCCGGTGTTCGGCAAAACCGTCTCCCAGTCTGCGGCGGGTCCGACGGGAGTTCAAGGTGAAACTTTATAAGATATTAGTCCGGCTGCACTTAGAGTATTGTCAACAATTTAGGCCCCCATATCTCAGAAAGGATGTGTTGTCATTGGTGGGAGTAGAGAGGCAGTTAATTCCGATGATTCCAGGATTGAAAGGGTTAACATATGAAGAGCGTTTGGCAGTTTGGGGCCTGTATTCACTGGAATGTAGAAGAATGCGGGGGAATCTCATTCAAAGCTACCGAATGTTGACAGGACTAGATCGGGTGGATGTGGAGATGATATTTCTTAAGGTGTATCCAGAACCAGCGAGCACAGCCTAAAAATTGAGGAGCGACGTTTTCGAACTGAGGCCAGGAGGATATATATATATATATCCAGAGAGTAGTAAATTGGTGGAATCCTCTGTCACTGAATCTGGTGTAGGCCAAGTCCGTGGATATAGTTAAGGTGGAAGATGATCGCTTGCTGATCGGTCATGGGTCCAAAGTATATGGCGTTGAGTGGGATCCGAGGTTAGAATACCTATCCATCCTATCCAGGATAGATAGAAGAAAATAAAAGGACGAATGGAGATGAGGAAATTAAGAAACTTAAAGTCAAAGGAAGAAGGAACTACGAAGGAATGATGGAGGGCAGAATTAGAAAGAAAATTTGTGTAAGTAAATTTAAAAAGAGAAAATTATAAGGAAGAAAAATAAAGAGCGAAAGAAAAGAAAGAAACATTGGAAGACACAAAGAATGAAAGGAAGAAAGAAAAACAGGAGAGAAACAAGCAAGGAAAGAAAAGAACAGCAAAAACAAAGATAATATGTAACTCTTTTTATGTATATTTGACATTTTGAGCGAACGTCCTGGTCCTGTATTGCCACAAGGAAGTCCTCTGTTTCTGGGAAGAGTTCTGCAACTCTGGGCCAGGCCTTGGACGTTCCTTGGCGACACCTAGTCTGTCCTAGCCTAGAGGAGCTTAGGGCAATGGATATTGTCTACTTGAAATTGACCAAGGGTTTCAACAAAGTCCAGCATCGTGATCTGGTCTGGATTTCAGTTCCTATTGCTTCCAGGGAGAATTATCGTGGTAGATTTAGAGTTAGATCTAAGTTAGGATAAAGATGGCCAGAGTCGAGTTTATTTCTCATCGATGTCTATTAAACTGAGAAGATTCCCGTCCACATTGGGGAATATAAAGTCACCAAGTAAATCATCTCTGTTGTTTTTAATGTTTTCCGTAATCTGCCTGAACTTATGTTCCTCAGTCTCCTGAAGGAACTGTGTACCAATGGTGCAGCCCCATCATATCTTTGCGTTCTATGATACTTGGTGGGTGGTTGAGCCTCCCTAGTCTCTGAGCTCGAATCCTGAAAAAAATCCAACTAACATGCCATGCGACTCTAAAAGATCCTTTTTGAACTCCTACTGTCTTGATTAAAACATTCATTGCCCGGCCATTAAAGAAAACGCAATATAAAACTAAGCAGCAAGTACGTAGCACATTTCTGACAAATCTTAACACAGTTCCAACTGAACATTGAAGATTGAAATAATCTGCCTTCATGTGCAAGCTACATGCTTAAGAAAACTGCAAAATGTTTGTAACATTTATTTGGAATTAAATGCCAAATCTCATTACGGCTATTTACACAGCCGATTGTTTAATGTAAACACAAACATTGCTCCATTTTTCAGTTCCTCTCGGAATTTCTTTTGTGTCAGTCCATATATGCAAGTGTTAGAACAGGTACTGAGAAACTGTAAGAAAAATCCGGATTGCTGAAAGATATATATCGAAGTATATAAATATTTGTCCCTGTTGGTGACATTCACAATTTGCCAGTTCGTGGAATGCAATAGATAAGGCATCCACAGTAACATGAAATTGATTGAAAAAGCAAACAATAAAATCATTGATTTTTTTCCGGTTTTCCACCTCAGAATCCTTTTGATCCTCAGTATTGCCTCGGAGTCCCCTGCTATAATAGTTGCCGCTATAATGTGCCTGATTGTTAAACCATTACACAGTAGAATGAAACACATGGGTAATATCGGTGTGACGATACTTTCAACCAATTCATGTCCTTTCCACAGGGGTGGGATTCCGATGTTTTGACACAAAACAAAGGCACATTGTTGATTATTGCAAAAGGTTCCACTTCAAAGTATTTCGGAATACACCTCACGCAGCTCACTACCCCCACCGTTACTATAACGATTGTCCTCGCAGTGCAATATTTTTTCCGTAGGTTTTGACAGCAAATCGCGACAAATTGATCGAATGTGAACGGAACAGTCGGTGCTTGCCAATTTAAAGACAGTTGTCAGTGGACATATTGGTGTGATGAGTAAAGAACGGGCGTAGAAATAAATATTATTTATTTGCTCCACAATAACGGCAATAACAACTACCATGAAATTGCTGCCATCGACACCAGGTAGCAAGTTATACATTTGGAGAGACCGCACTTTCCACGAGCCAGAATCACAATCGCCGATAAATTAACTGAAAGGGAAAAACGAATGTAATCATATCGGAGATACGGTCATCGGGTGCAATGCAGAAAACAGAGTGAGTCACCTTTTACGGATTCTGTTTAGCGCTGGTAGGTAAGGAGGGTGGGGGAGGGAGACAATGGGTAAAAAATGCTCGATGCTGTTGGTCTTTCTAAAAATTTGAAAATAATGGGGGAAAATCGCAATAAATGGATACAATTTCCAGGTAAGACGAAATAAAGCCTTCTTTGCAACTGGGAGCCAAAGTAAGCAGGTTGGTACGTAACTGGATGCCTGTATATTTGGATGAGTAGAACGAAACCGTGGTCGCTGAAGAGGGACCCATAGAATAAGAGACATATTCTGGTTTTTGGCATTAGGATAGCAATTAGGTGTGCGGAGAGCAACGTCATTTGTTCATCGTGTCCGTCAAAAGAGAATAACAGTTTTATAGAATGAAAACGCAAAAAAATGTTCTGCTTGATTTCTAGGTTTCTGTTAGCATCGAGAGTTAAATTGTGCCAACATTACAAGAGCAGGCAGCAGTAGCAGAAGCCATTTGGAGACATGAATTGAAGTTCGGATCAGAAGATTGACTACTTTGCCCGTATTAGTGAAATCAATGACTTTTAATTCCGCGGAAATTATTTTAAGTCGATGAGAAATAGACAGTAGCAATAATTACCATAAATTAAGAAAATTATTGGATTATCTACGTATCAGTAGGTTAGTCAGATCGAAATACATACATTTTCGTAGGTTTTAGAAATACGGAGCCACTCAAATAATAATCTGATACAGTCGCTTACCGGGAATGGCAACCACCGCAAGCACAGGATAGTCAATCCTCGTTATGTCATAAGTCTGTAGAAGCGACATTTTTGCACCTGAAGCTGCGATCAGGCACCAAATGATTCTTCTATTGCTGGTGGCGTTCGGATGTTCTTATACCAGGGTGGGAAGATCCACCGGGACAAATATTGGCAAAGCCTTTCTCTTACCTCAAACAACTCACTGAACACAAAAACACTTACAATTAACAGAACTTTAACACATGTCTACCATTGTGCAATGCAATCATTTTCTCGTGGGATATATCAACTCCTCTGCGTAAAGACAATTTACAGGTACATAGGCAGCAAGTGTTTGTAGTGATGTGAGCTATACACTGGAGCTAGGTCAGTTTTGCAACCCTTGGGCACGGACGAGTTGATCTACAGGACCTGAGTCTGCACTGTATGTGTGACTCTTGTCTCATAAAATATTGCTAAACCTATTATTGTGGAATGGTATCTTACTTTCTTAAAAAGGACATTTCTTTCCATCGATTTAATCAAAGAAATTCTCCTTCGAATAATCATCATCTAAAGGAGGTAAACCAAGGCAATCAATTATGGATTCATAATTGAAGCACTCCATCCAGGCCAGAATACCAGTCAATATTTCCCAGCAAATCTTCAGACCAACCTTGTCATTCCCGTGAGGTTGCAATCAGAAATAAGCGTAAACGACTCACAACGAGATCTGAAAAATAATTGGTTGTTGTATTGAGAACTGTCTCCACTATCCACCATGACGCATCTGATGTGAATAAGCGTCCAACATGTCTTATTCATCAGCCGAGCTCTACCACATTGGGGGAATCATGCACCTGTTTCCCACAGGTCCCCGAAGGCTTATCCGATTACACCATATCCACTCCACATGTTGGATTCCAAAAACAAAATATCTACGCTTAATCAATATTATATAGTTCTGCCAAGTTTAATATTTGATCAATGTCAATGTGTTGATATTTGATATTTGATCAATGTCAATAAGACAGCAATGAAATCCATTGCAAACCATGCCTTATTTCCATCTAAGTTGTGATGTACATATCGAAAGTTTGTGTCTCAGATCCATTCACTTTGATGCACTGCTGGTCACGGGCTTTCACCGCTAAAAGTGACTCCTCACCCCATTCATAGGCCGTTTTTTATGAAACTGACTTTGCATCCAATATGCAGCTTTCGTCAGGTGATTGGGATACAAGTCATGAGACAATTCTCATTGCCGGCATCAAATACTTTATTTCAATTTCAGTATTTCCAACATGGGGCACAGACCGGTACAAAACAGGAAAGGGACCTCATCTGTCACTTCTGAGCAACGGTAACAATAAAATATGGTACCTGGGGGGATATTAGGTAGAAATCCCTCAGGAATGTTAAGAAATTAAGTTATTGTAACTATACATTTGTTAATTTATAAATTAACGTTAATCAATAAATATAATTTGTTGATATTAAGGGAGAAGAGGTGTTGGAGTTGTTAAAATAGATTAGGACGGATAAGTCCCCGGGGCCCGAAGGAATATTTTACAGAATGCTCCGCGAGGCGACGGAAGAGATTCTCTGAACCTCTGGTTGGGATCTTTATGTCCTTGTTGTCCACGGGATTGGTACCGGAGGACTGCAGGGAGGCGAAATGTAGTATGGACATGTGGTCGATGTTTAGGGATATCTTGCAGGAAGTTAGGGATAAATTTGTCGCGGTGAGGGAGATAAAGAATGGTAGGGTGAAGGAACCATGGGTGAAAAGTGAGGTGAAGAATCTAGTGAGGTGGAAGAAGGCAGCATACGTAAGGTTTAGAAAGTAAGATCAGATGATTCTATTGAGGAATATCGGATAGCTAGAAAGGAGCTTATTTTGCGTATTCCATGATTCTGAGTAGTAATCATGCCATTTCTAAACAGTTAGACCTCAACCAGAGTAGTTATGTACATGTACATAACAGAAAATGCATAGAGCTGAGAAGTGTGTACATTTTAATTTTGTTCAAAAGTGATAACTGCCAACTTGACGTAAACCTATTAATTTCACTTGCCATATGAAGTAGAGTTATCTGCAACCATTTTCATTGTGTACTCCTAAGTTACAGAAGTTACTCTCAGTGATATCACCTTTAGCACAGGATAGAACTTCAGCGTTTCCAGAGCAAAAGAAGGCTAATGCAGTTTCAAGATAAATCCTATGCAGTAGGTTCCTCAATTCAGCTTTATTTTAGGTATTCCGTGGTTCTGAGTAGCAATCATGCCATTTCTTTACAGTTTGACCTCAACCTGAATAGTTATGTACATGTACTTAACACAGAATGCTCAGAATAAAAAGTAAAGCATTGAGCTGAAAAGTGTGTACATTTCAATTTTACTCAAAAGTGGTAACTGCCAATTTGATGTAAACCTTTTAATTTTAGTTACCACAAGATTTCGATTTGTCTGCAACCAGTTTTAGGTGTGTACTCCGAAAGTTACAGAAGTTACTTTCAGTAATGTCTCCTCTTGCAGTAAAAAGAGCAGTAGCGTTTTCATTTCAACAATTTTAGGTTTTAGTTTTAGTTTTAGTTTTATTTTAGTTTTAGGTGTGTAAAACAATTTTACAATTTTAGGAAAACAATTTTAGTTTTAGGTGTGTACTCCTAAAGTTACAGAAGTTAAAATTAAAAGGCTTTCATCAAGATGGCAGTTACGACTTTTGAGCAAAATTGAAATCTGCACACTTTTCAGCTCAATGCTTCACTATGTATTCTGAGGATTTTGTGTTGAGTGCATATACATAACTACTCAGATTGAGGTCTAACTGTATAGAAATGGCATGATTGCTACTCAGAACCATGGAATGCGCATATTAAGCTTGAATTTAGGAACCTACCACATAACATATGCATTGGAACTGTCATTAGCTTCTTTAGCTCTGGAAACGCTGAAGTTCTATTCTGTGCAAAAGTTGATATTACTGTAAGTAATTTCTGTAAATTTAGGAGTACACACATAAAAGCGGTTGCAGACAACTCTAAATTATATGTTAAGTAAAAGTAAAACGTTTACATCAAGTTTGCAGTTAATATTTTTGAGTAAAATTGTAATGTACACGCTTTTCAGCCCAATGCCTTACTTTGTATTCTGAGAATTTTGTGTTAAGTGCATGTACAGAACTGTTCAGGTTGATGTCTAACTATAGGGAAATGGCCTGAATATTACTCAGAAACATGGAATAAACAAGAAAATCCTGAATTTCGGAACCTACCACATAGCATCTGCTGTGGAACTGCCTTTAGCATTCTGTTGCACTGCAAGCGCTACTGTTCTTTCTATTGCAAAAGGAGATATTACTGAAAGTAACTTCTGTAACTTTAGGAGTACACACCTAGAAGTGGTTGCAGACAACTATAAATTATATCTTAAGTAAAATTAAAAGGTTTACATCAAGTTGGCAATTACCACTATTGAGCAACATTGAAATGTAGACACTTTTCAGCTCAATGAATTACTTTCTATTCTGAGCATCTTGTGTTAATTACATATACATAACTACACAGGTTGAGGTCTAACTGTATTAAATCACATGATTACTACTCAGATACTTCGAATAACCAAAATAAAGCTAAACTGAGGAACCTACCACATAGCATTACATTGAAACTGCATTAGCTTTCTATTGCTCTGGAAATGCTGAAGTCATTTTCTGTGCAAAAGGTTATATTACCTAGAGTCACTTCTGTAATGTTCGGAGTACACACCTAGAAAAGGTTGCAGACAACTCTAATTCATATGTTAATTAAAATTAAAAGATTTACATCGTTGGCAGTTACCACTTTTGAGCAAAATTGAAATGTACAGACTTTCCAGTTCACTGCTTCACTATGTATTCTGAGGATTTTGTGTTGAGTACATGTACATGACTACTCAGGTTGTGGTCTAACTGTATAGAAATTTCATGATTGCTACTCAGAACCATGGTATGCGCAAAATAAACTTGAATTTAGGAACCTACCACATAGCATTTGCATTGGAACTGTCATTAGATTCTTTAGCTCTGGAAACGCTGTAGTTCTATTCTGTGCAAAAGTTGACATTACTGAAAGTAACTTCTGTAAATTTAGGAATGCACACATAAAAATGGTAGCAGACAACTCTAAATCATATGTTATGTAAAAGTAAAAGGGTTACATCAAGTTGGCAGTTAACACTTTTGAGTAAAATTGAAATGTACACCCTTTTCAGCTCAATTCATTACTTTGTATTCTGAGAATTTTCTGTTAAATGCATGTACGTAACTGCTCGGGTTCATGTCTAACTATAGGGAAATGGCCTGAATACTACTCAGAACCATGGATTACCCAAGAAAATACTGAATTTCTGAACTTACCACATGGCATCTGCTGTGGAACAGTCATTGTCATTCTGTTGCACTAAAAACGAAACAGCTCTATATATTCCAGAAAGTACCTTCTGTAACTTCAGGAGTACACACCTAGAAATGGTTGCAGACAACTATAAATCATATGGTAAGTAAAATTATAAGGTTTACATCAAGTTGACAGTGACTGCTTTTGAATAAAATTGAAATGTACACACTTCTCAGCCCCGTGCATTACTTTCTATTTGAGCATTATGTGTGTTATATATATCTACTTAACTACTCAGGTGGTGTTGGAAGTGTATAGAAATTGAATGAATACTACTTAGAGCAATAGAATACTCTAATACAAGCTGAATTCAGGAACCAACCAGATAGCAGTTACACTGGAACTGCTAATATGTTTCTTTAGCTTTGGAAACTCTGATGTTCTATTTAGTACAAATGGTGATATTGCTTGATATAACTTCTCTACCTTTATGAGCGCACTCATAAAATTGGTTGCAGGTAACTCCAAATCAATTGGTAAGTAACATTGCAAGGTTTACAACAAGTTAGCACATAGTAACTTTCAGAATAATTCAAATCTACACTCCAATGAGCTGAATGCATTGCTTTCTATTCTATGCATTTTGTGTTAAGTATGTGTGCATAGCTGCTCAGGTGGAGTTGGAAGTGTATAGAAACTGCATGAATACTACTCACAGCAGTGAAATACTCTAATACAAGCTGAGTTCAGCAACCTACTAAATAGCATTTACTCTGGAACTACCAATAATTTTCTTTAGCTTTGGAAACTCTAAAGTTCTATTATGTAGAAAAGGTCATCTTGCTTAAAGTAACTTCTCTAACGTTAGTAGCACACTAATAAAATAGATTGCCGACAACTCGAAATCATATGGTAAGTAAAACTTAAAGGTTTACAACAAGTTAGCACAAAGCAGTTTTCAGCAAATTTCAAATCTACGCTCTACTGAGCTGAATGCGTTACTTTCCATTCTATGCATTTTGTGTTAAGTATGTGTACATAACTACTCAGGTGGTGTGGGAAGTGTATAGAAACTGCATGAATACTTCGCAGAGCCATGGAATACTCTAATAGAAGCTGAGATCAGGAACCTACAACATAGCATTTACACTGGAACAGCCAATACGTTTCTTTATCTTTGGAAACTCTAATCTTCTATTATGTACAGAAGGTGATATTGCTTAATGTAACTTCTCTAACTTTAGTAGCACACTAATAGAACAGATTGCAGACAACTCGAAATCATATGGTAAGTAAAATTTAAAGGTTTGCAACAAGTTAGCACAAAACAGTTTTCAGCAAAATTCAAATCTACGTTCTATTGAGCTGAATGCATTATTTTCCATTCTATGCATTTTGTGCTAACTTTGTCTACATAACTACTCAGCTGGAGTAGGAACTGTATAGAAATTGAATGAATACTACTTAGAGCCATAGAATACTCAAATGCAAGCTGAATTCAGGAGATAGCATTTACACTGGAACTGCCAATATGTCGCTTTAGCTTTGGAAACTTTGAAGTTCTATTAAGTACAAAAGGTGATATTGCTTAATGTAACTTCTCTACCTTTATGAGCAGACTCATGAAATTGGTTGCATACAACTCCAAATCAATTGGTAAATATAATTACAAGGTTTACAACTCGTTAGCACAAAGTTACTTTCAGCATAATTCAAATCTACACTCGAATGAGCCGAATGCATTGCTTTCTATTCTAAGTATTTTGTGTAAGGTATGTGTACATAACTGCTCAAGTGGAGTTGTAAGTTTATAGAAACTGCATGAATACTACTCACAGCCGTGAAATACTCCAATACAAGCTGAGTTCCGGAATCTACTACATAGCATTTACTCTGGAACTGCCAATATGTTTCTTTAGCTTTGGAAACTAATGTTCTATTATGTCGAAAAGGTCATCTTGCTTAAAGTAACTTTTCTAACTTTAGTAGCACTCTAATACAATAGATGGCAGACAACTTGAAATCATATGGCAAGTAAAATTAAGTTTACAACAAGTTACCAAAGCAGCTTTCAGCAAAATTCAAATCTACACTCTATTCAACTGAAGTCACTGCTTTCTATTCAAGGCATTTTGTATTAAGAATCTCTACATAACTACTCAGGTGCAGTTGGATGCGTGTAGAAACTGCAGGAATACTACTCAAAACCATAGAATACTGTAATACGAGCTGAATTCAGAAAACTGCTACATAGCATTTACACTGCAAGTGCCAATATGTTTCTTTAGCTTTGGAAACTCCGATGTTCTATTATGTAGAATAGGTGATACTGCTTAATGTAACTTCTCTCACTTTATGAGCAGACTCATAAAATTGATTGCAGACATATCTAATTCATATGGTAAGTAAAATTAAAAGGTTTACAAGTTAGCACATAGCAGTTTCAGCAAAATTCAAATCTAAATGCTATTCAACTGAAAGCATTACTTTCTATTCAAAGAATCTTGTGTTAAGTATGTCCACTTAACTACACAGGTAGAGTTGGAAGTGTAAAGAAACTGCATGAATACTACTGAGAAGCATGGAATATTCTAATACGCGCTGAATTCAGGAAACTGCTACAGAGCATTTACATTAGAGGTGCCAATATAATTATTTGGCTTTGGAAAAGTTTATGTTCTATTATGTAGAAAAAGGGATATTCCTTAAAGTAACTTCTCTAAATTTTGTAGCACAGTGATCAAATAGATTGCAGACAACTCCAAATCATATGGCATATAAAATTAAGAGTTTACAACAAGTTAGCAGAAAGCAGTTTTCAGCAAAATTCAAATCTACGTTCTATTGAGCTGAATGCGTTACTTTCCATTCTATGCATGTTGTGTTAAGTATGTCTACATAACTACTCAGGTGGATTTGGAACTGTATAGAAATTGACTGAATACTACTCAGAAGCATGGAATACTCTAATACGAGCTGAATTCAGGAAACTGCTACAGAGCATTTACACTGGAAGTGCCAATATGTTTCTACAGCTTTGTAAACTCTGATGTTCTATTATGTAGAATAGCTGATACTGCTTAATGTAACTTCTCTCACTTTATGAGCAGACTCATAAAATTGAGAGCAGAAATATCTAAATCATATGGTAAGTAAAATTCAAAGGTTTACAACAAGTTAGCACAAAGTAACTTTCAGCATAATTCAAATCTACACTCTAATGAGCTGAATTCATTACTTTCTATTCTATGCATTTTGTGTTAAGTATGTGTACATAGCTGCTCAGGTGGAGTTGGTGGTAATTTCCCCACCAGCCACCAACTCTTCTCCCTAAACCCTGCTTCTGTAAAATTCCCTCTATTTAAAATGCAGCTGCTGTTAAATTCCCTGCTTGTTTATTTTGACTTTTTTAGGGAGGTGCTGGAGTGCCGTTCTGGTAAGCTCCGGCAGCACTTCACCCCTGTTTTGATCCAAATAAAATGGACCCGGAGATCAAGCTGCCTGAGTTTATGAGGTTTTGAGCGAGTTTTTCTGGTCTGGGATCAAATGTTTGTTTCTGGAGTTCCTTTGGAAGCAATGCTGCTAATCTGAGGAGAGAATGAGTTTGTATTCCATCCCTCACAAGGAGAGGCTGTGAGTAAATGGGCAGTTCTGTGTTTGCACCTGTAGAAATAGACCTGGGTGGTTCAGTGTTCGAACTGTGTTTGGAAATTCCTCCTCGCTGTCACCTGTCTGTTAGACAGTGGAAATCAATCAAACTCAACTTGCTGGAGATCTGCACTAAAAGTGAAAATTTCTGAATCCATTCTGACAAAAGATTGTGAACCTGAATCGTTAAATTTGTTGCTCTCCCCACAGCAGTTCCTTTTTATTACAGTTCCTGTTGAGCAGTTCTGATGATTCAGGTTTCTTTTTATTACATTTACTCTGGAATGGTTTAAATTTCCTGATCACACCAGGTCTGTTATACTTAGGAATGTGTTCAGTGCGGTTGTCGCTAACAGGTTTCACCTGAATTATCACAGGAATGATCGGCTTTATGTACGAGGAGCACTTGATGGTTCTGGGCCTGTGCTCAATGGAGTTCAGACGGGGGTGAAAGGGGAGGGGGTGGTTAAGTAAACCTACGGAATGCTGAAAAGCCTGGATACAGTGGACATGGAGAGGATGTTTCCATTAGACGGAGAATCTGCGATCTGACAGCACAGTCTTAGAATAAAGAAGCTTCCCTTTAAAACTGAGATGAGAAAAATTTCTTCAGCCAAAAGGTGGCTGATCTGTGGAATTTGTTGCCACGGAGGATGGTTGAGGCAGCCATATGGGTATAGTTATGGCAGAGATCAATATACTCATGATTGCTACGTAGTTTCAGGGTTACAGGAGGAAGACAGGAATATGGTGCTGGAATAAATCTCAGCCATGGTGGTGGAGATCAATAAATAATAAATAATAAATATCAGTGGTGGAGCAGACTCGATGAATCGAATCACCTAATTATGTTCCTGCATCTTATATCTTACTATGACTGAACGATGACTCCTTCCTGTCCCATATCAGGTTTTGTGACATGTCAGGGACAATTACAGATTTGTTCACTGAGATCATTATATTTGTCTTCAATCCTTAGATTTCAGTGAGCAGAAATATTTTGTTCTCCTTTGTATTAACATGCTTCATTATCTTTCGTGTTAAAGGCAGACCTGCGGTGAGAGATCCTTCCACCTTAGGCCACAAACTTTTCAACCACCACTCGTATGTCATACCCAATTTCTGTACCTGCTCATTTCATGTACTGGGCAACTTCCTTGCCCCATTCAAGTGATGAGCAGGTACCCAAATTGTGCGTGACCCATATATGTATATATATATGAATGGGGCTTTTTATAATGTCAAGCACTAAACCAAAATGAAAGAAAGATATATGAATTCCAGAGCTCCACAGAAATACAGTGATAGTTGGGACATTAACAAGATTATAGCCAATCACTGCATTTCAGTATATAACTCGTACATTAAAACATATAATATTTAATTTAATAATATGATAAAGTATTGCACGATTGAATTCACTAATTATCAAGCAAGTGAAGTAATGTTTGCCTCGAAGAAATAGGGTTGTTAGTGAGAAAAATTTACTTTTGTGTTAGCGAGTAATCCACGGACTACCACAGTCACAGCTCCAGTATTTCACCAAAACCGATCAAATATCCTATTCTAATGTTGTTAGTGGTATTTTCCCCACAGCAGTTCCTTACCTGTTGAGCGATTCTGGTGATCCTGGTTTATTTTTATTCCATTCACTCTGGAATGGTTTAAATTTCCTGATTGTCTGGTATACTTGGGAATGTGTTCAGTGCAGTTGTTGCTAACAAGGTTCACATGAATAATCTCAGGACTCTTCGGCTTTGTGTATGAGGAGCATTTGATGGTTCTGGGCCTGTGTTCAATGGAGTTCAGACGGGGGTGAAAGGGGAGGGGGTGGTTAAGTAAACCTACGGAATGCTGAAAAGCCTGGATACAGTGGACATGGAGAGGATGTTTTCATTAGACGGAGAGTCTGCGATCTGACAGCACAGTCTCAGAATAAAGATGCTTCCCCTTAAAACTGAGATGAGGTTCTTCAGCCAAAAGGTGGCTGATCTGTGGAATTTGTTGCCACAGAGGATGGTTGAGGCTGCCATTTGGGTATATTTATGGCAGAGATTAATATACTTGATGATTGCTAAGTAGCTTCAGGGTTACAGGAGGAAGGCAGGAATATGGTGTTGGAATAAATCTCAGCCATGGTTGAGTGGTGGAGCAGACTCGATGGATTGAATCACCTAATCCTGTCCCTGCATCTTATATCTGACCACGAATGAATGATGACTCCTTCCTATCCCCTATCACGTTTTGTGACGTGTCAGGGACAATTACAGATTTGTTCACTGAGATCGTTATATTTGTCTTCATTCTTTAGATTTCAGTGAGCAGAAATATTTTGTTCTCCTTTGTATTGTTAACATGCTTCAATATCTGTCATGTTAAAGTTAGACCTGTGGTGAGAGATTTATTTGAAGAAAAACGCACAACTGGAAGCAAACCACGACTGAAGATGAGGGAACAACAGCAAGTGAACCAGCCTGAGGACTGAGAGCACCGACTGGAGAGAAACCCTTCGGACTCAGGGTTTCCATTGATTCAGTCAGGAGTAAATTTGTTGAATCTCATTTACTCAAACACTGGTCTTACATATCTGTACAAAATAAAGTAGGGAATAGTTGAGGTGAGAATGAATGCATCAGTTAAGTCTGTCAGACCCAGTTCCAATCACTCCAGGTCTGGTGATGTACTGTCCGAAGCCCAGCTCTTTAAAGTCACTCACATTCCCTCAGTCTTTGCTCATTTGAAGAACTTGCATCTTCTGAAGTAGCTTTTCGTCGGTTCTGAGTGCGGAGAGGGAAAGAGGGGTGTTTATATTTCCTATCTTGCAAAAAGAGGTAATTGTTTACAAGTTCTTGCTGCAAACTCACTACACATACCCTGTACATTCTCAACCAGATTATTGACATAGACGACAAATAGAAATTGGTGTTACCCTGGGGAGCTCCAGGATGCACGGATCTTGACTCCCATAAACAGCCTCCCATCATCACAATCTGCTTCCTACCATCGAGCTGTTCCCACTCTGTGCTCTGTGACAAGCACGACGTTAGCAGCAAGATTAGACAGTGATTAATATAAAGAGAGATTTGTTGCTTCCTGAAAGCTGTCTGATGCAATGGGCCAAATCCTCCTTTGCTTACAACTAAATCTGCCCCAGGATCCATCCTCCTGGGTCACACTGTGCCGATAACCCACATCCCCAACCTCCTTCCATCCCACCAGTAGCCCCACAACTTTCCCACCATTTACCTCATACCCGTACACATAAACAGATCCTCATTACCGACATCCACTCTCACAGCTTGGGGAACCAGAACTGTCCAACCGTCTGGCTCGCTCCCGGTCCTTTCCCACTGTAATCGCCCTTCGATTTACGTAAACCCAAGATCAGCTCCTTCCTCATCGCTGCCCAACCAGGCTCACAGCTTGTTAAGGAGCCTTGTGTGGCTCCTTGTCAAAGGTCTGAAAATCCAAGTACACAACATCAACCAATTCTCCTTTGTCTACCCTGCTCATTATTTCTCAAAGCATTCCAACAAATTTATCAGGCAAGATTTTCCCTTGAGGAAACAATGCTGACTCCGGCCTATTTTATCTTGTGCCTTCAAGTACTCCGAACTCACATCCTTAACAATCAACTCCAACATCTTTCAAACCACTGTCAGACTAAGTGGCCTATAGTTTCCTTTCTTCTGACTCTCTCCCTTCTTGAAGCATGGAGTGACTTTTGCAATTTTCCAGTCTTCCAGAGCCATTTCTGAATTGAGTGATTCTTGAAGGATCATTAATGCTGAAAGAAGTTCTGGAGCTCGGTACGGTAAAACAACACACTGAACTAAAATCACAGTGAAACATTGCAGACTGAACGTAGAACACAGAACGTAGACATGGAACATAGAATAGTATCTATCTTCAGCCCACAATGTTATGGAACATAGACCTAGAACATATATCAGTACAGCACAGGAACAGGCTCTTCTGCCCTCAATGCCGTGAAAGTGGCCAAGTGAATTAATCATCAAATGTCCAACTAAACTATTCCATTATGCAGACGCAATATCCATATCCCTTCATTTTCCTCACATTCATGTGCCGGTCTAAGAGTTTCTTAAAAGTCCCTGCTCTCTCTGCCTCCAAAAAACCCCAGGTGCTCATTCAAAAGAACTTGCCTTTCACACAGAGGTTGCCTTTCTCCTTTGAATTTACCTCCTCTCCCCCTCTGGTATTAGACATTTCAACCCCTCAACAGAAATACTGTCTGCCTACTCTATCTATATCACTCCTAATCTTATAAACCTCTTTCAGATTTCCTCTGTCTCCACCACTCTAGAGAAAATAACTCGTTTGTCCAACCACAAGTCCTGTAGACCAGGCAGCATCCTTGTAAACTCTTTTGCACTTCTCTTCAACTCTTCCTAGAACAGGGCGACCGGAACTGTATCAAATACTCCAGATGTCGTCTAACTAGGGTTTCATAAATTGCAACATAACTTCCTTACTTTTGAACACAATATATCGACTAATAAAGGCATGCCATTTGCCTTCTCAATCACCCTATCAATCTGTGTAGCCATTTTCAGGGAGTGATGAACTTGGACTCCAAGATCCCTCTGCTGACTGACACTGTTGCATTTAATAGTGTACCGCCTGTTTACATTTGACCTGCCGAGGTGCAACACTTCACATTTGGCCAGGTTAAGCTCCATTTACCCGTATCTGCAGCTAACTTACCGGATATCCCACTGTGTTCTTTGGTTGTTATCTATTCTATCCATACTCATGTACATTTTCACCCGGGTTGTTTACATACACCACAGACGGCAGAGGTCCCGGTACTGATCCCTGTGGAACACCACTAATCACAGACATCGGGCTGCAATAAGGTCATTCAACCACCACCCTTTGACTTCAATAGGTAAGCCAGTTCTGAATTCAATTCACCACTGATCCCATGTTTCTTAATCGTCTAGATGAGCCTCCCATGTGGCACTTTGTCAAAGGCCTCAGGAAAATGGGTGAAAACAACTTCCTGAGCTCAACCTTCATCAGTCATCCTCATCACTTCATGAATAAAATCAATCAAGTTAGTAAGACACAATTTGCTCCAAGCCATGCCATGTTGGCTCCCCAATAAATCTATGGTTTTACAAATATTTGTGGCGACCCATTTTCTGCGCAGGCGAACCGGCTCACAAATAGCCAGCGCGCGGGGGGAGACTTTGGTAATGCTCCTCTGATGTCATTTCCGCCCGGAGAGGGCGGGCGCTAGGGATTTAATGCCAGCGCCGCGAAGTTTGAATAAACTCGTCTCGAAACGACTTACCGACTGCGTGTCCTTATTTCAGCGCTGTGTGTAGCACATCGTTACATTGGTGACCCCGACGGTCCAAACGGGATTTGGACCAAAGATGACCGACTATCCATCTGTTCACGCAGTTTCGCTAAAACTGCCGACTTTCTGGACGCTGCGACCACGCATGTGGTTTAGCCAAGCAGAAGCCCAGATTAGGATCCGGAAGATATCTTCTGATTCCACGCGTTACTATCACGTGGTGAGTGCCCTTGACCAGGAGACGGCCGCCCAGGTTGCGGATTTCATACAGTCGCTCCCGGAAGAAGGCAAATATGAAGCATTCAAAGCGCTGCTCGTTGGGACCTTTGGCCTCTCTCGGCGTGAGCGGGGTGCCCCCCTGCTTCACCTGGACGGTTTGGGAGACAAACTACCGTCAGCATTGATGAACGAAATGCTGGCCCTGGCTGACGGACACAAGCCCTGCCTCATGTTCGAGCAAGCGTTCCTAGAGCAACTGCCCGAGGACATACATCTGCTGCTGGCTGACGCAGATTTCAGTAACAACATGGCCTCATGGCTCCTGAACTCAATCCCATGACTAATGTGGCTGACACCCAATTCGTCTTCTTAAAACTCCCTATCAACGTGTGAAGAAACATTGCAGGATCTGTGGATGTGGACCGTAGCATCCCTCAGTTCCACCACACTGCTAACAATCCTGCTGTTAACCCTGTACTCTGCCTTCAAATTCGTCCTTCCAAAGTGAATCACTTCGCACTTTTCCGTGTTGAAATTCATCTGGCACTTCTCATCCCTGTTCTGCATCCTGTCAATGTCCTGTTGTAACCTAGGACTATCTTCAACACTAACCACAACTCTAGCAATCTGCATATCATCTGCAACCTTACAAATTCCACCCTTCCACTTCCTCAAACAAATCATTTATAAAATAAACACTAATAACAGGGGATCACAGAACAGATCCCTGCACGTCACCACTGGTTACCAACCTCCAGGCAGAAAACACTCTCTGCATAATTATCTTCTGCCTTCAAACAATTTTGAATACACCGGACAACTTTCCCTGGATACTGAAGTAGCCTATCATGGTGAAACTTATCAAGTACTTTATTAAAATCCATTTTTACCAGATCAACGTCTCTACTTTTATCAATGTGCTTTGTCAGATCCTCACAAAATACATGGCTGTGAGTAAAAGCCATAATGACTATTACAAATCAGGTCTCCAAATTATCATAAATAATGTCTCTAAGAATCTTTTCCAATAGTTTGCACACAGAGGTAAGACACACTAGACAATAATTTTCAGAATTACCTCTACTTTTTTTTTAAACAAAGAAATAATATTTTTCACATTCAAAAGATCTGCCACTACTTCTCTGGCCAGTGGTAAAGAGAAGGGTGCAGCAATCTCTAACCCACGCCTCCCGCAGTGACCTGGGGTATATCACGAGCACACCGGAGTACTTAATCTATACTGATGATTTTGAAAAGTTCCAGCACACCCTTGCTCTTAACCTCGGCATGTTGTCTTACATCAGCCTGTTTGACGCTGTCCTCACAAACGTCACAGTCCCACTCACTGGTAAACACTGACGTAAAGTTTTCATTCAAGACCCGCCCTACCTTCCCCGACCCAAGCGTATGCTTCATTTTCTATCCCAGACCAGGTTGTATCTTCAAACTACTCATTCTTTTCACCTTCACATAAATTAACAGCGTCTTGGGCGTTTCTTTAATCTTAGTTGCTAAGTCTTTTCTAGCTCTCCTAATTCCATTCTTCTGTTCGTCCTTGACTACCGTGTAACTCTCTACAACCCTGTCTGACCCTTGCTTCGAAATCCTTAAATCAGCCTCTTGACTAGATGTTCCACATCTCTTGGCAACCATGGTTCCATCACCCTACAATCCTTTCTGTCTCAATGGGAGAAACCTATCAAGGACCCCATGCAAGTGCTTCCTACAATGCTTCCACATTCCCGTAGTGCATTTCCCAGAGCGCATCCATCCCCGATTTATGCTCCGAGGTTCCAGCTTGGAAGCACTAGAACTCCACCTCGCACAATTAATTACTTTGGGTCTGACACAGAGCTGCGGGGAGAGGCTGGGACAGAGGGATTCTGTTGGGGCTGACACAATGTGTTAGACCATAAGATATAAGAAGATATCGGAGCAGAAGTAGGCTATTTGGCCCATCGAGTCTGCTCCACCATTCAGCCATGGGCTGATCCACTTCATCCAGTCATCCCCACTCTCATGTTTCCCCCATACCCTTTGATGCCCTGGCAAATCAAGAACCTATCTATCCCTGCCCTTAAATACACCCAATGACCTGACCACAAAGCCACTCATGGCAACAAATTCCACACATTTACCAACCTCTAACTAAAGCTCTCAGTTCTAAAAGGACGCCCTTCAATCCTGAAGTCGTGCCGTCTTGTCGTAGAATCCCCTACCATGGGAAATAATTATGCCATATCTAATCTCATACCAGACATTCCTCATACGGTAACCCTCTCATTCCTGGAATGATACTCATGAAACTTCTCTGAACCCTCTCCTATGTCAGCATATCCTTTCTAAAATAAGCACACAATTGCACACAATACTCTAAGTGTGGTCTCACGGGTGCCTTATAGAGCCTCAATATCACATCCCTGCTCTTATATTCTATACCTCTAGAAATGAATGTCAACATTGCAATCTCCTTCTTCACAACCGGATCAATCTGGAGGATGAACTTTAGGGTATCTTGCACAAGGACCCCCAAGTCCCTTTGCGCCTTTGCATTTTGAATTCTCACCCATCTAAATGATAGTCTACCCATTCACTTCTTCCAACAAAGTGCGTAACAATACACTTTCCAACACTATATTTCACTTGGCACTTTTTTGCCTATTACCCTAAACTATCAAAGTCTCTGTGCAGGTTCTCAGTGTCCTCAACTCTACCTGCTCCTCCACCTATGTTTGTATCATCGGCAAATTTAGCCACAAATCTATAAATACCGTAGTCCAAATCATAGACATACATCGACTCCTGTGGAACTCCATTGGTAAACGACAGCTAGACAGAATAAGGTCACCTTATTTCCACTCTGTTTCTTGCCGAACAGCCAATGCTTCACACATGCTAGTAACTTCCCTGTAATTACATGGACTCTTATCTTCCAAGGCAGCCTCATGTGCGGCATCTTGTCAAAGGCCTTCTACACCACGTTCACTACATCTCCTTTGTCTACCCTACTTGTAATTTTCCCAAAGAATTGCAGTTGGTTTGTCAGGCAGAATTTTCCTTTCAGGAAACCATGCTGGCTTGTGTATCATGTCATGTGCCTCCAGGTACCACATAATCTCAGCCTTAACAAATAATTCCAACAACTTCCCTACCACCGAAGTCAGGCTAACAGGTCTGTAGTTTCCTTTCTGCTGCCGCCCACCCTTTTTAAATAGCGGGGTAACATTTCCAATTTTCCAGTCATCTAGTACAATACCAGAATCTATCGATTCTTGAAAGATCATCGTTAACGCCTCCGCAATGTCTCCAGCTACATCCATCTGAACCCCAGGGTGCATTCCATCAGGTCCAGGAGATTTATCCACCTTCAGCCCATTATGCTACCTGAGCACCTTCTCAGTCGTAATTTTCACGGTACAAACTTCACTGCTTTGACACTCTTGAATGTCCGGTATATTGCAGATGTCTTCCACTGTGAAGACTAATGCAAAATACCTATTGATCTCCTCTGTCATCTCTGCATCTCTCATTATAATATCTCCGGCGTCATCTTGTATTGTCCTATATTTACCATCTTTTGCCATTTATATACTACAAAAGAATTTTGGTATCTTCTTTGATATTAGTTGTAAGCTTCCTCTCATAATTCATCTTAGCTACCCTGGAGGTCCTGCTTTTCAGCTTCCTGCTTAACTCCTGAATTCTCTCTTCAGTACCTCCTCTCTTTTTCTACCTACGGCATTGGTACCGACGTGTACCAAGACTTCTGGCTGTCCACCCTCTCCCTTCAGAATACTCTGCACCTGATCCAAGACATCCCGTACCCTGGCACCTGAGAAGCAACACACCATGTGGGTGTCTCTATCTGGCTGACAGAAACTCCTGTCTGTTCCCCTCGCTATGGGATCCTCTATGACCAGCACAATCCTTATCTTCCGCTTTCCCTTCTGCTCCACGGAACCAGACTCAGTGCCAGAGACCGGATCGCCGTGATCGTCCTTTGTCAGGTCATCCCCCTTAACAGCATCCAAAACAAGATAACAATTACTGAGGGCGATGGCCACAGGGGTGGTCTCTATTATCTGAGCTGTTCACATCCACTGTCACCCATTTATCTAACACCTGCAGCCTCGGGGTGACTAACTTCTTGTATCTCCTATCTATCTCCTGCTCACATTGCATTATAAGCTATAGGTCATTAAACCGCAGTTCCAGATCCCTAACATGTTCTCTCAGAAGCTGTATCTCGGTGCACCTGGCGCAGATACGGCCATCAGATGATTCCCTGGATTCCCACATCTTACACCCAGTGCAAAGTACTAACCCTACAGACATGCTATGGAACATGTTTGTTTGCTCAGTAAACATGTTCACCGCTTAATCGTCTGGAGGAAGGAACAAGATGTGAGATGTCCAATCTGCTGATAACCACAGAGTCAGAGGAAGGAAATCTAATGACGACGTGGTGATTCTGCATCAAGTCGTTCAAAAGGCAGATTGTAGTTTGGCCTTCACCGCACAGGGAGCGGAGATTATGAAATGGGCTGGTGTAGCTAGCTTTGCACAGGGTGTTAGTGAGGCCACACCTAGAAGAATACAAATACAAATAACAAAATTCCACTCCATAAAAGAATTATTACATTGCAAGTTCAACATCTGGACAAGAGTCAGCAATTACATTATCTTTCCCTTTAATGTGAGTTATTAAGAGTTCCTGTTCTTGTAAAATCAAACTTTGTTGTTGAATTGGAGTTTGATTAACCATTTTCAAACAGCTTTTCCATTGAAGAGGTATGTGCTTCCCAAGTGTCATTCCCTGTGTCTAAACCATCAGTACAGGCATCTGCATGTTTTAACCCTCGAATTACAGAATTAATCATTCTCTGGAAGACTCCTGGAATATTCTTCATTCCAAGTGGCAAAACATTGTATTCATATAACCCAGATGGCGTTACAAATGCAGAAATTTCTCAACCTTTATCAGTCAATGGAACATAACAATACCCTTTTAACAGATCAATCTTTGTAAGAAACTTAGGTTTTCCAACATTGTCCACACAATCATCTATCTTAGGGATTGGATACACATCGGTTTTTGTTACAGCATTCACCTTTCTGTAATCAGTACAAAACCGAATGCTACCATCTGGTTTAGGCACCATGACACAAGCTGAACTCCAATCCGAAGTAAAAGGTCTAATAATATCATTTTCTAACATATATTCTATGTCTTGTTCAGCGATTCTACATTTTTCCATGTCCATTCGCTATTGATGTTGTTTTATGGGATTGGCGTGTCCAACATCTACACCATGTGTGGTTATTTTTGGAACGTCTGGAAATAAATCCCTGTATTTCCTAATTAACTGCTTCATTTGCTGCCGCTGCTGTGGCTGTAGATGAGCAAATTTCTGGTCAATATTTTCCAAAATTGTCGAATTTGGTAGTCTGGCAGAAATAATGTTCGGTTTAAAATAAGCCTCAGATGGGTCAGCTACTATGTTCACAAGGAGATCAGACTCATTGTTATTGACGACAACAGTCATAGTGGTAGACTGTTTTTCATAATTTGATTTTATCAGGTTTACATGACAAAGCTGTGCTAGTTTTCGTCGATCTGGTGTTTTTTACCACAGAGTCCATATTATTAACGTTGGATAGAATCTCGTAAGGACCATGAAATTTAGCTTGCAAAGGGTTCATTTGCATCGGGAAAGAACGAACACCTTATCTCCTGGCTTAAATGACCTCATTCTAGCTTCCTTGTCATACCAGTTTTCATTCCTTCCCGAGCAGATTTTGAATTTTCCCTGGCGCAGCTGCAAACTTTTTCCAATCTCTCCTTAAATTTTAAGACATAATCCAGTAAATTAGTTTGTAGTTCTTTGTTAACCCACTGTTTAAACCCACATTGCCAAATGTCCTCGGACTCTATGCCGAAACATAATTTCAAACGGCCAAAAGCCTAGGGACTCCTGCCCTGACTTTCTTACTGCAAACAAAAGCAAATGAACTCCCTCATCCCAATCCTTTTCATTTTCAACACAAAACGTCCTCATCATTGTTTTGAGTGTTAGAATGGAATCCTTCCAAGGCTCCTTGTGACTCTGGATGGTATGCAGACGATGTAATCTGGTTGGCTCCTTGTTTATAAACTTCCTGCTGGAATAATCCAGACATAAAATTACTTCCTTGATCAGATTGGGTTTCTTTAGGCAACCCAAATAAAGTAAAGAACTGTATGAGAGCCTTTGATACAGCTTTTGCTTTTATATTCCTGAGAGGTAATGCTTCTGGAAACCTAGATGCTGTACACATGACAATCAGCTAATTCTGATGGCCAGCTTTAGTTTCTGGCGATGGGCCAGCGCAATCTACAATAACTTTAGAAAACGGTTCACCAAATGCAGGAATAGGTTGCAATGGGGCCACTGGGGTGACTTGATTAGGTTTACCCACAACCTGACAAGTGTGACAAGGTCGGCAAAATGTCGGCACTTCTTTCCTCAAACTGGGCTAGTTTTCTTCACACCACGATGGCCACCCAAGTGCATACTATGAGCCAAAGTCAAAATCTCATTCCTGTAGACTTTAGGAACTACTACCTGGTGAGCAACTGCCCATTCCTCACTTGCAAGAATCTCAGGTGATCTCCACTTCCTCATTAGCACTCCACTCTTGAAATAATATCCTACTGGCTCCTTCTCAAACTCATTATCTGGGAGAGCGTTCTCTCTCAAGGTGGCAATCTCGGGATCTCTGCTCTGTTCCGTCATGATCTCCTTCAAGTCGTTATGGTCAGACTTAAAACAAGGATCTTGATCAAACAATGAAGGTAGGAAAATTCCTGACAAATTATCAAAATCTGAATCCCGATTTGAGCTGTCTTGGGTAGAAAACCCATGCTGCACAGAGCCATCTACCTTGGCAGATTTTTTTGCCACAGCTCTGGTTAATGCATAGGCGCGATACACGTTAGAATCCATCTTCGGATCATCAGTGATTGCCTTAGTTGTTAGCTGCTCTGCAGGAACAACTTTTCCAACTGCTAGGTCATTCCCAAACAATAAAGAAACACCTTCCACTGGTAAACTGGGAGGTAGTTCGATTATAACAGGTCCTGAAACTAACCCTGACTGTAAAACTTCTTTGTGCAGAGGTACAGACATAAGGTCGTCCGCAATACCTCGTATGAGATTTACCCCACCAGCGTCAGTCTCATTACTAAACTCTAGAACACTGTCTAACATAAGTGACTGAGAAGCCCCAGTATCCCGAAGAATTTTTATTGGTACTTGAGTGGACCCTTCATTCACGGAAACAAATCCTTCTGACATAAAATGATCAAATCCCTTCCTAACTCGGTCATACCTTGACAGAGCTTCCTTGGAATATCCCGAACTCTGCGGGTTTATGGGTACTTCAAAGTGTTGCACACAGGCATCTGGAGCTGTCTCCTTTTCCCTCTTCTTCAGATGGAAAAGGTTAGCCACAACATGACCAAATTTTCTACAATAGTGACAAATAGGACTAAAATGTTTTTCCTTCTCTTGCTTCACTTCATCCTTACCGTTATCACTAGCTTCCGCTTTAATTTCCGGTTTACCCTGAATATCCATGCTACTCTTTTGGAAAGTTTTACTCGGAGTAAACTTACCCTTGTGGGTTAGAGCAAACCCATCTGCTAATTTAGCAGACTCTTGCAACGAGGCAGTGTCCTTTTCATCCGAATGTGCCTTTATGTCACTAGGGACGCATCTTTTATATTCCTCAGTTCAAACCAACAATTTCAAGTTGTCATAACCTCCATTCACATTTTTAGAAGTGCACCATGTCTCAAAACACACAGATCTGTTATAGACAAATTTCACATAAATCTGGTTCACAAATTTCTTCAGATTCCTAATTCTTTGGCTATAAACTTCCGGAACCAATTCACCTGCTATACTGTATCGTAATCAGCCGTCTGTTCATCTGATAAAGCCGTATAAACCTGTTGTGCTGTACCTTTAATTACATTTTGTAAAAGGACAAGCCAGCCTTCTTTCAGCCAATTTGAACTCAGAGCAACTTTCTCAAAATACTGGAAGTATTTATCAACTTCAGTCTCATTGAATAGAGGAACTAATTTAACTTGCCGACTAGCAACAACGGGCACAACCGGTTCCCTAGAACCAGCTTGATTCTCGAGCCTTAACCTCGCTATCACTAGCATGAGTTCCCTCTCTTTATCTCTTTCCCTTTCCGCCACTTCTACTTTAAATTTCTCTAACCTCATTTGCTCCAGTTGTAACTGTATCTCAAGTTTACTTACCGAAAACTTCGCTAACACCTCTTCATCAAACACTTTCTTATCTATATAGTGCTCAACTATTTTCCTCTGAATCACTGGCTTCGTGGTAGCCGTCGTTAAGCTCCAATGCTTTAGCAATTTCCAGCACCTCACCCTTTTTCACTTTCTCTAATATCGCAGGGGATGGTGATTCCAGAAAGTTCCCAATATCCATTGCTGCTGATTTCCACACACCAACCAATCAAACAAAAGGAAACTGGTATTTTCCCTTTCCCAATCAGATCGATAATTAAACAATCAATATGCTCTAAATTTGTTCATATCTGGCCGAGCCCCCAGTTTTATTACGTCACCAACAGCAAAAGATATGAAATTTGAGTCGGGTTTTTATAAATAAACAACATTTATTAACCTCTACTTAAAAAAAAAACAACGGAAACGTAAACGAACAACTAACTTAAATGGAAGTTAACAGTGTTTTGTGTCTATGGCTATCAAACAGTCGAACTTAGAGATAATACATAACAGAGCTTATTTAAGCACAGTCTTAAAGCGGTAGTTTAATCAGTCCAAGTGATTCCTAAAGTAATTAAAGGAGAGACTTCCATAACCCTGCGAAGGAAGCGATTCTTGAAAAACGAAACTGTTGATGCAGATCCCAGCCGAGAAATGCCTTTTCCGAAGAATCCCGAAGAATAAGATTTCTCAAAGTAACTGACCTGTCGCCAAAAGTGGTCACGACACACCCGAGACCATGCAGGGGTTAAACAAATGTGCATGCCACAATCCACGTCGAATTATTTCCAAATGCCAGTCACATTCAGCATACGCGCCTTTGATTTCTACCCAGTTCTTTTGGGTGACTCAAAGCCTTAACTCTTCACTCTCTCTGTTCTTCTAAGATCACGTAACCACTAACTGTGACTCCAAAGAAGAACAAATGACACAACGAACTCCAAATTTCCCTTTTTATATTAGCGGGATCATGCCATCACGTGACGTCACATCACCCCACTATCATGAGACCACTAAATCGTACCAATATCACTAGACAATTACATCATGCTCACGAGAAACTCACAAACAGGTAACAATCTGCAATGCAATTGTGATAAGAAATACAGACCAGAAAACTTAAATGAGAGGCCAACTCAGAAAAATTAATCATCACTATGGAAGAAAACATTAACCAGTGGAATGAGTATGACCCTCCATGGAGACATCCCAACGATCTGAGCAGATGAGAGGGTGACAGGGAAGCATCGAGCACCTGAATGAGAGTTTGAGACCTCTTCCCAGAAACAGAGGGGTTCCTTGCAGAAAAACAGGACAAGCTGGTTAACAAAAGGGAAAAAAAATCAAAAATACATGAAATACAAACAAACAAGGCAGTAAGTGCAGAAAATGCCAAGAGAAACCAGACACAATCCAACACATTTCAGGATCCTGCAGCAGTTTAACTCAATCTGATTACTTACAAAGGTACAATCAGTGGCAAATGTCACTCAACAAAATCTTGCTTTAAAATACCAACATGAATGCCTCCATCACTTCATCAAGGCACCATAAATTGAAGACTTATCCAGTTTTAGACCCAAAATCTTACAAATTATATGATAATAATTACAATATTTCAGATAGGACAATGCATAATAACCATCCAGATATAACACTACAGGATAACCAAGCAGGAACGACTCCCTCAATAAATAAAACCATTCAATAGACAATAGGTGCAGGAGCAGGCCATTCGGCCCTTCGAGCCAGCACTGCCAATCATTGTGATCATGGCTGATCATTCACAATCAGTACCCCGTTCCTGCCTTCTCTCCATATCCCTTGACTCCATTATCTTTAAGAGCTCTATCTAACTCTTTCTTGAAAGCATCCAGAGAATTGGCCTCCACTGCCTTTTGAGACGGAGCATTCCACAGATCAACAACTCTCTGGGTGAAAAAGTTTTTCCTCAACTCTAAATGGCCTACCCCTTATTCTAAAACTGTGGCCTCTGGTTCTGGAAAACTCCCCCCCACCCCTCCCCAACATCGGGAACATGTTTCCTGACTCTCACGTGTCTAATCTCTTAATAATTTTACATGTTTCAATCAGATCCCCTCTCATCCTTTTAAATTCCAGTGTATACAAGCCTGGCCGCTCCAATCTTTCAACGTATGACAGTCCTGCCATCCCGGGAATTAACCTCGTGAACGTACGCTGCACTCCCTCAATAGCAAGAATGTCCTTCCTCAGATTTGGAGACCAAAAGTGCACACAATACTCCAGGTGTGGTCTCACCAGGGCCTTGTACAAATGCAGAAGGACCTCTTTGCTCCTATACTGAACTTCCCTTGTTATGAAGGCCAACATGCCATCAGCTTTCCTCACTGCCTGCTGTACCTGCATGCTTACTTTCAGTGACTGATGAACAAGGACACCTAGATCTTGTTGTACTTCTCCTTTTCCTAACTTGACACCATTCAGTTAGTAATCTGCCTTCCTGTTCTTGCCACTAAAGTGGATAACCTCACATTTATCCACATTAAACTGCATCTGCCCACTCATCCAACCTGTCCACCCTGCATTTTCATAACATCCTCCTCACATTTCACACTGCCACCAGCTTTGTGTCATCTGCAAATTTGCTAATGTTACTTATAATCCCTTCATCTAAATCATTAATACATATTGCAAATAGCTGCAATCCTCGCACCGAGCCTTGCGGTATCCCACTGGTCACTACCTGCCATTCTGAAAAGGGCCCGTTATCCCTACTCTTTATTTCCAGTCTGCCAACTAATTTTCTATCCATATCAGTACCCTACCCCCAGCTCTAATTTTGCCCATTAATCTCCAATAATCCTATCAAAGGCTTTCTGAACATCCAGGTACAGTACATCCACTGGCTCTCCCTTGTCCATTTCCTTAGTTACATCCTCGAAAAATTCCAGATTAGTCAAGCATTATTTTCCCTTCGTAAATCCATGCCGACTCAGACCGATCCTGTTACTGCTATCCAAATGTGCCGCTATTTCATCTTTTACAATTGACTCCAGCATCTTCCCCACCACTGATGTCAGGCTAACTGGTCTATAATTCCCTGTTTTCTCTCTCCCTCTTTTCTTAAAACGTGGGATAACATTAGATACCCTCCAATCCACAGGAACTGATCCTAAATCTATAGAACATTGATAAATGATTACCAATGTGTCCACACTTTCTAGAGCCACCTCCTTAAGTACTCTGAGATGCAGACCATCAGGCCCTGGGAATTTATCAGGTTCAGTCACATCAGTCTACCCAACACCATTTTCTGCCCAATGTGAATTTCCTTTAGCTCCTCCGTTATCCTAGGTCCTCTGGCCACCATTACATCGTTTGTGTCTTCCCTAGTGAAGACAGATCCAAACTACCTGTTCAACTCATCTCCCATTTCCTTGTTCCCCATAATAAATTCACCCGTTTCTGTCTTCAAGGGCCCAACTTTGGTCTTAACTCACTTTTTTCCTCTTCACATACCTAAAGAAGCTTTTACTATCCACCTTTATATTCTTGTCTAGCTTACCTTCGTATCTCATCTTTTCTCCCCGTACTGCCTTTTTAGTTACCTTCTGTTGCTCTTTAAAAGTTTCCCAATCCTCTGGCTTCCCGCTCATCTTTGCTATGCTATACTACTTCTCTTTTATTTTTATACTGTCCTTGACTTCCCTCGTCAGCTACGGTCGCCCCTTCCTCCCCTTAGAATCTTTCTTGTTCGTTGGAATAAACTGATCCTGCACCTTCTGTGTTATTCCTAGAAATAACTGTCACTGTCAACAAACACATGTTCCTTGACCAGTGGAGCATCTCACCACAGGCATTGTTTGCGTCATCAATCAGACAAGCAAATTATTTTCGCAATCAACTTCCAAGTGTTGCTACTCTGTCATTTGTTGCCACGCCCCGCTGCTGATTCCCTTCTGCTCATCATGCATTCTTACTTAGACCATCGTCCAGAGCCCCAAACTCTGCCCTGTGGAGACCCGCTTCTAGTTCCTGACATTGCTCTGTTGAACATCCAACTGATGGTTTCCCATTCTGCTTTCAGTTTTTAAGAGGACAGTGGTGTTTCAGCAACCCTTTAGAAGTAGGGAAAATGACCCATAATGTGGAAACAAGCCCTGAATAGGGCGGTTAACTCCCAATGCAATCCTTGCTCAGCCCAGAGAATTGAGGGGCGAATAACATCTCAGATAGAACTGCAGTCAGCTCGACTTCTTCAGTCTGCAGAAAATTCAAGGGAAACCTCTTCACCCACAGAGTTTGGAACCCATCACCACAGGGATAGCGAGATATAAGCAATAGGGGAGGATTTAAAAAGACTGAATTGAACTGAATCACTGGCAGGGTCCTGCCGGCCTGATTGGACTCTCTACTGTATGCTAGGTGTGTTATAAATTCACTAAGTACCAGAGACAGAGTTTAAAAAGAAGTTATTTATTTGTCTCAGATCCAGGATATTACACTCCAGTCCCATTAAAGGTGAACATGCAGAAGAAACTCCTCCCATGCCCAGTGACCAGGGTGCAGAACTGGGTGTGGTGAGCAGCAGCAATAATTGCAGAGTTCAGCACCGACAGTCACCCTCGAAATTGAATTCAGCAAAGGTGATGGACAGATATCCAGTATGCAGCTTATTGAAATTACTCCCCAGTGTGAACCCGGTAGTGTGTCACAAGTGTAATACGCTGCATGGTTTCACTGCTAATATAATGGCCTCTCTGCAATGTTTCACTGCTGAGGTAATGGTTTCCCTGTCGCAGCAATGTTTAGGTTACGACTAGAGATACGGGGCTTTGGAGTGCGGGGCTATCCAATAACAGAAATGTTCCTTCTTGTGAGTCTGGAAGAGAGATTTTCACATTCTTTTGATGGGGAGAGATGAGAAAACTTGAATGGTGAGAGTGGGCCCCTTTTCTTTTTTTTGTTTCCTTCACTAACCATATAGTCAAAGTAAGAATCATAAAGCTCAATTGTTTAATCACATATCGTGTACCATTTGTTATTTCAAGGTACTGATTTGTAACACCACGCAGCATCCAACCAAATGAGATTTCTTAAGTTTGGCCAGACTGGGAGGCTATCACCCCCTAGATTAAGCTGCTAGCCGAATCGAGAGTTACATAAGTTTAGATGACTGAGTGATTCGCTTGCCCCATTCAGAGCAGGTGAACAGCCTCTCCCCAGTGAACTCAATGATGCAGATTTGGTTGATTTGGCTGAGAGAATCCCTTCCCGGTCAGATGACCGAGTGAATCCCTTCCCACAGTCTGAGCAGGCGAACAGCCACTACCTAGTGTGAACTGACTGGTGTCTCTGCAAGGAGGATGATTCTGTGAATCCCTTCCCACAGACTGAGCAGGTGAACGGCCTCTCCCCGGTGTGAACTGACTGGTGTCTCAATAGGGAGGATGACTCAGTGAATCCCTTCCCACAGACTGAGCAGGTGAATGGCCACTCCCCGGTGTGAACCGACTGGTGTCTCAGTAAGTACGATGACAAAGTGAATCCCTTCCCACAGTCTGAGCAGACGAACGGCCTCTCCCCAGTGTGAACTCGCTGATGTACCTTCAGTTCGGATGACTGAGTGAATAACTTCCCACAGTCTGAGCAGGTGAATGGCCTCTCTCCAGTGTGAACTCTCTGATGTACCTTCAGTTGGGATGAGCAAGGGAATCCCTTCCCACAGTCCAAGCAGGTGAACGGCCGCTCCCCAGTGTGAATTCGCTGGTGTCCTTGAAGGTTTGATGCCTGAGTGAATCCCTTCCCACAGACAGAGCAGGTGAATGGCCTCTCTCCAGTGTGAACTCGCTGATGTACCTTCAGATTAGATAAGCAAGTGAATCCCTTCCCACAGACTGAGCAGGTGAATGGCCGCTCCCCGGTGTGAACTCGCTGGTGTGCCGTTACGTCAGATGACCGAGTAAATCCCTTCCCACAGTCTGAGCAGGTGAATGGCATCTCTCCAGTGTGAACTCGCTGATGTTCCTTCAGTTGAGCTGACCGAGTAAATCCCTTCCCACAGTCTGAGCAGGTGAATGGCCTCTCCCCAGTGTGAAATGACTGGTGTGCTTGTAAGCTAGTTAACTCAGTGAATCCCTTCCCACAGTCTGAGCAGGTGAATGGCCTCTCTCCAGTGTGAACTCGCTGGTGTCTTTGTAGATTGGATGGGCAATTGAATCCCTTCCCACAGTTCAGGCAGATGAATGGCCTCTCTCCACTGTGAACTCGCTGATGTTCCTTCAGTTGGGATGACTGAGTGAATCTTTTCCCACAGACTGAGCAGGTGAACGGCTTCTCCCCAGTGTGAACTCGCTGGTGTCTTTGTAGATGAGATGAGCAAGTGAATCCCTTCCCACATTCTGAGCAGACGAATGGCCTCTCTCCAGTGTGAACTCGCTGATGTTCCTTCAGTTGGGATGACTGAGTGAATCCCTTCCCACAGTCTGAGCAGGTGAACGGCCTCTCTCCGGTGTGAACTCGCTGATGTACCTTCAGATAAGATGAGCAAGTGAATCCCTTCCCACAGACTGAGCAGGTGAATGGCCTCTCTCCAGTGTGAACTTGCTGATGTACCTTCAGCTTAGATGAGCAGGTGAATCCTTTCCCACAGTCTGAGCAGGTGAACGGCCGCTCCCCAGTGTGAACTCGCTGGAGAGCCATTAGGGCAGATGACTGAGCGAATCATTCCTCACAAATTCAGCAGATGATCAGGCTCTGCTCGGTGTGAACTGACTGGTGTGTCCACAGGTGGGAAGTCCGAGTGAATCCCCTCTCACCCACAGAACAGCTGAATGGCCTTGACCGTGAATCCCCACAGTCTGAAAAGATGATTGAGTGAATCCCTTGCTCCACTTCTTATATACGTGGACAGAGACAGCAAAACTGGTGTGTTGTGTTCACGATTCCCACAGATGAATTCCTTGTCATTTTTAACCTGTAAAAAGATTTACAAAATCCATCAATGGGTGTAGGACAACATTTCAGATGAGATCACATGAGTTGCCAAGGTGTGATCTGGCATCAAACTGTTACACTGAAGTTCAACCCAAGTTGGAGAGAGAAATCATCTACTAACTGGGCACAGTGTTGGTATCTGGAATGACCATCAAACTCTCTGATGTTCTTCCTGTCTCTATAAGAATGGGACATTTCTGCCATCTCCAATCTGTGACCTGGCTCATTTTGACTCACTCCATTAGTATTATTCCCTGATGTACAGCTGGGATTTTCTTTTATGTACTGTTAATTTAAAGTGTCACAGTATTAAAGCCATATAAAAATTTCCTGCTGAGATGAATGGTTGATCCGCACAGCTATTAAAAGGACAGGGTGAATTTTTGTCTTATTTCAGGTTCTTGTCACAGAGTCATAGAGAACTACAACACAGAAACAGATCCCTTGGCCCATCTAGTTTCTGTTGAACCATTTAAGCTGTCTACTCCAGTACCCCTACCATCCAGGTACCTAGACAAACCTCATAAATGTTGAAATTGAGCTTCCATGCACCACTTGTGCTGGCTGCTCATTCCACACTCGGATGACCATCTGTGTGAAGACATTTCCCCTCATGTTCCCCTTAAAGTTTCACCTTTCACCCTTAACTCATGGCCTCTGGTTGTAGTCCCACCCCATCTCAGTGGTAAAAGCCAGCTGGCATTTAACCCATCTATAACCCTCATAATTTTGTTACACTGCCATCAAATCTCCCCTCAATCTTTTACATTCCAAGGAATAAAGCCCAGACATGTTCAATCTTTCCTTATAATCCAAGTCCTTCAGACCTGGCAACATACTTGCAAATTTTCTCTGAACTCTTTCAACCTCTTTTACATTTCCTGTAGGTTGGTCACCAAAACTGCACAGAATACTCCAAATTAGGCCTCACCAATGTCTTGTACAAAGTCAACATAACATCCATGTCCTGTCTCAATACTTTGGTTCATGAAGGCCAATGTGCCAAAATCTTTCTTTCTGTAATAATTCAAATTGTTACACCATTTTCAGTGAGTTATGGACCTTTCTTCTACAGCACTCCTCAGTGTACTACCATTCACTGTGTAAGACCTGGGTCCTACCAAAGTGCAATATACAACACTTGTCCACATTAAGTTCCATCTTCCATTTCTCCACCTGATCCAAATCGCACTGCAAGATATTATATTCTTCCTCACTGACCACTACACCCCCAGTCTTGGCATCATCCACAAATTTGCCGATCCAGCTAACCATGTTACCATCCAGATTACTGATATAGATGACAAACAACAACAGATCCAGCACCGATCCCTGTGGGACACCACTAGCTACAGGCCTCTGGTCAGAGAGGCAACCATCTGCTACCACACTGTGGCTTCTTCCAAAGCCAGTGTCTCATCCAATTTACTGTCTCATCTTGAATACTGAATGACTGAACCTTCTTGACCATCCTCCCAGATGAGACTTTGTCAAGTGCCTTGCTATGCTATGCTATGTAGACAACATCCACTTTCCTGATAACTTCCTCGAGAAATTTTACAAGATTGGTTAGACATGATCTACCATGCACAAAGCTATGCTGCCTATCCTTAATCAGTCCAGAGCTATCCAAATACTTACATATCCGATTCTTGCATACACATTCCAATAACTTTCCCACTACTGATGTCAAGCTCACCAATGTACAATCTCCTCGTTTATTTTTACAGCCTTTCTTGAACAGCGGAACAACATTGGTTGTCCTCCAATCATCGAGTACCTCACCTGTCACTAAGGATGATTTAAATATTTGTGCTTGAGCCCCGATAATTTATACACTTGTCTTCCGCAGGGTCCCAGGTATTTATCCATGCTAATTTGCCTTAAGACAGCAAACACCTCCACCTCTGTAATCTGTACAGGGTCCATGAAGTTGATGCTGCTTTGCCTCACTTCTATAGACTCTGTGTCCATCTCCTGAGTAAATACAGATTCAAAACTACTATTTAAACCTCCCCCATCTACTTTGTCTCCCGTATTGATTACCATTCTGATCACCCATGTTTCTGTTCTGACCTTCTCCATGTTTCTGTGACAGAGAAGCTGGACAAACTTGACTTGAAGGGAAAAGGTAGGAGTGATAATGGAGCAGCAATGGCTGGAGTTTCTGGGAGCAATTTGGGAGCTGAGTGATTGACAAATCCCAAAAAAGTGGAAGCATTGGAAAGGCAGGCGGACACAACCGTGGCTGAAATGAGAAGCCAAAGCCAACATAAAAGCCAAAGAGATAGCAAACAAAAGAACAAAAACTATTGGGAATCTTTTAGAAACCAACAGAAGACGACTAAAATAAAATGTCAGATGAGCTCAGGCAATGGAATTATGGTATTGTAGTCATTAATGAGTCTTGGTAGTACCCAACAGTCTGAGGCATTTAGAGGAACAAAATATCCGGGGCCTCAATATCTCTTGAAAACCAAGCTTCCCTGCACCAGTTACCTTTCAACTTTTATTTTGGCATGCACATACAAACTAGACACCCTCAAAATTTCATGTCTGAAGGCCTCCCACTTATCAAGTACCGTAGATTCCGGATTATAAGCCGCTACTTTTTTCCCACATTTTGAACAGCTTTGAACTCTGCGGCCTTTAATCCAGAGCGGCTAATACATGGTTTTTTTTCATGCCGCCTCGTAAACATTTTGCCTCGTAACAGTAGACCAATAAAATTGATGAGTAGTTCACAGAGGTCCAATGAAATTGTACGATAAATCAAGCGCACTTTCACAATTAAATTATTGTAAATCAGTCATTTGTACTCACCCTCATCAACATGGAAAACACTCGAAGAAAAGCAAGACCCGAGCGCGTCAGACCCGAGCGCATCAGACCCGATTAGACCCGATCGCGTTACGCGAGCGCGTCAGACCCGATTAGACCCGAGCGAAAACGCTGCTTTTAAGTTAAAGGCGATCAATAACTTTTCCTGGTAGGCTGCAGTATATATATTTTTACCAGTCGCTAGGAGATATTGGAATGTTGTTAAAACATATAAGTATATATGTTTAAAAAGTAAAAAAGTATATGCAACGTAATTTGTGTTACCGATACGTATGTATATTTAAAAGTAGCGGTGCGGCCTAAAATCCGGTGCGGCCTTTACAATTAAAAAATTGATTTTATTTCTAAAATTAGAGCCAGCGGCTTTTAATCAGGTGCGCTCTGTAGTCCGGAATCTACGGTACTCCTTTGCCAGAAAACAGCCTGTCGCAAACCACACTTGTCAGATCTTTTCTGATACCATCAATATTAACCTTCCCCTCCAATTTAGAATCTCAATGCATGGTTCACTCCTCTCTTTTTCCAAGTTAACTTAGAACCTCATGGCATTATGATCACTAGATGCAAAGTGTTTCCCTACACTAATATTCTGTCACTAACCCTGGATTATTTTCTAATAGCTTATTGCACACTTCTATGCTAGGGATTCTACATGCTGACTAAGGGCACATTTGACAAACTCTACCCCCATCTAGTCCTTTTACATATGGGAGTCACAGTCAATCTACTGAAATTTAAAATTGCTTACTATATCAAGAATTGGCGTAAGAATCTGCTAAGTTGTACCTCCAAATCCCTCAGATTGTTGGGTGCAAACAAGTCCCAGTAATGGTTGCAATATTACAATTCCATGCCCTGAGGTCTGAACAACATCTGTCTAGTGTCAAGAAAACAACCTCTCCCTCATTGCCACAAAAACAATGGAGCTGACAATGGAGACAGGATAACCGCTATTTACACCAATGAATCTGGGGCTGAGAGGGTGAGCAACTTTAAGTTCCTCAGCATAAACATCACCAAGGATCTCACATGGTCTATACAGTGCCTCTTTTACTTCAGACGGTTGAAGAAATTTGAAATGGGCCCCCAAATCCTAAGAACTTTCTACAGGGGCACAATTGAGAACATCTTGACTGGTTGCATCACTGCCTGGTATGGGAACTGTGCTTCCCTCAATCACAGACTTTGTGAGCGTCCCATGATTTAGGACATTTACAAAGACAGGAGTGTAAAAAGGGCCCAAAGGATGACTGGTGACCCAAGTCACCCCAACCACAAACTGGTCCAGCTGTTACCATCCGGGAAACAGTACCACAGCATAAAAGCCGGGACCAACAGGCTCCGGGACAGCTTCTTCCATCAGGCCATCAGACTGATTAATTCATGCTGATACAAATGTATTTATATGTTATATTGACTGTTCTGTTCCACTATACATTGCACCTTTAGACAGAGAAGTAACAAATATTTTTACTCCTCATGCACGTGAAGGATGTAAGTAATAAAGTCAATTCAATTCAATTCACCCTCTCTATTATCTGTTCTGGCTCCCATCCCCTCTTCAACTTTAGTTTAACCCCCCCCCCACCCATCACACTAGCAATAGCAAACCTAACCACTCATTCTGTTCCCTTAACTAGCAAATCCCCTATCACTAATTTGACTTTCCTCTGCCAGGTAGTATCCCCCCCCCCCAACAGTTTCTAAAATGGTAGAATACATAGAACATAGAAAATGTATCCATCCAGGAAACTCTTAAAATACGCTATTGTTTCTGCCTCCACACACTCACCACTCACTGCATAAAAAACATTTATCCTGACATCTCCTCTGTATTTACTTCCAAGCACCTTAAAACTGTGCCCTCTCTTGCTAGCCATTTCAGCCCTGGGAAAAAGCCTCTGACTATCCACATGATCAATGCCTCTCATTATCTCATACACCTCTATCAGGCCACCTCTCATCCTCCATCACTCGAAGGAGAAAAGTCCAAGTTCACTCAACCTATTCTCATAAGGCATGCTCCCCAATCAATGCAAAGTCCTTGTAAATGTTCTCTGCACCCTTTCTATGGTCTACCTGTTATTGTGGGGAATGGCCTCGAGTACTCTGTGATGGCTATTTAACCTCATTCCCCTTCCTGACTCTCACAGTTTCCTGTGTCTTGCACCTTGGGTGTAACTCACCTCTCTTCATGTCATATCTATCCAGAATTCATCCATTTCCAGCTCTAACTCCTTAAAGCGGTGATACAACATGTGTGTACCGAATTATATATATATATAGACATACTCATTTTAACAGCTAGCAAATCATTGTCAATAATAATTTTGATCTGTTCTGGATTTGATTGAGTTCATCTGCACTCTATGTACTATGTAGCAGGCCTGTAGTAGGTAATGAAAAATTTTCTCGACAGGGCATTTTCACACCGTTCATATGTGATTTGCTTGCTAAATGATGCAATAAAAAGTCAGATTTTCAAATATCACTCCACGTCTTTCTACTTTCAAATTCTCCAGCAACTTTTGCTTCACCACAATACACACTGGTAACACCAGTTTCTATATATTTCCCCTGAACCCTCCCCCAGATGACTGACAGTGGTGAACTCATTGATGGCAATGCCAATGAATATGTAGGGAAGGGCAGTAGTCTGTCTCACTGGAGTCTGGTACATCTGTAATGTGAAAGCTACTTGTTGCCCAGGACAAAGGTGTTTGACATCATTATGTTCCCAGAGAGAATGGGTCAAAACATGTTCTCACGGGTAGAAAAGTCCAAACAGGAGGGGGTAGAACAAGCAACACAGACAAAATGCTGGAGGAACACGGCAGGCCAGGCAGCATCTATGGAAACGTACTCATGCTGTGTTCCTCCAGCATTTTGTGTGTGCTGCTTGGATTTTCAATTTCTGCACATTTTCTCTTGTTTGTGATTGGAGGTAGAACAAAGGTGATTTTCTCAACTGGTGATGTAAAAGATTTTGTTCCCTTTCTCCGAGTTCCTAATCCTTGCATTTAGATAGCTGAAGCTCAGCTCAGCCTGAGAGATCCATCGGTTCCCGTTCCCTCATCTGCCGGAAGCTCCCAGGGGCCCGTGTACGGATCATGGGCTGAGACAGAGGGAAGAGAGCAGGATTGTTCCGGGATTGCGTACCACGGTGTCCGGATCTTACAACAATTGTCTCAAAGTCGCTGTTAATTTTTTTTCCGCCTAGAGAATCTCTCTTACCTGCGTCCGTAACCGGAGGCCTTTTGTGTAAGTGCGCATGCGTGATATTCCTAGACGTCATCAATCCTGACGCCTGCGCATTTGATCGGTGCTTTTGCGACGGCGAAATTTTAAACACAGGGCTTTATAGGTAATCACGGTACCATTAAAAGTTTCTGCAAGCATTGGTTCCACGTCCATAGCTCAGTTTTGTTTTGTGTGCATAGAAAATTCAGCAGCTGTTTTAACGCAGAAAGCGGCTCCCATAATCAATGTACTCAATAGCAACCTGTATCTAATGCCAAAGTAAACTCCTCTTACTAATGCAGATATAAAACACAGGAGATTCCGCAGAAAATACAGAGACGCACACACACAAAATGCTGGAGGAACTCTGCAGTTCAGGCAGCAACTAAGTGGAAGAGTACACAGTCTAGGCATGCTGAGGAGGCTCGGCTTAAACATTGTCTATTTACTACGCTCCACATTTGTTGCTTGACATGTTTATTTCCACCAGTATTTTGCAGAAATTAACCACCTTTTTTCGGCCAACCAGTTTCCAAATGTTTCTGATCTTTCTTTTGTAGCCATATCCTGCTGGCCTTATTCCTCCTTCTCCTCCTCCTCGTAAGCTGGAGCCCCAAAGCCCTGACTCAGGCTGACAACTTTGGTTTCTGACTCTGCTCCATCGAAGATTTACTCTCTAGTCTGCTGTCAGACTTTAGAGGTGCATTGTGCTACGAGACCGCAGGTTCGTTTACTGTGAGGTCACTTTAAGTGCCTGAGTGAGGCGGGACTGTGACGTCAGGCACAAGCTGCTTCAGCCTGCTTCAGACTGAGAGAGAGAGGGGGCGGGAGAGAGAGAAAAAAAAGCTGTTGGAATTTCAACTTGTCACTGCCATGGTAGGAGCACTTCCATGCACAAAAATTTGGGTTGATCATCGGCACGCAGTGCACAACGGATGTGTGACTGTTACTTCGTATAATCCAAATGTGTGGATTTGTTGGGAGTATCCTGTGCTATCACTTTTGTTGGCCCTTACCTGGAATCGGGGTGTTCTGTGGTAACCACTTGAAGACGATATTCCTTTCACTGTCACCTGGTGATACTTCTGAGTGACGGATAAGATTTTCGGCGACTGTTATTTCATTTACCCAGCGTGGAATGTGTGTGGAATTCTTCGTAATTGCCTTCTCTCTACATTTTCGAGTGGATTTACAAATCTCTCCTCTCACTCACTTATTCCGTGGATTACTGAACTTTTCTACTTTACCATCTTAAGACTTTAAGCATTGTTTCCCAAGCTTAATGGTTTGGGAGTTCTACATGCACACATATATACGGATTACACTGTTAACTCTGTTTATTTCGTTTAAACTTTTATATTTGGAGTAGATAATAATAACGATAGTGGATTTAACATCGAAACCAGACTCCATTAGTGATCTATTGCTGCTGGTACGTAACGATTTCAACAACCCAGCTGTCTGAGGCACAGTCCTTAAAATTGGTGAAAATGACCCAAAACGTTGAAAAGAGCAGGGAAGAAGGAGTTTAACCAACTTTGTCCAGAGCCTTGAAGAACGTCAAAACCACAGTGAGCTCGTCGTCTTATTCAGCCCGGAGAAAATCATGCAGGAAATTCATGCAGGTGTATAAGATGATGAGAGGCAATGGTCGTGTGGATAGCCAGAGGCTGTTTCCCAGGGCAGAAACGGCTAACACGAGGGGGCAAAGGGTTATTCTGCTTGGAAGTAGGTACAGAGGAGATGTCAGAGCTAAGTTTATTTAAGCAAAGAGTGGTGTGTGTGTGTGGAATGCACTGCCAGCGATGGTGGTAGAGCGGATAAAATAGGGTCTTTTCAGAGACTCTTAAATAGGTACATGGAGCTTCGGAAAATACAGAGCTATGTGGTAGGGTAATTCTAAACAGTTTCTAGAGTAAATTACATGATCGGCACAACATTGTGGGCCAAAGGGTCTGTAATGTTCTATAGATTTCTATGATTCTATGAAATTCAAGGGAAATCTCCTATCCCACGGACTGGAGACTAGTTGCAACCTGTCATCATAGGAAGAGTGAGAAAGTAACGGCAGGGAGAGATTTTGATAGACTGATATGGAACAGAAACATGGGCAGGGACCAAGTGGCTGGGCCAAGTGGCCTTTCTAGTGTACACTGTGAGTTTGATACAGACAGTAAGTATTTCCGACACGGGTCTTAGTACAGAACTGATTTATCTTTCACGATATTAATACCCATCTAGTTTAAGATTAACATCAGCAGAACACTCCTCCAATGCTCAGTGACCAGGGTTTAGTCCTGGGTGCGATGAGCAGCCGCAAGAACTGCAGAATCTGACAGCAACAGTCCCTCATGAACCTGCTGCTGCCTTCAATCACTGTGATGGTTAAACATTTAACACAGAGCTGATTTGAACTTCCTCCCTTATGTGATGTTGCTGCGATGTCCCAGTCTGCTAGTGAAGCAGAAAGAGTGTTGGTGGAGGGGAGGCTATTCACATGCAATCTCCTAGCTTTGCAATCAGTACATAGTGCAGTTTGGAGCTGTAGTGGCGGGTTCCATTGCTGGGATCAGTGTACAGTCACTGTGGGCTATAAGGATTTTGTGAACAAAGCGCCATTCTCCAATTTAGAATCTCAAGCCAAGGAGCAAGCTTGTTGAATTATGTTGAATTTATGGAATTCTGATAACCAGATACTATAGCCCATCACCATCTATAGAGGCTCACCATCGCATCACCGCTCTTATATTCTATACCAACATTGAATTTGCCTTCTTCACCAACGACTCAACCTGGAAGTTAACCCTTAGGGTATCCTGCACACGGACTCCCAAGTCCATTTGCATCTCTGCATTTTGAATTCTCTCTCCATCTAAATAATCGTCTGCCCGTTTATTTCTTGCAGCAAGGTGCATGACCATATACTTTCCAACATTGTATTTCATTTGCCACTTCTTTCCCCATTCCCTTGAACTATCTAAGTCTCTCTACAGGTTCTCTGTTTCCTCAACACTACCCGCTACCTATCTTTGTATCATCGGAAAACTTAGCCACAAATTAATTAATACCGTCGTCCAAATCATTGACATACATCGTAAATAGCAGTGGTCCCAACATCGACACCTGTGGAACTCCACTGGTAACCGGCAGCCAGCCAGAATTGGATCCTTTTATTCCCACTCTCTGTTTTCTGCTGAACAGCCAATGCTGCACCCACGCTAGTAACTTCGCTATAATTCCAAGGTCTCTTGTCCTGTGGCACCTTGTTAAATGGTCTCTGAAAATCCAAGTACACCATATTCACTGCATCTCCTTTGCCTGCCTGGCTTGTATTTTCCTCGAAAAAATGCAGTAGGTTTCTCAGGCAGGATTTTCCATAGAACCATAGAACATTACAGCACAGAAACAGGCCTTTTGGCCCTTCTTGGCTGTGCCGAACCAATTTTCTGCCGAGTCCCACTGACCTGCACCTGGGTCATATCCCTCCAAACCCCTCTCATCCATATACCTGTCCAAGCTTTTCTTAAATGTCAAAAGTGAACCCGCATTCACCACTTCATCTGGCAGCTCATTCCACACACCCACTACTCTCTGCGTGAAGAAGCCCCCCCCCCCATGGTCCCTTTAAACTTTTCCCCCTTCACCCTTAACCCATGTCCTCTGTTTTTGTTCTCCCCTGGCCTCAGTGGAAAAAGCCTGCTTGCATTCACTCTATCTATGCTCATCATAATTCTGTACACCTCTTTCAAATCACCACTCATTCTCCTACGTTCCAGGGAATAAAGTCCTAACCTATTCAGCCTTTCTCTGTAACTCAATTTCTCAAGTCCTGGCAATATCCTTGTAAATCTTCTCTGCACTATTTCAACCTTATTAATATCCTTCCTGTAACTAGGTGACCAAAACTGCACACAATACTCCAAAGTCGGTCTCACCAACATCTTATACAACCTCACCATTACATTCCAGCTCTTATACTCAATACATTGAATTATAAAGGCCAATGTACCAGAAGCTCTCTGTACAATCCTATCTACTTTGTACTTGTGACGACACTTTTAGGGAATTATGTATCTGTACTCCCAGATCCCTCTGTTCTACTGCATTCCTCAGTGTCCTACCATATACCTTGCATGTTCTACCTTGGTTTGATTTTCCGAAGTGCAATACCTCACACTTGTCCACATTAAACTCCATCTGCCATTTTTCAGCCCATTCCTCCAACTGGTCCAAATCCCTCTGCAAGCTTTGAAAACCTTCCTCACTTTCCACTACACCTCCAATCTTTGCATCATCAGCAAATTTACTGATCCAATTTGGCACATTATCATCCAGATCATTGATATAGATGACAAACAACAATGGACCCAGCACTGATCCCTGTGGCACACCACTAGTCACAGGCCTCCACTCAGAGTAGCAATCCTCCACTACCACTCTCTGGCTTCTTCCATTGAGCCAATGTCTAATCCAATTTACTACCTCTCCATGCATACCTAGCGATATCTCCCATGCGGGGCCTTGTCAAAGGCTTTACTGAAGTCCATGTATATAACATCCACTGCCTTCCCTTCATCCACTTTCCTGTTAACTTCCTCGAAAAACTCTAATAGATTGGCTAAACATGACCTACCACGCACAAAGCCATGCTGACTGTTTTGTAATAAGTCCCTGTCTATCCAAATATTTGTAGATCCTATGTCTTAGTATTCCATGACCTCCCTACTTGTTTGCCTTGTTTCCATAGACTCCATTCCAGTTTCCTTAGTAAATACAGATGCAAAAAACCCATTTAATATCTCTCCCATTTCTTTTGGTTCCATACATAGCCGACCACTCTGATCTTCAAGAGGATCAATTTTATACCTTACTATCCTTTTGCTCTTAACATACCTGTAGAAGCTCTTAGGATTATCCTTCACCTTGACTGCCAAAGCAACCTCATGTCTTCTTTTAGCCCTCCTGATTTATTTCTTATGTATTTTCTTACTCTTTTTATACTCCTCAAGCATCTTATTTCCTCCCAGTTGCCTATACATCTCTCTCTTCTTCTTTACCAGAGTTCCAATATCCTTCGAGAACCAAGGTTCCTTATTTCTGTCCCAATCTAGGCTTTTTAGATCCTTTCTCATTTCTTCAAATTTGGCCTTTTTCCAGTTAAAACTTCAAAAGGAGGACCAGATCTATCTTTATCCATGATCAAGTTGAAACTAATGACGTTATGATCACTGGATGTTACCCTACACACATTTCCTTCACCTGCCCTAACTCATTTCCTAATAGGAGATCTAATATTGCATCATCCCTAGCAGGTACATCGATAATTGATTTAGAAAACTTTCCTGAACACATTTCACAAACTCTAATCCATCTAGACTTTCAACAGTATAGGAGTCCCAATCAATGTGTGGAAAATTAAAATCCCCTACAATCATAACTTTCAGTCTCCTGCAGTTGTCTGTTATCTCTCTGCAGATTTGCTCCTCCAATTCTCGCTGACTATTGAGTGGTCTATAATACAACCCTAATGTGGTCATACCTTTCCTATTTCTCAGCTCCACCCATATGGCCTCCGTAGACAAGCCTTCTAATCTTTCCTGCCGAAGCACTGCTGTAATATATTCCCTGACTAGCAAAGCCAACCACCACCACCCCCCCCCCCCCCACCCTACATCCCTCTGCCTCTATCACGCCTGAAACATTGGAACCCTGGAACATTGAGCTGCTAGTCCTGCCCCTCCTGTAGCCAAGTTTCAGTAATGGCTATGATGTCATAATTCCACATGTCAATCCAGGCCCTCAGTTCATCTGCCTTTCCCACAATACTCCTCGCATTGAAATATACACACCTCAGTAGGTTTTTACCACCACACACAACCTTACTATTTATGACTTTGCATGAACTACTAACATCATTTATTTTTACCACTTTCGGGAATCCAATGCTGTCTTTGGCATATCTTGTAATGTGTCTCAGGTACTCTGTAATCTCATCCCGAACAATCCATTCCAACAACTTCCCAACCACTGATGCCAGGATAACAGGACTATAGCTTACTTTCTTCTGCCTCCCTCCCTTCTTAAATTGCAGATAACATTTGCAATTTACCGGTCATCCAGTATAACGCAAGAACTGTCGATTCTTCAACGATCGTCGTTAATGCCTCCACAAACTCTCCAGTTACTTCCTTCAGAACCCGATGGTGCATTCCATCATGTCCGGGATATTTATCCACACTCAGACATTAAGCTTCCTGAGCACCTTCTCAGTCATAATTGTCACTGCACAAACTTCACTTCCCTGACACTCTTGAATGGCCGATATACTGCAGACATCTTCTACTGTAAAGATGGTTGCAAACTACTCATTCAGTGCCACTGTCATCTCTGCATCGCTCATTACAGTATCTCCAGCGTCATTTTGAATTTGTCCTATATCTACCCTTGACTCTCTTTTACCCTTTAAAAAAGGTTAAAACCCTTAAAAAAGGTTTTAGTATCTTCTTTGATATTCATCGCCTGCTTCCTCTCATAATTCATCTTTTCCTGCCGAATGATCTTCCTAGATTTCTTCTGCAAATTTTTAAAAACTCTCCAATCCTCTATCTTCCCTCTAGCTCTGGTTTCCTTATACACCCTCTCGTTTGCCTTTACTTTGGCTCTGACTTCAGTTGTCAGCCCCAGTTGTGTCCTTCTTCCTTTTGAATTTTTTTTTTCTTATTTGCACCTGCGGGCCCCTTAACCTTAAGCTCCCTTATCTCTTCCGGATCATTGTACAACACCCAAATCAGCACAGCCGATCTCCTAGTGGGCTCAACAATGAGCTGTTCTAAAAAGCCATTGTAAGACTTGTTGCCTCTAGTGGCATGATCCTGGGGGTGGCGCCCACTACCCGGCCAAACTTTAGCACTCTTGTTTGGGTGGATGCTGTGTGTTGAGTCCCCTGTGTAACAGCAGAACCCCGAAATAACATTCAGTCCACAATGTGCGGCGAAACGATTAAGATTTTATATTTAAGTATGCGGTTAGTAGAGAAACGAAAGAAGAGGAAAACAAATAAAAGGCGCCAATAATCTCATAAACATGTCCAGTGCACAAACGTTGGAGCTCACTGATTCCCTTTCCCAAATCCTTCTTCGCTAGTCGACCCGAGCCCAGGCCCAGCGGGTCCGGCAACCATCTCCTCAGGTCATGTCTTCTCTCTTCATCCTCCTCGCACCTTTTCCCAAATCCCGCGCAATCAGATACGCAAGAAAGAATAACATCTATCCCAATTGGTTAGCAAATGAATAAAAGTCCCATTATCACTTAAATCTTTAAACATTTCTGTGATTTGACTGTAAAAGATTTTAAGCGATTGGCTAATAAACTACCTGTTCTATCCCCGTGAATGTAGAATTGAGTTTTACCTCTCAACAGCAGTCGTTCAATCAGGTAAATCAGCAAAAGATTATACTTGGATTGGATTTTCATCCGCTTATGTTATATACTTGGATCTGGAGATAGGGTATGATCTTGATCATGATCTTTTAATATCGCTGCTAAGTCAGACTTTTCTTTGACAGCTTTTTTCTTTATATAGGCAGAGTAAGTGATCATTTGTCCACGAATATATGCTTTAAAAGTATCCCAGACTATGGTACCAGCAGTATCACCTTTAAAATTTTCTTTAAAGAAAAAAGTAATATGATTTTCCAAAAACTTTGGAAAATTTTTATCAGATAACAATGATAAATTAAAACGCCAACTTCTATTTGATACAGAATGAACAGGTATTCTTAAAGCCAGCAGCATAGGCTTGCTCGTCAGCTTCACTGCTGAATACACATTCCCTCCTGCAAGGTCACTCGGTAGTAGGACGTCCACACCGTCCATCGGTAGTTCCGACCACATGGTAGACCAGGTCACATTTCAGAAATATCCTGTGCAAAGGTGCGGCTTCAGTCCCTTTTCCGATACCTTTTATCACATTTACCTCCCCAGTCTCGGTCTCAGCACCGCATTCTAACACCTTCCTTCGGATCAATGACTGACTAGCCTCAGTATCTCTCCAGATTCGCACTGGAACTGGGGGTTTCTCCCTCCTTCACGGATACCATCCATTCCGAAATAAACTTCTCACGACCCTCTTGGGCTCTATCTAACCTCGCCTTCCTCATCGGTCTGTTGACTGGCTCAATGCAACCAGTCGGGTTTGTCATCTTTCCTATCCCTGTCTCCTTTTTTGGAGCCATGCGCTTAGATGCTATGTGACCAGCTTTCCCACAATTATAACACGTAAAGCTGGGAAACTTCTTGCCAGCCTGCTTTTCTTCTTCCTTGCCTTTTCCGCTAGATCCGGGCTTATTCTCTGACTTAGCCGGTGGGCTTTCTCAACCGTCCTTACTACCCCTCTTACTTGGGGAAAATCTTACCTTATGGGATAAGGCATATTCTTCTGCTAGCTTGGCATTCGCAGACAGAGTCTCTGCCTCCCTCTCGTCCAAGCACATCCTCAGGGACGTAACTTTTAAACTGCTCGATAAGCATCAGCTGTTGCAGTCTACCAAAATTTCCATTGACCCCTTTTGAGGCACACCAACGATCCCAAACATTTGCATCTCACGGGCAAACTCTAAATACGTGTGGTCCCACAGCCTCCTCAAGTTCCAGAACTTCTGCCGGTACACCTCTGGAACCAATTCGTAACTCCTCAGTACAGCCCTTTTTACTTCATCATAATCTTTAGCCTCATCCAAAGACAATGCCGAACAGGCTTGCAGAGCCTTCCCCTTAAGTACACTCTGTAACAGAACAGCCCACTTCTCCTTAGGCCAGTCATGATGCATAGCAACCTTCTCAAAATGGAGGAAGTACCTATCAACATCCATTTCCTCAAATGGGGGTACCAACTTAATCTCCTGACCAATCTTGAACCCTTTGTTCGGGTCTGCTTCCTGGTCCTCTCCCCTCAATGCCTTAAAACTTTCTTTTTCCAGCTCAAACTGCCTCTCTCTCTCCCTTTCTTCCCTCTGCCTTTCAGCTTCTTCCCACTCCAGCTTCCTTCTCCGGAGCTCATGCTTCCTTTTCCTTTCCTCCTCAACCAAACTTAATTTTTTCAACTGAAGCTGGAGATCACCCCAGTCTGGTTTACTCTCAGGGAACAGCTCCAACACCTCTACCGGGAACACCTTCTGGGATACATAATACGCGGCTATTGCTTTCTGTATCGCTGACTTCCGCATCGCCGGTTTAACCACCGAGAGATTCAACCATCTCGCTATACTCAACAATTCCAACTTTATGGCATCCTCTAATGCCTCCGAAGTTGGTTCCTTTATAAATTTTTCAATCTCCATCTCTGCTGGTTCCCTTTTTGGTTTTCCACGCAACCAGATCAGATAAGGGAATTCTATCCCAATTCACCGGCCCCGTAATTTGGTAATCAAATCCCGAGACAAGGCCCCAATTTGTTATGTACCCTGAAACTGGGTTAACAGACCAGCAGAAATGGAATAATACGTTGGAGTCTGGTGGTACTGTAAGGAAAGGTGTTTATTAGTAAACTAATGACTACAGTATCAAAAATGGCAATATACATATAAAACAGGTTAGCAGTAATAAAAACAGAAGTGTAGGGATAATAATCAACAGTGAAAAAACAAGCTCTATGAAAGTCTAAGGGTAAATGAATTGTCATAAGAGAATATAGAGTTCAGTTCCGTTCATGCTGAGGTAGTTGTTGTTGTGTTGCAATGTTGGAGAGAGAGATGAGCAGCTGCAGCAGGCAAACCTTCCGTTGTCTTCTTGTCCCGTTGTACTGATGTGGTCATTCGGTTATGACCCCTCCATTCTTGACTAGACCGTTCTTCCGTGGTGGGTTCGTCACTCTGGCATGAGTGGACACACGCACAAGCCCCCACCGGCCCTGCCTTCACACTGTGAGCTTTGTGACTGATCCTCCTGGCCCTCACCTTCCTGTGGGTGCACAACACTCTTGCAGTGTCCACTGGTGTGTCTGAGGGTGTCTCCCCAGATCCGTCTTTTATCCCCATTGACAGGGTATCAGCTATCCATCAACTCACTATGTCCATGTCCATCAAACTAGTCCACTCCTTACTGTCTCCGCAAGAATGTTAACAAGCAAAGATGTGTCGTTGTAGCAAAAGGTAAATAATCAGTGAAGAAGCCATAATACATAAATCAGTCGTCTCTCTCACTCTCATCTGTAGCAGATGCCTTTACCTCTGTTCTTCATCTCCCTCTTCCATTAGCAGCATAGATCCCGGGGGTGGGGAGGGGTAGCTCTGACTCCATTTCCATCCGGTTTTTTCAGCACACATAACAGTGGGAAGGAGAAGGCTGGTAGGTGCCAGGTGAAAAACCAGAGGAAATATCAAAGGTTGGGGGAGGGGAAGCAGGGAGGGGATAGGCAGGAAAGGTGAAGAAGGAATCTAAGGGAAAAACGCTATGGGTAGTAGAAGGCAGAATCATGAGAGAGGTGATAGGCAGCTAGAAGAGGAGGCAGAGTGAAGTTGGGATGGGGGAAGGGAGAGGGAGGGAATTACCAGAAGTTGGAAAATTCGATGTTCATACCAAGGGGCTGGCGACTACCCAGACGGAATATGAGGTTTTGCTCCTCCAACCTGAGTTTGGCCTCATCATGGCAGTAGACATATCTGAATAGGAATGTGAAGCAGAGTTGAAGTGGGTGGCAACCGGAAGATCCTATTTGTTGTGGCGGATGGAGCGGAGGTGCTCGACAGAGCGGAGGTGAGCTTCCAAATGTTGATGCTCTGTTATTCATTGTCACACCCCACTGCCGATTCCCTTCTCCTCATCATATGTTCTTACCCCAACCATCGTCCAGAGCCCGAAACTCTGCCAAGTGCAGACCTGCCTCTGGTTTCTGACCCTGTTCCGTTGAACATCTGACTGATGGCTTCCCATTCTGCTTTCAGTCTTTAGGGGACAGTGGTGTTTTCTAACAACCCTTTAGAAGCAGGGAAAATGACCCATAAGGATAAGCCCTGAGTAAGTTGATTAAATCCCAATGTCATTCTTCCTCAGCCCAGAGATTTGAGGGGTGAAGAACATCTCAGACAGAACTACAGTCAGCTCGACTTCTTCAGTCTGCAGAAAATTCAAAGGAAACCTCTTCACCCACAGAGTGGTGACTGTTTGGAAGCCATCACCACCGGGAGAGCGAGAGATGAACAACAGGGGAGGATTTAAAAGGACTGTCATGGAACTAAATCACTGGCAGGGTCCAGCTAGCCTGAGTTGACTCTCTACTGTACACTGCATGTGTCATAAATTCACCAAGTACCAGAAATAGAGCTTAAAATAGAACTGATTTATTTGTCTCAGATCTAGAATATTAAAATCCAGTCCAATTAAAGGTGAATGTGCAGCAGAAGAAACTCCTCCTATGCCTAGTGACCAGGGTACAGAACTGGATGTGGTGAGCAGCAGCAATAATTGCAGAGTTCAGCACTGACAGTCACTCTCGAAGTTGCATTCAGTAATGGTGATGGACAAATATCCAGGATGCAGCTTATTGAAACTCTCTCCCCAGTAGTGTGTCAGAAGGTTAGATATCTGAGTGAAAACCTTCCCACATTCACAGCATGTGAGCGGTCTCTCCCCAGTGTGATATCAATGATGCACATTTGGTTGATCTGGCTGAGAAAATCTCTTCCCAATTCCCTGGTGTGAACTGACTGGAGTATCTGCAGGTGAGATAATAAAGTGAATCCTTTCCCACAGTCTGGGCAGGTGAACGGCTTCTCCCTAGTGTGAAATCACAGGTGTCAATGAAGGTTGGATGATCGATGGAATCTCTTCCCACTGACTGAGCAGGTGAACGGTCTCTACCCACTGTGAACTCGCTGGTGTGCCAGCAGATCAGATGACCGAGTGAATCCCTTCCCACATTCTGAGCAGGTGAATGGCCTCTCCCCGGTGTGAACTGACTGGTGTCTCTGTAGGGTGGAAGAGTGAATGAATCTCTTCCCACAATCTGAGCAGGTGAAATCCCTCTCTGCAGTGTGAACTAACTGAGGTAGCAGTAGGTGAGATGACCGAGTGAATCCCTTCCTACAGTTTGAGCAGGTGAATGGCCTCTCCCCAGTATGAACTCGCTGATGTACCTTCAATTTAGATGATTTATTGAATCTCTTCCCATAGTCCGAGCAGTTGCTCACCGGTGTCAGAATTAAAGGTAAGTGAATAAGAATAAGGAACCTTGGTTCTCTAGGGATATTGGATCACTGATAAAGAAGAGGAGAGAGATGTATGACACGTATAGGAAACAGGGAGCAAATAAGGTGCTTGAGGAGTATAAAAAGTGAAAAAAATACTTAAGAAATCAGGAAGGCTAAGACAGCAGTCAAGGTGAAGGATAATCCAAAGAGCTTCTGCAGGTATTTTAAGAGCAATAGGATAGTAATGGATAAAAGTGGTCCTCATGAAGACCAGAGTGGTCAGCTATGTATGGAACCAAAAGGAATGGGGGACATCTTAAATGGGTTTTCTTGTGTCTGTATTTACTAAGGATACTGGCATGGAATCAATGAAAATAAGGCAAACAAGTAGTGAGGTCATGGAACCTATACAGATTGAAGAGGAGGAGCTGCTTACTATCTTGAGACAAATCAGAGTAGATAAATCCCCAGGACCTGACAGGGCATTCCCTCGGACCTTGAAGGAGACTAGTACTGAAATTGCAGGAGCCCTGGCAGATATATTTAAAATATTGGCACCTACGGGTGAGGTGCCGGAGGATTGGAGGTTAGCTCATGTTGTTCTGTTGTTTAAAAAAGGCTCTAAAAGTAATCTGGAATATTATAGGTCAGTACATTAACGTTGGTAGTAGGTAAATTATTGGAAGGAGTACAAACAGATATGACCTACAAGTACTTGGAAAGACAGGGACTTATTAGAGAGAGTCACACAGCTTTGTGCATGGTAGGTCATGTTTAACAAATCTATTACGAGTTTTTTGAGGATGTTACGAGGAAAGTGGATGAAGCGAAGGCAGAGGATGTTGTCTACATGGACTTCAGTGAGACCCTTGACAGGGTCCCACATGGGAGGTTAGTCAGGAAGATTCAGTCACTAGGTATACATGGTGAGGTAGTAAATTAGACGTTGGATCAATGGGAGAAGCCAGAGAGTGGTAGTGGAGGATTGCTTCTCTGAGTGGAGACCTGTGACTAGTGGTGTGCCACAGAGATCACTGCTGGGTCCATTGTGATTTGTCATATATCATCCAGGTCATTGATATAATGTGGTAAATCGGATCAGCAAATTTACTGATGATGCAAGGATTGAGGTGGAGTGGACAGTGAGGAAGGTTTTCAAAGCTTGCAGAGGGATTTGGACCAGCTGGTAAAATGGGCTGAAAAATGGCAGATGGAGTTTAATACAGACAAATGTGAGGTATTGCACTTTGGAAGGACAAACCAAGGTAGAACATACAAGGTAAATGGTAGGACACTGAGGACTGCAGTAGAACAGAGTGATCTGGGAATACAGATACATAATTCCCTAAAAGTGGCATCACAGGTAGATAGGGTTGTAAAGAGTGCTTTTGTTACATTGGCCTTTATAAATCAAAGTACTGAGTATAAGAGTTGGAATGCTATGGTGAGGTTGTATAAGACATTGGTGAGCCCAAATTTGGAGTATGAGTGCAGTTTTGGTCACTGAATTACAGGTTGAAAGAGTGCAGAGAAGGTTCACAAGAATGTTGCCGGGACTTGAGAAATTGAGTTACAGAGAAAGGTTGAGTAGTTTAGGACGTTATTCCCTGGAGCATAGAAGATTGAGGGGAGATTTGATAGAGTTATATAAAATTATGATGGGTATAGATAGAGCAGGTTATTTCTGCTGAGGCTAGGGGAGAAAAAAAAAGAGGAAATGGGTTAAGAGTGAAGGGGGAAAAGTTTAAAGAGAACATGGGGGGGGTGCTTCTTCACACAGAGAGTGGAGTGTGGAATGAGCTGCCAGAAGTAGTAAATGCGGGCCCACTTTGAACATTTGAGAAAAACTTGGACAGGACATGTATGAGAGGTGTATGGAGGATATAGTCCAGGTCCAGGTCAGTGGGACTAGGCAGAAAAATGGTTTGGCACAGCCAAGAAGGGCCAAAAGGGCTGTTTCTGTGCTGTAATGCTCTATGGTTCTATGGTTCTAAGAGAAGTAACACACATGGAAAAAAAAAATCACACAACAGTCAGATAAAACTTCTAAGTATATATTTTCATCAAAAATGAACAGGATTCAGCACTCTGTGTGTGTATATGCAATCGTAATAAGAAATACAGACAGAAAACTTAAATGAGAGGCTAACTCAGAAAAATGAACCATCACTATGGAAGAAAACATTAACCAGTCGAATGAGTATGACCCTCCATGGGAGACATCCCAATAATCTGAGCAGACGAGATGGTGACAAGGAAGCATCGAGCATCTGATTGAGAGCTGAAGACCACTTCCCAGAAATAGAGGGGTTCCTTGCAGAAATACAGGACAAAAATTAAAACAGAAAGTAAGAAAAAAAATCAAAATTTTTTATACAATACAAATAAACAAGGCAATAAATGCAGAAAATGCCAGTTGAAACCAGACACAATCCAACACATTCCAAGATCCTGCAGCAGTTTAACTCAATCTGATTAGTTAAGTGGCAAATATCATTTACCACAATCTTGCTTTAAAATACAAACTGATTAATGCCCTCCATCACTTCATAAAGGCATCATAAATTCAAGCGTGATCCAGTTTTCAGTTCAAAATCTTACAAATTATATGATAATCTATACATTATTTCAGAGAGGACAATCCATAATAAACATGCAGATATAATATCACAGGATAAACAAGCAGGAACAACTTCCTCAATAGATATAACCATCCAAAAACACACATGCTCCCGACCAGTGGAGCATCTCACCACAGGCATTGTTTGTGTCATCAGTCAGACAAAAAATTTTCTCTGCCAGTCAGCTTCCAAATGTTGCTATTCTGTGATTTGTTGCCACGTCCTGCTGCTGATTCCCTTCTCTTCATCATATGTTCTTACCCTAACCATCATCCAGATCCCCAAACTCTGTCCTGTGTAGACCCGCCTCTGGTTTCTGACCCTGCTCTGTTGAATATCCAACTAATGGTTTCCCATCCTGCTTGCAGTCTTTAGGGGACAGTGGTGTTTTCAACAACCCTTCAGGAGCAGGGAAGATGACCCATAATGTGGAAATGAGCCCTGAATAAAGAGTAACTCCCAATATCATTCTCCATCAGCCCAGAGATTTAAGGGGTGAAGAACATGTCAGAGAGAACTGCAGTCAGCTCGTCTTCTTCAGTCTGCAGAAAATGCAAGGGAATTTGCATTCACAGAGTGCTGACTGTTTAGAACCCATCACCACAGGGAGAGTGAGATGGGAACAACAGGGGGGGAATTAAAAGGAATGCTGTGGAACAGAATCACTGGCAGAGTGGAGCCGGCCCGAGTTGACTCTCTACTGTACACTAGGTGTGTTATAAATTCGCTAAGTACCAGAGCTTAAAATAAAACTGATTTATTTGTCACAGATTCAGAATATTAAACTCCAGTCCCAATAAAGATGAACATGCAGAAGAAACTCCTCCCATGCCCAGTGACCAGGGTGCAGAATTGGGTGTGGTGAGCAGCAGCAATAATTGCAGAGTTCAGCACCGACAGTCACTCTTGAAGTTCCATTCAGCAAAAATGATGGACAAATATCCAGAATGCAGCTGACTGAAACTTTCTCCCCAGTGTGCCGGCAGTGTGGCACAAGCAAATGGAGAGAGTGGTCCCTTTATCATTTTTTTTGTTTATTTCACTAACACTATTGTCAAAGTAAGAATTATAAAGTTCAATTGTTTAATCGCATATTGTGTACACTTTATTACTTCGGGTAACTGATTTGTAACAGGGGATGCATTGCGTAGCGTCCACCCAAATGAGATTTCTTAAGTTTGACTGGGCTGGGGAGGCTGTCACCCACTCTATTAAGCTGCTAGCCGAAACAAGTTACACAAGGTTAGATGACTGAGCAAATTGCTTCCCACATTCACAGCAGGTGAATGGTCCCTCCCCAATGTGAACTCAATGATGCACATTTGATTGATCTGGCTGAGAGAATCTCTTCCCAAAGTCTGAGCAGGAGATCGGCCGCTGAACTCGCTGGTGTCTCTGTAGTTGAGTTGACTGAGTGAATCCCTTCCCACAGTCTCAGCAGGTGAATGGCCTCTCCCTAGTGTGAACTTGCTGATGTACCTTCAGTTTAGATGATTTAGTGAAACCCTTCCCACAGTCTCAGCAGGTGAATGGCCTCTCCCCAGTGTGAACTTGCTGATGTACCTTCAGTTTAGATGATTTAGTGAAACCCTTCCCACAGTCTCAGCAGGTGAATGGCCTCTCCCCAGTGTGAACTTGCTGATGTACCTTCAGTTTAGATGATTTAGTGAAACCCTTCCCACAGTCTGAGCAGGTGAATGGCCTCTCTCCAGTGTGAACTGACTGGTGTCTCAGTAGGTGAGATGCCTGGCTGAATCCCTTCGCACATTCTGAGCAGATGAACGGCTTCTCTCCGGTGTGAACTGACTGGTGGCTCTGTAGCTGACATGACCGAGTGAATCCCTTCCCACAATCTGAGCAGGTGAATGGCCTCTCTCCAGTGTGAATTCTCTGATGTACGATCAGTTTAGGAGAGCAAGTGAATCCCTTCCCACAGTCCGAGCAAGTGAACGGCGTCTCCCCAGTGTGACCTCTCTGATGTACCTTCAGTTGATATAGCTGAGTGAATCCCTTCCCACAGTCTGAGCAGGTGAATGGCCTCTCCCCGGTGTGAACTCGCTTATGTACCTTCAGGTTAGATGACTGAGTGAATCCCTTCCCACAGTCTAAGCAGGTGAATGGCCTCTCCCTAGTGTGAAGTCGCTGATGTACCTTCAGTTCAGATGAGCAAGTAAATCCCTTCCCACAATCTGAGCAGGTGAATGGCTTCTCGCCAGTGTGAACTCGCTGATGTACCTTCAGGTTAGATGCAGAAGTGAATCTCTTCCCACAGTCTGAGCAGCTGAAAGGCCTCTCTCCAGTGTGAACTCGTTGATGTATCTTCAGTTCAGATGAGCGAGTGAATTCCTTCCCACAGTCTGAGCAGCTGAATGGTTTCTCACCAGTGTGAACTCGCTGATGTACCTTCAGCTTAGATAAGTCACAGTCACAGTACATCAGGCCCCAGTGTGAACTGATTTGTGTCCCAGTAGGTCCGATGACTGAGTGAATGCTTTCCCACAGTCTAGACAAGTGAATGGCCTCTCTCCACTGTGAATTCTCTGATGTACCTTCAGTTTAGATGACTGAGTGAATCCCTTCCCACAGTCTAAGCAGGTAAATGGCCTCTCTCCAGTGTGAACTCGCTGATGTACCTGCAATTGGGATAACTGAGTGAATCCCTTCCCACAGTCTGAGCAGGTGAACGGCCTCTCTCCAGTGTGAACTCGCTGATGTACCTGCAGTTGGGATGAGCAACTGAATCCTTTCCCACAGTCTGAGCAGGTGAACGGACTCTCCCCAGTGTGAAGTGACTTGTGTGCCAGAAGGTCAGATGACCGAATGAATTCCTTCCCACAGTCTGAGCAGGTGAATGGCTTCTCTCCAGTGTGAAGTAGCTGATGTACCTTCAGATGAGATGACTGAGTGAATCCCTTCCCACAGTCTGAGCAGATGAATGGCCTCTCCCCAGTGTGAACTGACTGGTGTCTCTGGAGGTGAGATGGCTGAGTGAATCCCTTCCCACAGTCTGAGCAGGTGAATGGCCTCTCCCCAGTGTGAACTCGCTGATGTACCTTCAGCTTAGATAAGCAAGTGAATCCCTTCCCACAGTCCGAGCAGGTGAACGGCCACTCCCCGGTGTGAACTCGCTGGTGAGCCATTAGGACAGATGATCGAGTGAATCCTTCCCCATAAATTCAGATGTCCAGCCTCTGCCCAGTGTGAAATGACTGGTGTGTCCACAGGTGGGATGACCCACTTAACCCCTTCTCACACACAGAACAGGTGAATGGTACGCGCTGATGCACCTTCAGTTGAAATGACCAACTGAATCCATTTTCACTGTCTGAGCAGGTGAATGGATTCCCCCCTGCGTAAGATGATGGGCATGCCAGTCGGTCAGATGATCGAGCAAATCCCTCCCCACAGTCTGAGCAGGAAGTGAATCCCTTGCTCCACTTCTTAAATATCTGGACAGAGACAGCAAAACTAGTGTGTTGTGTTCACGATTCCCACAGACAAATTCCGTGTCATTTTTAACCTGTAAAAAGATTTACAAAATCCATCAATGGGTGTAGGACAACATTTCAGATGAGATCACATGAGTCGTCAAGGTGTGATCTGGCATCACACTGTTACAGTGAAGTTCAACCCAAGTTGGAGAGAGAAATCATCTAACTGGACACAGTGGCGGTATCTGGAATGACTATCAAACTCTCTGATGCTCTCTATAAGAATGGGGCATTTCTGCCTTCTCCAATCTGTGGCCTGGTTCAGTTTGACTCTCTCCATTGGTATTATTCCCTGTTCCCACTGAGCTGCATAGGTGCCTGGCCCCACAGTAACTGAAACACTCTCACACAAATAGTCGACAGTGCATTCCACACACCCATCACTTTCTGTGTAAAAAACTTACCACTGACTATTTCGAAGCAGCTTAAAACTATGCCCCTTAGCAGCTTAGACAGGGCCAAATTGCCTGTTTCTGTACTGAACTTATAACCATATAACAATTACAGCATGGACACAGGCCATCTTGGCCCTTCTAGTCTGTACCGAATGCTTACTCTCACCTAGTCCCACCGACCTGCACTCAGCCCATAACCCTCCATTCCTTTCCTGTCCATATACTTATCCAATTTTTTTTAAATGACAATATTGAACCTGCCTCTACCACTTCTACAGGAAGCTCGTTCCACACAACTCTCACTCTCTCAATAAAGACGTTCCCCCTCGTGTTACCTCTAAACTATTGCCCCCAACTCTCAACTCATGTCCTCTTGTTTGAATCTCCCCTACTCTCAATGGAAAAAAGCCTATCCACATCAACTCTATCACCCTCATAACTTTAAATACCTCTATCAAGTCCCCCCCAACCTTCTACGCTCCTAAGAATAAAGACCTAAATTGTTCAACCTTTCTCTATAACTTACAGTAGGTGCTGAAAACCAGGTAACATTCTAGTAAATCTCCTCTGTACTCTCTCTAATTTGTTGACATCTTTCCAATAATTCAGTGACCAGAACTGTACACAATACTCCAAATTCGGCCTTACCAATGCTTTGTATAATTTTAACATTACATCCCAACTCCAATACTCAATGCTCTGATTTATAAAGGCCAGCATACCAAAAGCTTCCTTCATCACATGTTGTGATGGAAATGAGACAGATTCTTTGGGTCTCAAAGGCAAGAGCTCTGGACACTCAGTTTTAATAAAAGGAGTTTACTTACAAGGGGAGAAAAGCTTGGGAGCAACACATGCGGCTACAATATTCGCACAATCGCGCTTTTAATAGATGAGTGTGAGAAAAGTTGGGTCGGCAGTACAATACATGGGAAAATGGTGTGTGGACAGAGTACTACGAAACCCGTCAGCCCTTGACTATGGGCAGGCACAGCTCTCTGCTACAGGGACAACAATAAACTCTCCCACAACCCTATTCAATGCACAGCTCACCTCGTGTCTCCAGCTTGTCAGCCTGGAGTGAAGCAGGGTGGTCCCTCGAGGATGGCAAAAAGAGAGAGAGAGCCAAGCACATGTAGCACCCTTTATAGTTCGGTGGGCTGGAGGGCCAGCCCAGGTGATTCAAGGGGGGGCCAACAGCTTGGTGCTAGACAGGTTAATCCAATTAAGGTGGCCAATGGTTAAGTGTGCATTGATTAGTTGGGAGGGGCGAAATGTTGACTGGCAGGTGGTGTGACTTCTGACCAGTTGAGGGCAGCGTTATCTCATGACAGGCATGGCTCTCTGGATACACCACCCTATCCACATGAGATTCCACCTTCAGGGAACTATGCACCATTATTCCTAGATCACTTTGTTTGACTGCATTCCTCAATGCCCTACCATTTACCATGTATGTCCTATTTGGATTAGTCCTACCAAAATGTAGTACCTCACATTAACCAGCATTAAACTCCATCTGCCATCTTTCAGCCAACTCTTCGAACTGGCCTAAATCTCTCTGCAAGCTTTGAAAACCTACTTCATTATCCACAACGCCACCTATCTTATTATCATCTGCATACTTCAGTTTGCGTATAAGGAGAAGGTGGGAGTGGAGGATGCTATCACGTATTTGCTGCACAAATCACTCTCTCACCTAGATGGGGTCAGTTGTGCTGTGAGGATTACATTCCTTGACTTCTCTAGTGCCTTTAACACCATCCAGCCCAAGATCTTAAGGCGCAAACTAACGGAGATGGGAGGAGACTCTCACATGGTGGCTTGGATAGTGGACTACTTGACAGATAGACCTCAGTATGTGCGGTTGGGAGACAGTAGGTCTGACATGGTGGTCAGCAGCACAGGAGCGCCGCAGGGAACCGTACTCTCTCCGGTCCTGTTCACCCTGTACACATCAGACTTCCAATATAACTCGGAGTCCTGCCATGTGCAGAAGTTCGCTGATGACACGGCCATAGTGGGGTGTGTCAGGAATGGACAGGAGGAGGAGTATAGGAAACTGATACAGGACTTTGTGATATGGTGCAACTCAAACTACCTGCGTCTCAATATCACCAAGACCATGGAGATGGTGGTGGACTTTAGGAGATCTAGGCCTCATATGGAGCCAGTGATCATTAATGGAGAATGTGTGGAGCAGGTTAAGACCTACAAGTATCTGGGAGTACAGTTAGACGAGAAGCTAGACTGGATTGCCAACACAGATGCCTTGTGCAGGAAGGCACAGAGTCGACTGTACTTCCTTAGAAGGTTGGCGTCATTCAATGTCTGTAGTGAGATGCTGAAGATGTTCTATAGGTCAGTTGTGGAGAGCGCCCTCTTCTTTGTGGTGGCGTGTTGGGGAGGAAGCATTAAGAAGAGGGACGCCTCACGTCTTAATAAGCTGGTAAGGAAGGCGGGCTCTGTCGTGGGCAAAGTACTGGAGAGTTTAACATCGGTAGCTGAGCGAAGGGCGCTGAGTAGGCTACGGTCAATTATGGAAAACTCTGAACATCCTCTACATAGCACCATCCAGAGACAGAGAAGCAGTTTCAGCGACAGGTTACTATCGATGCAATGCTCCTCAGACAGGATGAAGAGATCAATACTCCCCAATGCCATTAGGCTTTACAATTCAACCGCCAGGACTTAAGAACTTTTTAAAAGCTATTATTAATGCTTTTTGAGATAGTGATTTAGATGCATATCATATTTTTTTACTGAGTTAAGTATTGTATGTAATTAGTTTTGCTACAACAAGTGTATGGGACATTGGAAAAAAAGTTGAATTTCCCCATGGGGATGAATAAAGTATCTATCTATCTACTTACTAATCCAATTTACATCATCCATATCATTAATGTATATGACAAACAACATTGGACCCTGTACATATCCCTGAGGCACACCATTAGACACCAGCCTCCAACCTGACAAACAGTTATCCACCACTACTCTCTGGCATCACCCATCCAGCCACTGTTGAATCCATTTTACTAGTTCAATGTTAATACCTAACGATTGAACCTTCCGAACTAACCTTCTATGTGGAACCTTGTCAAAGGCCTTAGTGAAGTCCATACAGACAACATCCATTGCTTTACCCTCGTCAACTTTCCTAGTGACCTCTTCAAAAATTTCAATAAGATTTGTCAAACATGACCTTCCACGCACAAATCCATGTTGACTGCTCCTATTCAGACCCTGTCTATCCAGATAATTATATATACCATCTCTAAGAATACTTTCCATTAATTTACCCACCACTGACGTCAGACTCACAGGCCAATAATTGCTAGGTTTACTCTTAGAACCCTTTTTAAACAATGGAACCATATGAGCAATACGCCAATCCTCTGGCACCATCCCCATTTCTAATGACATTTGAAATACTTCTGTCAGAGCCCGTTATTTCTATACTAAATTCCCTTAAAGTCCTAGGGAACATCCTGTCAGGACTGGAGACTTGTCCACTTTTATATTTCTTAAAAGTGCCAGTACTTCCTCTTCTTTAATCATCATAGATTCCATAACTACCCTACTTGTTTCCCTTACCTTATACAATTCAATATCCTTCTCCCTAGTGAATACCGAAGAAATGAAATTATTCAAAATCTCCCCCATCTCTTTTGGCTCCACACATAGCTGTCCACTCTGATTCTCTAAGAGACCAATTTTATCCCTCACTGTCTTTTGTTATTAAAATGACTGTAGAAACCCTTTGGATTTATTTTCACCTTACTTGCCAAAGCAACCTCATATCTTCTTTTAGTTTTTTAAAATTTCTTTCTTAAGGTTCTCTTTACATTCTTTATAATCCTCGAGCACCTTATTTACTCCATGCTGCCTATATGTAGATCTCTTTTTCAAAAACAAGTTTCCAATATCCCTTGAAAACCAATGCTCTCTCAAACTTTTAACCTTTCCTTTCAACCTAACAGGAACATAAAAATTCTGTACCCTCAAAATTTCAAGTTTAAATGACCTCCATTTCTCGATTACATCCTTGCCATAAAACATATTGTCCCAATCCACTCTTTCTAAATCCTTTTGCATCTCTTCAAAGTTAGCCTTTCTCCAATCAAACATCTCAGCCCTGGGTCCAGACCTATCCTTCTCCTTAATTATATTGAAACTAATGGCATTGTGATCACTGGACCCGAATTGCTCCCCAAAACATACCTCCATCACCTGACCCATCTCATTCCCTAACAGGAGATCGAACACTGCCCCTTCTCTAGTTGGTACCTCTATGTATTGCTGCAAAAACTACCCTGCACACATTTTACAAACTCTAAACTATCCAGCACTTTTACAGAATGGGCTTCCCAGTCTATGTGTGGAAAATTAAAATCTCCCACAATCACAACCTTGTGCTTACTATAAATATCTGCTATCTCCTTACAAATCTGCTCCTCCAATTTTCACTCCCCATTAGGTGGTCTATAATACACTCCTATTAGTGTTACTACACCTTTCCCATTCCTCAATTCCACCCAAATAGTCTCCCTAGACGAGTCCTCTAATCTATCCTGCCAAAGCATGACTGTAGTATTTTCTCTGACAAGCAATGCATAACCTCCCCCTCTTGCCCCTCTCACCATATTACACCTGAAGCAATGAAATCCAGTAATATTTAGTTGCCTGTCACACCCCTCCTGCAACCATGTTTCACTAATAGCTACATCATATTTCCAGGTATCAATCCATGCTCTAAGCTCATCCACCTTTCTTACAATGCTCCTAGCATTAAAATGAATGCACCTCTTACTCTCTGTTTATCCCTAACGGTGCAAACAACTTTACTATCTTCTTTTTCTTCCTTCTCCCCTACCTCTTCGGTCTGAGTACTCCTCTTCTCTATCAGCTGCCTATCTTCCCTCACACACTGTCTACAAACTTTCTCTATTTGTGAGCTAAGCTTCTCTCTTAGTCTCTTTAATTGGATTCCCACTCTAGTTTAAAGTCTCCCCAATAGCCTTAGCAAATCTTCCCGCCAGGATATTGGTCCCCCTAGGATTCAGGTGCAACCTGTCCTTTTTGTACAGGTCACACCTGCCCCAAAAGGGGTCCCAGCGATCCAGAAAATTGAATCCCTGCCCCCTGCTCCAATCCCTCAGCAACGCATTTATCCTCCACCTCATTCCACTCCTACTCTCATTGTCGCGTGGCACAGGCAGTAATCTCAAGATTACTACCTTTCCAGTCCTTCTTCTCAACTCCCTTCCTAACTCCCTATATTGTCCTCTCAGAACCTCTTCCCTTTTCCTACCTATGTCATTGGTACATATCGGTTTATGTACCACGACCTCTGGCTCTTCACCCTCCCACTTCAGGATATCTTGGACGTGATCAGAAACATCCCAGACCCTGGCACCAGGGAGGCAAACTACCATCCGGGTCTCCAGACTGCGTCCATAGAATCACATATCTGAACCCCTGACTATCGAGTCCCCTATTACCACTGCCTTCCTCTTCCTTTCCCTACCCTCCTGAGCTATAGGGCCAGAATCTGTGCCGGAGGCATGGCCACTGTTACTTCCCAAAGGTAGGCTGTTCCCCCCCCCCCCCCCTTCAGCATTACTCAAACAGGAGTACTTATTGTCAAGGGGTAGAGTCATTGGGGTACTCTCTAGTACCTGACTCTTCCTTTTCCCTCTCCTAAACGTGACCCATTCGTCTGCCTCCCGTGGCTTCCATGTGACCATCTGCCTGTAACAACTCTCTATCAACTCCTCAGTCTCTCTGACCAGACGAAGGTCATCAAGCAGCAGCTCCAGTTCCTTAACACCATCTATTAGGAGCTGCAGCTCGGGGCACCTGGTGCAGATATGGACGTCCGGGAGGCTAGGAATCTCCAGAACCTCCCGCATCTGACCCCGCAAACAACAAGCTGCCCTCACACTCATAATTCCCCCCTTTCCTCAAATAACAGGAAATACTGAAAACTAAATCGACCTGCCTCACTTGTTTCCCCCTAAGCCCGTTGATCCAAAGCCCTTAAGCCTTCACTCTGCTGCCCGCTGTATTAGTCTGTGTTCCTTTTAAATCTTCCACGCTTCACTGCCCGACACCACACGCCTGTGCAGTCTTCTCATCTCTTAACCCCGATAAGAAGAAAAAATCAAAATGGCTCCCGCAGCTCTCTCGTTCCATTTCTCAGACTTCCTTCTCCAAGTTTCTGTGACAGAGAAGCTGGACAAACTTGTTTGGAAGGGAAAACTGGTAGGAGTCACAACGAAGCAGCAATGGCTGGAGTTTCTGGGAGCAATTCAGAAGCTGAGTGGTAGATACATCCCAAAAAAGTGGAAGCATTGGAAAGGCAGGAGGACACAACCGTGGCTGAAATGAGACACCAAAGCCAACATAAAAGCCAAAGAGAGGGCAAACAATAAAGCAAAAACTATTGGGAAGCTAGAAACCAACAGAAGACAGCTAAAAACAAAGTCAGATGAGCTCGGGGCGTGGAATAATGATTAATGAATCAGTCATTAATGAGTCCTGGCAGCACCCAACAGTCTGAGGCATTTAGAGGAACAAAATATCCGAGGCCTCAATATCTCCTGTAAACCAAGTTTCCCTGCACCAGTTACCTTTCAACTTTTATTTTGGCGGGCTCTGCACCCTCAAAATTTCACTTCTGAAGGTCTCCCACTTACCAAGTACTCCCTTGTCAGAAAACAGTCTGTCCCAAACCACAGTTTTCCACCTGGCGCCTCTGGGCCCTACCCCCCCCCCCCCCCCATCCCTATTACTGGGCTTCGGCCCTCTCTTCCCCCTCCCCCCCATTCCTGATGAAGGGTCTCGGCCCAAAACGTTGGCTACTCTTTTCTCACAGATGCTGCCTGACCTGCTGAGTTCTTCCAGCGTTGTGTACGTATTCTTTGATCCACAGCATCCGCAGTTGTATTTTTGTGTTTTGATTCTTTATTCCGCTGTGAAATCTCTTCGAGGTATGCCTACCCTGAAGTTCAAATCTTCTCTTTGACGGGAGTTCAGTGAGACACTCGCTCACTGCCCACCCTCCATTATCTGCACCTCTCTCTGTCTCTTCGACCACATACTGACCCAGACACGGTACCATAGCCATGTCTCCACTGCCATCTCATACTGAAGGGATTACAGCTTTGGTTCCAGGCTTCCCAGTTCGGGCCCAGCGAGGATCCCAGGTACCACCATTTTGTTAACTGATGCACCCTCCGCTTCTCCCGTCGGATTCTCCGAGCCACGTTTACCGCAATGCGGAGATACCTACGGTTCCTATCACTGTCTCTGCCACCACTCCGAGCCACGCTTTCCACTGTCTGCCATGGTCCACAACTCCACTTCATTCTCCCCCGGATTCACGCCTCCAATTCTCCTTCCCCACATCGAAGAAGGATTACAAGCTTGCTCGCTTGCATCCCACGAGGACGACTGCCTCCAGCCCGGACTCGTACTTCTCAGACCTTCAGCACATCGAAGAATCATCCGCCTCGGACTCCGACCCCAACTGGCACCACGGCCCCCTGGACATGGGCACCAGCCCCGGCGGACCATATAGACAGGCGAATAAGCAACCAGAAGTGTCCCGCATGGGGTGAAGAGACCGGCCACCTTCAACAAAACCCCACCACCAAGCACATCTTTCCCTCCCTACCCCTCTCAGCTATTCGCAGGGATCGTTCTCTCCGCGACTACCTGGTCCACACGTCCCTCCTCATAGAACTCCCACCTTGCACTTATCTCTGCAAACGCAAATGCTACACCTGTCCCCACACCTCCCCCCTTACCACCATTCCGGGCCCCAGACAGTCCTTCCAGGTGAGGCAACACTTCACCTGCGGGTCTGCTGGAGTCGTCTATTGCATCCGGTGCTCCCGGTGCGGCCTCCTCTACATCGGCGAGACTCGACGCAGATTGGGGACCGCTTCATCGAGCACCGTCACAATAGACAGGACCTCCCGGTTGCCACCCACTTCAACTCTGCCTCTCATTCCCATCTAGATATGTCCATACATGGTCTCCTCTACTGCCATGATGAGACCAAACTCAGGTTGGAGGAGCAACACCTCAATTTACCGTCTGGGTAGCCTCCAGCCTGGTGGTATGAACATTGAATTCTCCAATTTCCGGTAATTCCCTCCCCCTCCCCCTTCCCCTATCCCAGGTCCCTCTCTGCCTCTTTTCCCTTTCAACTTTCTGCTTCTTTATCTCTACAGTTCTTTCATGCTTATCCCCTCCCCGTCCCCCTTCATCTTTCCTCTGATTGGTTTTCCACTGGCGCCTCTAGGCCCTACCCCCTCCACTATCTCTATTACTGGGCTTTGGCCCTCTCTTCCCCCCCCCCGTTCCTGATGAAGGGTCTCGGCCCGAAACGTTGGCTACTCTTTTCTCATGGATGCTGCCTGACCTGCTGAGTTCTTCCAGCGTTGTGTACGTATTATTTGATCCACAGCATCTGCAGTTGTATTTTTGTGTTTTGTCCCAAACCACACTTGTCAGATCCTTTCTGATACCATCAAAACTGACTTTTCTCCAATTTAGAATCTCACCCTGTGGTCCAAACCTCTCATTTTCCATCTTTATTTTGAATTTCATGGCATTATGATCACAAATTTCTGTCACTAGCCCTGATCATTTCCTAACAGCTTACTGCACACTTCTACATCAGGAATTCTACGTACTGATTAGGGGCACATTTGACAAACTCTACCCCATCTAGTCCATTTACAGTATGGGAGTCCCAGTCAATATATGGAAAGTTAAAAATCACTTACTGAATCAACCTTTGTTTCTTGGCCTGGTCTGTGACCTCTCTACAAATCTGTTCCTCTAAATCCCAAAGAATGTTGTTTCAACCAAGTTCCAATAATGGCTACAATATCATAATTCCCTGTCCTGAGCTCATCCGGCTGTCCTACGATGCTTCTTGCATTGTGATATACACAGCTCAGCACATTCATCGCACCGTGCTCAACCATTTGATTGCTGACTCTGTCAGAGGTCTGAACAACATCCCACTGGTGTCAAGAAAACAACCTCTCCCTCATGGTCACAGAAACAAAGGAGCTGATTGTGAAGACAGGAGGAATGGAGACAGGGTAACCACCATCAATGGATCTGGCGTTGAGAGGGTGAACAGCTTTAAGTTCCTCAGCATTAACATCACCAAGATCTCACATGGTCTGTACATACTGGCTGTGTTGTGAATAAAGAAAAACAGCACCTCTTTCACCTCAGAAGGTTGAAGAAGTTTGGGATGGGGCCCCAAATCCTAATAATTTTCTACAGGAACACAACTGAAAGCATCCTGACTGGCTGCATCACTGCCTGGTATGGGAACTGTACTTCTCTTTATCGCAGGAACCTGCAGAGAGTGGTGTGGACAGCCCAGCACATCAGTAGATGTAAACTTCCCACTATTCAGGACATTTACACAGACAAGTGTGCAAAAATGGCCCTGAGGATATCAGGGATCAAATTCACCACAACCACAAACTGTTCCTGCTGCTACTGTCCAGGAAACGGTACCACAGCAAAAGGACTAATAGACTCCGGGACATCATCTTCCACCAGGTCATCAGACTGATTAATTGATTTCCATGTTAAATTGAAAGTTCTATGTACAAACTATTTATTATAAATTGCTATAAATTACACATTTCACATTTAGACGGACACATAACATAAAGATTTCTACTCCTCATGTATATGAAGGATGTATGCAATAAAGTCAATTCAATTCAATTCACCCTCTCCACTATCTGTTCTGTCATTCTGACTCCCGTTCCCCCAACAACTTATTTTAACCACGTCACCCCCCTCCCCCCACACTAGCATTATCAAGCCTTACCACGAGAATATTCATCCCATCTTGTTCTGTTCCTCTAACTAACGAATCCCCTATCACCCCTTTGACTTTCCTCTGCCAGGTAATACCCCCCAACAGTTTCTAAAGTGGTCCATCTGTTGTTATGCGGGATGGCCACAAGAGTACTCTGTGGTGGCTATTTGAACTCATTCATCTTCCTGACTCTCACCCAGTTTCCTGTGTCCTACACACTGGGTGTAACTCACCTTTCTTCATGTCATAGTGGTTGATAGTGGTGTGACAAACCTCTAGTTTTCTTGCCATGGACTGTCATTTTAAGAGAGAGTGTCTGAGTGAGGTCAGCCACTGGCTTTCTCAGCTCTTGTTTGATTCTTACTGAGAGAGAGAGGGAGGGGCAGAACTATTTGACTCTACAGCGTGTTTACACTTGCTTGCAGCCTGTGTTTACATAGCTCACAGTTTGTTTTATTTAAGCAAGGACAGTCACAGACACACAGTCAGACGGAGAGAAAGAAAGAAGATGGAAGGTTCGTAACAAAGGACCAAGTGGCCAAAGGTCACTGTTTGGACTCTCCCGTGCCCACAAGGGTGGGTTGATTATTGATCCAGCCTATACTGAATGTGTGATTGTCACTTTGTTTGATCCACTGGAATGAATCTTTTGGTTTGGGAGTATCCTGTGAAGACCACTTGTGCTAACCCTTGCCTGGGTGTGCTAATTCACTTGAAGACGATACCTCTGTGACAAATCACTGTTGGTGATAATTACTATAATCCATATTTGGATTTTGTTGGAGTATCACGTAGCTACCACTTTTGTTTACCCTTAGCTGGATTCAGGTGTGTTATGTGGCAACCACTTGTGAGAAGGGATATTCAGTGGAAATCACTGTCGGTAATATTGGTGTGTTGGATCTGGATTGGGAGTACCTTGTGAAATCTACCTGTGTGTTAACCCTTGCCTGGGTGGTAGTTATCTTTGAAGATGTGATAAGCTACTTTTGGTGATAATTTGTATGTGGATTTGGAATGATGACGGATATGACCTAGGGTGACTGTTATCCTGTTTTACCACCATGGAATTTACAGACTTTGACGTAATTGCCTTCTCTCAACATTCACCTTGGATTACAAATATCTCTCTCTCATCATTTATTCCGTGGATGAAATGAATTTTCATACCTTACCACCTCAAGACTGTAAGCTTGGTATTTCCTGAGCTCAGTGGTTTGGGAATTATATTTACACATTTGTATACTCCTATCACTTAACTTTTGATTTTGCTTCAGTTGTTATTGTCACACCTATGCCAAACAGGTAGAACTAGGGGCCTGCTGGGCTTGCGCTGAAATTCCGCAGCACGATAAAATTATGATTCCAATGTCAGTAATCCCGCTCAACCACAGTGAGGAACTCTCAGCCTGGGCTTTCTCAAATAACACACGGGAAAGTGAGGTGAGGAACCGTGATCCAGTCAGAGATGACTGTGGCTGTCAATGTTTTGAGGGAATGGTATCTCAGACCTCCACCGAACGGAACTTCCTATACTGGGAAACATGCATCCTGACCATACTTGCCGGTGCCCAGCAGCGGAGGGGAATAACTGAGACTGAATGATTTTGGATGATCACTTTTCTCTCCTATGGAGTAGCCAGGAATTCACAAGAGATAATCAATTTGGCTACAGCACTTGAGGAGCTGGCCACAATACTTCAGGGGCCCTGACAGATCCACTGAAATGATTGCAATCCGGCAAAAAGTCCTACAGAATTGTATGGCTTTAGATTTTATCCTAGCTGAGAAAGAGGGAACCTTTGCTATTAGTGACATAGAAAGCTGCACCTATATCCCTGATGAGTCTACTAATATCGCGTCCCTCTCCGAGCACACTGCCAAGGAGATTCACAGCATTAAGAAGGTAGGGCAGGATTTACACAGGTTCACCGAAGGGTCGAAATGGTGGTCTTTGAAGGCCTGTTCGGTAATATGTGGGGCATGATATTGCATTATGGCCTAATAGTTGTACATAATGATCAAAAGGAGGGAATGATAATGTATGTAAAAGGGTTAACACTTTGTTAAACGAACGCAGCCTGTTTTTCTGAAAGAAACTGCTGATGATCAACAGATGTGCTAAGCCATGCTGAGGCATATTTCTTCTTGAGGGAAGCTAGCTAGGGCTTCAAGATGGTTATCTTCTTGGGCACTGATGCGTAGAGATAGGACAGCTTCAGTCTGCTCTGTGTGTGTAAGCCATTATGACTATTTTGTGGTTTGTCTTTAGGGACTGTCATGTAGTAAATAGCTTTGGCTCCAGCCTGTCTTGTGTGGAGAGGAGGGGTGTATATTGGATGGATATATCTGTGTTGTAAGGGGAACTGTTAGTCAGTTAGTGGATTGGGCGGTAACAGTCATAGACTGTTCCTGTTTGAGTGACTAAATGAGTAAGCCCCGGGTGCTTCGAATAAAGAGTTTGTACTGATACTGTCTCTGAGTGACTTTATCCAGATTCGACTTCCACAGAATGGGAGTGGGCTGTCGGAAACACATTACCAGACCTGGAGTGATTGCAACTGGGTCTGACAGATGCATAACTGGTTCTTCTGGGCACATTCAGTCTCACTCCAACTAATTCCTACCTTCCTTTGTGCAGCTATGTAATGTCTAAAGGACCAGTGTTTGAGTAAATGAGACTCACCAAACTTTGTCCTGACTGAATCACTGGAATCTCCAAGTCAGATGGGTCCTCTCCAGTTGAAGCCCTTAGTCCTCGGGCTGGTTCGCTTGTTGCTGGTCCCTCGTCTTCAGTTGTGGTTTGCTTCCAGTTGTGGGTTTTTATTCCAATAAATCTCTCACCGCAGGTCTAACTTTAATATGAAAGATAATGAAGCACATTAACAATAAAAAGGAGAACCAAACATTTCTGCTTAATGTTACTAAGAACAAAACTCACTGAAACGCAAATGTTGAAGGCAAATATAATGATCTCAATGAACAATCTTTTATTGTCCCTCACACGTTACAAAACGATATGGGATAAGAAGCCATCATTCAGTCATGGTAAGACATAAGACACAGGAACAAAATTCTGTAATTCAATCCATCTGGTCTGCCCCACCACTCAACCATGGCTGATTTTTATTCCAACACCATATTCCTACTTAGCAATCATCGATATATTAATCTCTGACATAAACATACCCAAATGGCAGCCTCAACCATCCTCTGCGGCAACAAATTCCACAGATCAGACATCCTTTGGCCAAATATTTTTTCACATCTCAGTTTTAAAGGGAAGCATCTTTATTCCGGGACTGGGCTCCCAGATCCCAGACTCTCCATCTAATGGAAACATCCTCTCCATGTCCACTGTATCCAGGCTTTTCAACATTCGGTAGGTTTACTTAACCATACATCCCTCCACCAACCCCACTGTTCCTCTGAACTCCATTGAGCACAGGTCCAGAACTATCAAATACTCCTCATACATAAAGCCTGAGATTACTCTTGCAAACCTTGTTAGCAACAACTGTACTGAACACATTTCCAGGAATAAGAGACAAATTGGTACCAGGATAATTTACAGGGGAAGTTGTGGTTTCTTCACTGTTCTACTATCACAGAACAAGCCATTTCCATTTCCAGGTTAAAACAGGTCCAATTCAAGAAATATAAAGCATTCCAGGGTGAATGTAATAAAAAGACACTGGAATTACCAGAAACACTCAGCAGGTAAGGAACAGCTCTGGGGAGAGGAACAAACTTTACAATTCAGGTTAATAACATTTCATCAGAATGGCTTCAAACATTTCAGTTTTTAGTGCAGATGTCCAGTATCTTGAGTTTCTGTTTGATTCCCACAGCCTGACAGCTTGATCCCCAGGAGGCATTTTACTTGGACCTAAAACTGACCCCGAGAGTCTCACATCATCCCCACATCTCAGGCTCGGTAGTGCAATCTGGGATTTCCCCACAACCAATGTCCAGCTGCTCATGATTTCTGCTTCATTGCAGAAGGACAACCATCCAGCCCCATCTGTAGAAGCACAAACCAAAGTCAAAGCCAAAACACCGACAGTTCCATATGCCTGGAATGTAGATCACAAGATTAGAGCCCAAGCACCAACTCTCCCAGTACTCTTTGCTGCCAGTAAAATGCTGCAGTGTGTCAGCCAGTCTCTGTTCAAAAACGAGCACCTCCACACCAATGCACAACAGAACTGGTACCTGATGACCCTCTGGCATTCCAGCTAACAAAACCAATTCTAGAAATAACTCAGTGAGGCCAAAGTTGCAAAAGAATACTTCACAATGAAGACAAAGGTTGGAAGAACAATTGCTGATATATAACATTGAGGAGGTGGGATACAGGGTGGACTGAGGTTGACCCAGATGGTTGATATACATCACTGAAGCAGGATTGAGGAGACTGGACAGAGGTTGAACAAGATAGGCAGGGAATGAGCAGATGAAACCAGGTGGGAGAAGAGATCAAGGACAATCACTAATGATCCTCCAGCAATACACAGATATTGAATTAACACTACATACTACCATATAAAAGATTCTAAAATGACAAAGTTAGAACAAACAACAAGAACTTTGCCATATATACTTTGAACCTCAACACATTTTTATCAATAAACCATAGAAAGTTTCCCATCTGGACACTTCACGCTTTGCCCGTGACTGCGAGGAACTGCACAGACCTTTGGATACAGATCAGCACATCACAGAAACCATTCTCCCCACTAGACTTCCCAGTCCCTCAGTAAAGCAGGCAGTGAAATCAAAGATCCCCACAACCTGGGACATTCTCCTTTCTCGCCCACCTCAATCCAGGAGAAGACACAGCAGCCATAAAGCTCAAGGACAAAAGCGAGGAGCCTCAGGAAGCGAGGCCAGTTGGGGGAAGTTAATGGGACTCAGTGGCCAACATCAGATATCCCAACACAACATGCAGGAAGCATCACTACCCATCCAGGGACTGAGCACACACCACGTGATCTTGTATCTCAAAGCTGAGGGCAAGACAGATCTACAGTAAACAACCTCACGTGACCTGTTGGCGGGCCTTCCATGTCAATTCTGCAGAAATAGACAGCCTGGACTCCTAGCTTGGATCATTCAGTGCAGATGAAGAGGTCTACACATTTTTGGCGAGGGCAGGTAACGGGGTACTAAATGAGTAATTGGCCCTCAGTTCGGGGCTCACGGCCAACACCAGATTTCCCTGCTCCAGAACGGTCTCAATACTCACCGATGGGAAAGGTTATCATTGGCCCACAGACAGCGATCCCAACCCCTGGCTCCTTGACCCAGGGGGCAAGGACACTTTCCCCATCCAGTAGCCAATCCATTTCAGCACTGAGTGGAAAGGAAAACACTGTCAGCATGCGTGAAGAGATTGTTACATCTGCGGTTAAATGGGAGAAGCAAATGGAATATGTGACCGGTAGAGTCTACCATCACTCCTGACAGAGCACTCCAGCTACCCACCACTCTGTGGAAAGAAACAAACTTGCTCCTCACATCTCCCCTCATCTTAAACTGTATCAGACATCTCAACCCCCAGGAAAAGCATAACATCTGTATACTCTATCTATTCATCATGTAATCTTATAAACGTTAATCTAGTCTCACCCCAGCCTGCTCCGCTCTGCAGAAAATAACACAAGTTTGTCCAACCTTTCGTTATACCTCATGCCCTCTAATCTAGACAATATCCTGGTAAACCTCTTTTACACCCTCTACTATTATTCTGACATTTCGCATTCTTAAAATAAAGTAGTGATCCCAACTGACCTAAGACAGGGAATGTTTTCTCGGATTAATATCAGGAATTGTGAAAAACTGAGTTTAAATGTATTTCGCTATGGTGTATGTAAACTTTTGACTTCAACTGTAGCCATTAATATGAAAAAGAAAATTTCCCAGTATATCAAGCAGATAAATGGCAAATTTTCTGTTCTCATGGATAAACCAACAAGCATTAATAGATTATTTGAAATGTGAAATTGATAAGGCAGGTGATCCCCATTTTATGTTTTTAGATCTAATTGAACTGCCTGATCAGAAAGCTGCAACCATTGCTAAGCGTCTATTGAACTGTCTCAATAACTATGAGACTTTGATGACTCTTACTTGAAACAGAACCTTGCAGCATTTGCTAGTGATATATGTTCTAACGTTGCAGCAGCAGTTCAATGCAATGCATAATAGAGAAGAAAAAAAAACACAAAATAAAACAATAAAAATAAAATACTAAATCAGTTACAATATACATATATCTGGGACACATGCTCATCGTTATGTTTATAAACAATCTGGATGAGGAAGTGAGGGATGGTTAGTAAATTTGCTGATGACACAAAGGTTGGGGGTGTTGTGGATTGTGTTGAGAGCTGTCAGAGGTTACAGCTGAGCTGAAAAGTGGCAAATGGAGTTCAACCCAGATACGTGTGAAGTGATTCATTTTGTTAAATCAAACACAATGGCAGAATATAGCATTGATGTTAAGACTTGACAGTGTGGAGGATCAGAGAGATCTTGGGGTCTGAATCCACAGGACACTCAAAGCTGCTACGCAGGTTGACACTGTGGTCGGCGGCCTGGGATTGAATTTAGGAGCTGAGAGGTAATGTTGCAGCTATATAGGACCCTTGCCACACCCCACTGTGCTCAGTTCTGGTCGCCTCACTACAGGAATGACGTGGAAACATTAAATAGGGTGCAGAGGAGACTTACAAGGATGTTGCCTGGATTGGGGAGCATGCCTTAGGGGTATAGGTTTAGTGAACTCAGCCTTTTCTCCTTGGAGCGACAGATGATGAGTGGTGACCTGACAGGGGTGCATAGATAATGAGTGGCATTGATCATGTGGATAGTGTGATGAGTAAACCGAGGTTGAGATGGGGTGCAGAGCTGCCCCCCCCCCCCGGTGAACTATGCTGCTAATGAGAGAGAGAGTAGAAGAGAGGGGAGACATCCAGCACAGATGATGGAGGGGGGGGGGGGAGGGGAGGAGCAAGAGAGAGAGAGAGAGAGAGAGAGATGACACTTTTGCCTGCTTGTTAAGATTCCTGCAGAGACTGCAAGGCGGGACCGGCTTGATGGATGGCTGGTGCCCTGAAAGGGGAGATAAAATTCAGGTCTGCTAAGACGCAGACGGACAGTGAAAGAGAGTTGTGCACCCACATGAAGGTGGGGGTTTTTGGAGGATCGATTCAGGAAATCGATCAGTGACTAACAGTGTGTGAAGGTGCAATGATTGGGATCTGTTTGTGTGCCACCCTTGCCTGGGTGACAGGTCCACCACTGAAGAACGGTCGTACGTGATATGGTCATAGTCGGTGACCATAACAGGACAGGAAGACAATGGACAGTTCGATGGCAACGGCATCACCTCTCGCTCTCTCTCTCTCCAACGTTACACAAGTAACTACCACGGCCTAAACTGAACTCAACTCTTCACCATCGTAAGACTATCCATTTACCCCTAGACTTTGAAAGAGCTTGGTTTTGATACCTATTTCCACACTTCTGTATATATTATTGCTGACCTGTTTCATATATTTGCATTTTTAGAGTACTGTATTGCTTAGTTTACTAATAAACACTATTACTTACAAAAATACCAGACTCCAACATGTTTTCCATTTCTGCTGGTTTGGTAACCCAGTCATGGGGTACGAGACAATAGTCAAGAGGCTTTTTCACAGGGCTGAAATGGTTGCCACAAGAGGGCACAGGTTTAAGGTGCTGGGGAGTAAGTACAGAGGACATGTCAGGGGCAATTTTTTACTCAGAGAGTGATGAGTGCGTGGAATGGGCTGCCGGCAATGGTGGTGGAAGCGGATACGATAGGGCCTTTTAAAAGACTTCTAGATAGGTACATGGAACTTAGTAAAATTGAGGGCTGCAGGTAAGCCTAGTAATTTCCTAGATAGGGACATGTTTGGCACAACTTTGTGGACCGAAGGGCCTGTATTGTGCTGTGGGTTTTCTATGTTTCTATAACCAGGATAAATTCAACAGGTCTCATTTAGAATGGGTCATCTTTAGCGCGTGATGTTTAAAACAGGAAGAATCTGAGATAAGTATGTATGAATTCTGTAATGTTTCAGTTCTGCTGATCGTATCATGTATGGATTCTATGTTTCCTTACTGTTTCCCTGGCTTTTCTCTTAACTTTCTTGAATGGGATGTCCAGTTTAAATCCCATTACGCATGCTATTTCTGCCCTTAAGGTATTAATTTTGTTTCTTAACGTATCCTGCCATTTCGATGCTTTGATTTCAGATTCAGATTCAGTTTGTTGTCATTTAGAAACCACAAATGCAATGCAGTTAAAAAATGAGACAACGTTCTCCGGAATGATATCACAAAAAAAGCGCACGACAAAACAGACCACACAAGAAAAAACACATAACGTTTGGTAATCCCCAGTCATTCCATTCATAAGTTTCTACTAATAAGTGCCTCTACAATGGACCCATTTCACTGAATGCTGTTAATGCTGCGCAATATCCACATGTGTGTCTGACAAGGAAAGTTCAGGACTGCACAAAAGGCAAGGAAAGGGCATATAACATAGCAAAAGTGAGTCAGAAGTTAATTGTCTTTTAGGAGACTTTTGGATAGGTACCTGGAGACATCAGAGAAAAATTAGCTTAGAAAAATAGAGGGCTATGGGTAAGCTCAGTAATTTCTAAGGTAGGGACATGTCGGCACAACTTTGTGGGCCAAAGGGCTTGTATTGTGCTGTAGGTTTTCTATGTTTCTATGAATAGATTAAAAATCGTGCAAGAAACAGAAATACTATATATGTTAAAAGTGAGGTAGTGTTTAGGGGTTCAATGTCCATTTAGCAACTGGATGGCAGAGAAGAAGAAACAGTTCTTGAATCACTGAGTGTGTACCTTCAGGCTTCTGTACCTCCCTATCTGATGGTAAAATTGAGAAAAGGGCATGCCCTGGGTGCTGGAGGTCCTTAATAATTGGCGTTGCCTTTCTGAGACACTACTACTAATCCTCTAGTAATCTTATAAACGTCTATCCAGTCTCACTCCAGATGGCACGGCTCCAGAGAAAACAACACAATTTTGTCCAACCTCTCATTATAGCCCTCTAATCCAGGCAATATCCTGGTAAACCTCTTCTGCGCCCTCTCCAAAGCCCTGACATCCTTCCGAGAAAGAGGGCGACCAGAACTGTATGAAATACTCTACATGTGGTCTAACTAGTTTTATAAAGCTGTAACACAACTTCCCGACTTTTGAACACACTGCATCAACTGATAAAAACAAGCACACCATTTCTCTTCTTAACCACTCGATCAATTATTGGCATAATTTACCTATTATTATTTAATTATTTATGGTTTATATTGCTATATTTCTACACTATTCTTGATTGGTGCGACTGTAATGAAACCCAATTTCCCTCGGGATCAATAAAGTATGTCTGTCTGTCAATCTGTGCAGACTCTTTCTGGGAGCGATGAACTTGGAGTCCAAGATCCCTCTGATCATCAACACTGTTCAGGATTTTGCACTTAACAGTGTCCTGTCTCACACATTCGACCTACCGAGCTGCCAAGATGATCATCACTAATCAAATCTCACTGAGTTTTAGTAGGTCCTACTGAATTTGTTGTCAAGTGCACAACTACGGGAAGCTACAGGTACAGAGAAACACTGATTTGTAGCAGTATCACAGGCAAGTACATTCAGATAACACTCGGAACATAAACTAAACAATTCTCCGTCAGTGTCAATATAGAAATATGTTTTACTTCATCCGGCTAATAGGACCAGAACAACAGCGGCTGAGCGGCGGCTCATCTCAGACGGTTCGGTGTTAATGTCTCACAACCCAAACCAACCCTGGCAGGTTCTGTGAAGGAAGCGAGACGAGGCCGCCAGTCCATCCCCTCCGCCTTCAGGTTTCACCGATCACCTTGTGTTTCTCTCTCCCTTCCCCACCTCCCACCATTTATTCTCCAGTCCTGCCGAAGGGTTTCGGCCGGTAACGTCTACTGTACTCTTTTCCTAGATGCTGCCCGGCCTGCTGAGTTCCTCCAGCATTTTGTGCGCGTTGCTCGCATTTCCAGAATCTGCAGATTTTCTCTTGTTTGAGTTCGGGAAAGTTAACTCACTACCCACCGTCAGACCTCTCCGCTCGGGACCGGCTTCAATACTCACCGAAGAGAAATTGTTGGTGTTGTCCCACAGAGAATAAAACGTTCCAGGCTCCCTGCCTCAGGGGGGTAAGACCCCTCCCGATCCCGATCCCACCGACGACCCACTTACTCAAATGACGAAAAACAGGCCCAACCTGGACTGAGCATGCGCAATGTGAAAAATGCGTCATCAGGCGGTGGGCGGGACTTCAAAAACAAACTTGCAGATGCTGCGGATCTGCGGTAAACTGGATCACGTGACGGTTGGTGTCTCCCACGCGACCCGGAGACTCCGCTCCTCGCCCCTCACACGCTGCCGGACCCACCGCCACATTTTCCACATTATTTCATTATTTCCCCATATAATTTACATATTTACACCAGATACGTATTTAGTTTTTCACTCCATATCTTCCCCAATCCCTTTCCCTCCACCCCCAGGTCACAGAGTTCTCATAGTTAGAGTTTCGATTCCCATCTCGGTCAAAGACACAATTCAGACAACACAGGAAATGTGTTGGTTTCATTTAAATCAGTCTATGTTTATAAACACTAATTTCTACTCACGTTCCTCTGGCCCCACTGAGCAGGAATACTGAAACATCAAGTGAGAAACAGCAGGAGGTGACCATTTAGCCCCTCTAACCATCAACAAGATGGCGGCTGCTCTTCCATCTCAGACACATGTTTATGCGCGATCCACATCTCCACGTTCCCTTCATTCTCCACACATCTGCCGGCCTCTGTTTTATGTGAGGACAGTCATCGTCTTCACTGCCCTCTGTGGTGGGGATTTACAGACATTCACCACCCTTGGAGTGGAGACATTTCCCCTCATCTCAGTCCCGGACAGTCCACCCCCTTTTTCAGAGACTTGGATCCATGGTTCAACTGGTAATGATGTTGTGCATTTCAATGTGTTCACCTCTCAGTCCTCGATTCTCTAAATGAAAGGGTTATTGCATTTGATCTTTCTCCATATGAAGACCCGACCACTCCAGGATCAGTCTGGTGAATCTACATTGCACTCTCTATAACAAATACTCTCTAACCTCTTTGTTAATCCTCTATGGAATTAATTTCCATCTTCTACAGCCCCGTGTTGCCCCAACCACTCACCTCTCACCCCTGTCACTATTTCAACCTTCCCACCTCCCCCTCACCTGGATTTACCTCTCATTCCCCAGCTCTTGCCCCATCCCCAACCCTCACCTCTTTTCTCTGAATATTTCCCGTCCACTCTCAGTCCAGAAGGAGGGTCTCGGCCCGAAATGTTGACGGTCCATTTCCCTCCACAGATGCTGCCCGACCCACTGAGTTCATCCGGCAGTTTGTTCTTTGATCTGTATAACCCCTGTTAGTATGGGGAGCGGGATTTTACACCATATTCCAGGTACAATCTCAACAAAACCCAAATAATTGTCACTTTACCCCGGACCATTGCAGGTCAACAGTCTGCCGGTGTTTGCCCCCAATGTGGTGAATCACTCTGCTCGCCACCACCGTGGGCTCAGACATTTCCACAGGCAAACATCCTGTCCACCCCCTCTCACACCATCTTCATCCTTTCAATAAAATACTGCTCTCCCTCCCCGGGGAACTGGCATCAAAATGACAGACCGAGTGGTCCCCTCCTACTTCTCAGCGATACATCAGACTCCAGCCACATGAGACGCTTCACCAACACCCCAACTTCCCTCGGAGGGAAATGGAATCAAACAGAAAACGAGGAGACCGAACCAGAGCGGGAGATGGAGTCAGCGGGGGTCAAGCCCATTGCGCGGGTCCGCCTCCTCTATTGGGTGTAACCAGTGATTGACAGTCCTGCGCACTAATGGCAATAGCGCAACTCCTGAAGCATTTGTTGTCAGCGGTGGGGAAGGTGGGGGTCACGCGATTAGCCGTCCAACCGTTGAACCGATCAGGCTTGAGCACAGCAGCGTAAGACACCGCGCACGTAAGGGCAGGTCCTGGTGTGGGGAACCCATGAGTGACGTCAGGCACGTGGGGGGCTGTGTGACGTCACCTGTGGGACAGCGCTTGTATTTAAAAACATCTTAATTGACGTGAGCAGTGATTTTTTTTACTGGAAGGATAAATCGCTATTTATGCCTTGAGGTTGGAGCTACGCAGTGGAATATGATGTGTTTCTTTTCAATCCTGAGACTGTCAAGTTCATCAACTCTAGCTATTGCTATTCTGCCATTTTCCCTGCTAGTGTCCCCTTCCAATCAACTTGGGTGAGCTTTCCTCCTGTGCCTCCATCATTCCCCTCACTCCACTAATAATTATGCATCTTGTTGTACCTTTCCCCTCTCAAAGTGCAGGGTGAATTCTAACATGTTGTGATCACTGCATCCGCATGTTTCCTTCACCATAAGCTCCCTAAACAAATTTGCTTCGGAATACAGGCAGCGAGGACAAGTGCAAACTCCTAGCTGCTCAGCCACGCCGCCATGATTCTCCAATGCCTCTTCCGGTTCTCCACGGCCCTGCGGTTTGCCCTTTCCCTTCAACTCCAGCGGAACATCAGCTTCACGGCCATTGCCTTCAACAAGACCAAGGATCTCGACCCCATCCAGAAGCTCATCATTGATAAGATTCGTGACTATGACGTTAAAAGCAAGAAAGCAGGTGGCGTTGTTGATGCTGGCCCAGAGTTTCAGAAGAACATGGAGCAGGATATAACGAAGTTGCAGCGACTCTATGGTGGAGGAGATCTTGAGGTGTTCCCAGGTTTTAAATTTGAGGAAGTCAGC